>NC_046285.1:99104245-99417472 GCF_004115265.2 Rhinolophus ferrumequinum | reverse complement strand
AGTGCTTTTTATCTGTTCATTGATGTATCTTAAGTGCCCATAGCAGTGCCTGGCGTGTCGTAGACACTGTAGATAAATGAAGGAAGGGAAAGCTGATGAGTTGAAAAGTGACAGCTAAGCAGACATCTGACAGTATGAGTTGGATTAACTCGGTGAGTTGGGGATGGAAAGGTATCAGACAGAGAGGCTATGTGGGTCTTAGATGAGGTGTTTTAGCAAGAATGAGGCACTAAAAGAGAAACCAGGGTGACTGGAGGAAAGAGAAGAAAATGTAAGAGGAGGCTGGGCCAAGTGACTGGCCTTCAAATAGAGTTTCATCTTTATCTTAAAACAAATGGGAAAGCAGTGAAAGGTTTTAGGGAGGAGGGAGATACCAGCTGTGTGCTTTTTTTTTTTTTTTTTTTTTATCATTCCAGCTGCAGTATCAGAACACATTGATGGGGGCAGGAGTAGATGTGGCTAGATCAGTTGGGAGGCTATTGTAATGGGACAGGTGAGACAGTGCTACTCAGGTCACTTAGGGAACCCC
This sequence comes from Rhinolophus ferrumequinum, assembly GCF_004115265.2. NCBI lineage: Eukaryota > Metazoa > Chordata > Mammalia > Chiroptera > Rhinolophidae > Rhinolophus > Rhinolophus ferrumequinum. The sequence goes on along the minus strand of NC_046285.1, from coordinate 99,416,943 downwards.
GGAATGGGGTCAGGTTTGGAGGAGGAGATCATGAATTCGTGTTCGGACATGTTGATTTTGAGGTGACTTTGCTTGCAGGTAGTTGGATGTGTGGATCTGGGACGGGATATTTAAATCTGTGAATCAATTTCATAGAGAAGCAGTGGAGAATATATTAAATAGCCCACATTTTGAATAATTAAAAGTTGTTAGGGATGTTACTGGAGAAGTTACATAGTTATAAAATTAAAGTCCCTGAATATCTGTGCTCCCTATCCTTTACTTTGGATTTTAGATTTAGATCTTCAACCATAATTGGTGGCACTTACTAAATTTTATTCTTGTTATTTGTAATTTACAAGTTGGAAGGCAAATAAACATTCCCTGGGGCGGCAGGAGGGCTCAGTTGGTTAGAGCGCCAGTTGAATTCCCGCATGGGATGGAGGGCTGCGCCCCCTGCAACTAAAGATTGAAAACGGTGACTGGACTTGGGGCTGAGTTGCGCCCTCCACAACTAGATTGAAGGACAACGACTTGGAGCTGATGGGCCCTGGAGAAACACACTATTCCCCAATATTTCCCAATAAAAAAAAAATCTATGTCATGTTTAATACATTGTTTAAAAATAATAATAATAAGCATTCCTTGAAATTAAGTATGTAAAATATGTTTTCCAAAAGTATTTGAAAGAATTAGTCAGACTAATTCTTGCTGTTGGGTTTTAGGCCTATAAAATATTCACGCTGGAAGTGCTTAGAAACCAGGTTTATACCAATCCAGGAACAAAAACTATATTGTCCAGACTCCTCTGGCCAGATTTCAATCAGCAGTAATCACCGCAGTCATGGTAGACCTCGCAGGGCTGCTTTCCTCTATTTCCAAATGATCACAGTGTTCCTGTAAATTGGGGCTGTTTCTTTTCCATCTTGTTCTTCTTGCTTTCTTCACCACGGGTAGTGGAACCATAACGTTCTCATGAAATCTGAAATGAGAGACATGCTGTGCTACTCTGGTGGTGGGTGGCACTGCCGTGTAACGGCCATGAGCACAGGTTCTGGAATCAGATCAGAACTTCAGTGGAAATTTTGGCTCTCCTCCGGCTGGCTAGCTGTGTGACCTTGGGCAGGTTAACCATTCTGAGAACCTTTGCAGTCATATGAGCTAATAATAGTAACTGCCTTAGCGTGTGTGTGTGTGGATTCAATGGAATAGTCCATGAAAAGAGTGTTTCGGAGGGTGGAATGGAGGTCTGCAATCTATAAGCAGGCTATAACTAACAGCGAGTCGTAGTGGGAAGATGTAGATTTTGTTTTGTTTCATTTGAGTCAAGCCTATTTTGCTCTGGCTATGTAGACCTAATATTTTGAATGATATTTGTATTTTGTTAATCTGGTTTTTTTGTAACATGACACAAATTGTAATTTTAATGACATGAATTATAATTTAATTTTAAGAAGTGTTCATTGATTTGTCTGCTAGTTTGTAACTCCCCTGATGATAAGGGCTGAGTTTTATTCATCTTTATTTTCCCCGCAGTACCGTGCTCATAGGAGATGATCTTAAATATTCAGTACCTGCTGTGGAGGAGTTGTGTGCTGATTGAATACCCTTATATACATATGTCTGCTCTAATGCCTGTAATTCAGGGAGGCAAGGAAGTGACTCAGAGATGACCACTGACTCAATCCTCAGTCATCTTCCATACTTACTCCCTGAGATACCTTCACTGCCCCACTAACTGACTGTGAACCTGTAATTTGTATTTCTGACTTAAACCAATCTTTGTACATCTGTCTTATGTACCTCTCCATCTAAATGTCCTTCAGTCATATCAGTTGTGCTGAGACTCTCCTTTCCCATTTTTCCTTTCCTGTTTTGGTTAATGGTGTCTCACCAGCCGTTGGCACCCAACCATAGTCATGCTTAGCTCCTCCCTACCTCTTGATAATAAATACTACTTTAACATTTCTCAAATAAAAAGTTTGTTTTCACTTGTATCAGTGTGATCTCAGTTTGCATCCTTATTCTCTCCCTGTCTAGAATGAGGGCAGGTGTCTTTAACATTTTTCTTCAGTCCCCACACAGTGCTGCTGCCAGAATTGTCTTTCTAAATCACAGAGCCTTTTTTGTCACTTCCCTGCTTATAAGCCTCTGGTGGTTTCCTATTGCTTAGAGCAGGGGTCTGCAAACCACAGCCTGTGGGCCAAGTCCGACCTGCTGCCTGTTTTATAAATTAAGTTTTATGCATAGACTGCAGCCATGCTCGTGTGTCCATGTACTGTCTGTTGCTGCTTTTATGTTGCAACAGCAGTGTTGAATAATCTTGGGTTGTTTTTTTTGTTTCAATTGGTACCAGGATCAGTTTTGTGGGAGAATATACCAATAATTCCTTGGCCTCAAAAAAGTCTTTTCGAGTTTATTAAAAGCAGTTGCAGACATATTACATTAGGCAAGAGATTTCTCAAAAGGCAAGAAATATCAACAATTCATTGTGTTAAGTACAATAACTTTTAGAAACTTTGTATTTTTTTTAAAAGTAATTCATGCTCATGCTCAGTGCAGCAAACTTTGAAAACAGACAAACACAAGAACCTATCACACAAACATATATATACAGAGGGTGCCAAAAAAAATGTATACACATTTTAAGAAGAAAAACCGTGTTAAAATTTTAATACTCAATATATACCAATAACTAAAGATGAATACAAGTCACGTTTGACTTTTGCAATTACAAGAGGTGCTCAAAGTGCTCACCATCAGCGTCTAGACACTTCTGATGACGGCGAACTACTGCTTGAGCAACATTAACCAAAATGACCACTTGCATACTTTTCTTTGGCACCCCCGGTATATAATATATATGCATATTATATAATATATACGAGTATGTAAATAATATTACAAAAGTGCAGGTGTTTGCCCTTCCAGTATTTTTATATGTATATGTGTGTTTATATATGTATACTGTTAATTCTTTTTTAAAAAGGAAATGATGCTATGGATACTCTTTTTTCACTTAGTATTAGCCATTGCCATTTCTTCATGCCATTAAATGTTTTTCAAAAATAGACTTTTTATTGTCTGCATTAGGTAAACAATTTTACTTTAACATTTATTCTGTTATTGAACATTTAGATTTTCTCTAAGTAGTTGTTGCCTTCGTTATGTTAAATATTGTGTACTTGTTCTCTAACTAGTTGTTGCCTTCGTTAAGTCTCCAAAGGCCTGTTATATTAAATATTGTGTACTTGTTTCTACTTTAAGCCAGGGAGCCAGTGTTAGATTGTCAGTTTCCATTGCATCAAGACTGTGTCATGATACGATATGCTTATCCTTTGGCAAATATCAATAATAAAACTCTTAGGAAACTCAGTCTTCCCAGCTGAGAGGTTAGTTCTTAACACACTAGCCCTTCCCCCTCACTGTCCTCTCCGTAGTGACTGGGCTCTTGGTGCCTCAGCAACTTTTCTCCTTCAAGACCTCCGGTTGATTTCTCATTACAAATCATGGTGAAAGCCCCCATCCATCCTAAGGTCCACGTGAATCTGGAATATGATCTGGCCCTTCCCTGTTTGTCTCCAAACTTATTCCAAGCCACTTGCTCCACTGAATTAATGATACCCTGATTCTCTGGTTCCAGCTAATTCTTCCTCGTTGGTACCAAAGGGCTTTAGGGGCTTTATATCTAATTTACCCTCCTTATTCTACCCCTTTTGCTTCTCTCCTTAATCGAATTAATTTTATCCAGGTTTTAAATTTCAGTATGTTTCAAAATGTTAGCAAATGTTACCTCTTCAGAGAGGGTTCTCCTAACTGCTCACTCTAAAGTAGGTCTCCCCTTCATTCGTTATTAGGATCCTGTGCATTTCCTTCTCAGTAATTATTTGTATTACTTTGCTTGATGTTTCTCTGCCTCACCCCATCCCTGACCCACCAACTTAAGCCCTAGGAGGGAGAAGACCATGACATTTCATATATCATAGTGTGGAAATAACTATATATTTTTTGCCTATTGAATGATTTATAATGTTAATATGTAGGAAATGAATTTTTTTAATTTTAATTTTAATTTTTTTTAAATTGGGTAATGTTGGGGAACAGTGTGTTTCTCCAGGGCCCATCAGCTCCAAGTCAAGTCATTGTCCTTCTATCTAGTTGTGGAGGGCGCAGCGCAGCTCCAATTCCAGTCTCCATTTTCAATCTTTAGTTGCAGGGGGCACAGCCCACCATCCCATGCGGGAATTGAACCGGCAACCTTGTTGTTAAAAGCATGTACTCTAACCAACCAAGCCATCCGGCCGTCCCGGGAAATGAATTTTATAAGAGGAAATAAGACTTTTGTTTTAACCTTCAGACATTGTCTTAAATTCAGACATTGTCTTAAATTCATGTTGACCTTCCCTGTACTTGCTGTTAACTAGTTAATATTTAATCTCTGATAACAATTCATTACCATGTCTGTAGAATATCTTGATAACGTGCTCTTAATACAGAGTAAGACTTTTGTGCAAACTAAAGCGTATCTGAATGGTAAAACATTTTTAAACTTTTTGTGGGTAAAATTTACATACTGAAAATAGACAGACCTTAAGTATACACTTGAATGACTTTGATAACTATATCTACTTGCCTAACCATTATTCCAATCAAAATATAGAAAATTTCCATCACCCCCAAAAGTTCTCTGTAGTCCTCACCCCCTTAGGCAACCACTGTTCTGATTTCTGGGACCATTGATAAGCTTTGCCTCTTCTTAAGTTTCATTTAAGTGGAATCACACAGTATATATTCTTTTGTATATACTGTATCTGTCTTTCACTTAAATTCATATTTTTGAGATTCTTTTCTGTGTGGTTATATGTATCAGTTCATTCTTTTTTGTTGACGAATAGTATTCCATTGCATAAATTGATCATAATATATTTATCCATTCTTTTATTGATGAATATTTAGATTTTTCAGTTTGGGCCTATTATGAATAAAACTGCTACAAACTTTCTTATACAAGTGTTTTCGTGTGTGTGGACATGTGTTTTTACTTCCCTTGGTAAATACCTAAGAATGGAATTGCTGGGTTATAGGGAGGTTTATTTTCAACTTTATAAGAAACTGCCACAAGAAATGTATGAGATTTCCAGTTGTTCTACAACCTCTCCAACATTTAGTTGTTGTCAGTCTTTTTAATTTTAGCCGATCTAGTGGATTTGTGATAATATTTCATTAATTTGCATTTCTCTGATGACTAAAAGATGTTGAATACCTTTGTATGTGCTTTTGGTAATTCATTGTCTTCTTAATTCTTTTGCCCATTTCAAGTGTGTTGAAGTCTTCTGCACATTTATATTGCCTATACTTTGTGTACCTTTTTATTATTAACATTTAGGAATTCTTTCTATATTTTAGATACAAGTCCTTTGTCAGATATTTGTTTTGCAAATATTGTTTCCCAGTTTGTGTCTCCAGTGTTTGGATCTTCTGTAGTATATTTATTGTTTTGTGTTTTTTCCCCCCAGATTAACAATTGGACCCATTACTTTAAATTTAGAGGCATTTCACCAAAATCAGTATTTAAACATTATTTGAAAATGTAACTGACATACTATCTAGAAATAAGTTTATTTTTGTGGACATCCTATTCAGTGTTATAATTTTTGCTTAAATAGTTATCTTTTAAATGAAAAGAAGAAAATAAACGCCTTTTATATTTACCCCATCTTAAAAACATCACATTTTTTCCTGTTTCTGTGAATGTCTAGTAATTTTTTACTATATACTGGACATTGTGGGTGGTACATTATACACACTCTGGATTCAGTTATCTTCATCTAAAGAGTGTTACTTTTGGTTCTGGTTTCTAGGAGTCAGGAATTTGGAAAGGACACAGCCAGGATGATGTATCTCTGCTCTGTACATATGTGGCCTCACCAGGGAATCCTTAAAGTTTGGGGACAATACTGCAGCTGGAATAGCAATCAACTGGCAGTGTCTGCTCACACATCTGGCAGCTGATGCTAGCAGGTGGCTGGGACCTCACCTGGAACTGTGGGCCAGAATACCTGTAACAGGGTCTCCTCGAAGCATTGTGGCCTCAGGTTTTTTACACAGCAACTCAGGACTCTAGTATTAGTGTTCCAGAGAAGCAACTACAAGCTTTATTGCTTTTTATGATTTAGTCTCAGAAGTTGTATAGCAGAGGTTACATAGCATCACTTCTTCTACTTGATAGGTCAACCAGTCTTTATTGTTGGCCCAAATTCAAGGGGAAGGACATAGATGCACCTCTCAGAATTTGCAGACATGTTTCAAAACCACCATGCTCATTTAGGAAATAGTAAGCTCCCTGTCGTGTCCTAATGCAGTCCTGTGTACATCTCATTAGATATTCATTGAAATATTGAATTTTTCTTCTTAACTATAGTAGATTTGGACCTAAAGTAAATTTGGGTTTAAAGCTTTAAAAAAGGAGTAAATATGTCACTTCTTAAAAACACTTCCTTAGATTGAATTTTTTTTTGTCTTTTTATTTCCAGAACACAGTATTTAATGAAAAATCCATGCTTAAGGGGTGAAAATGGCAGGCTTCCTAGATAATTTCCGTTGGCCAGAATGTGAATGTATTGACTGGAGTGAGAGAAGAAATGCTGTGGCTTCTGTGGTAGCAGGTATATTGGTAAGTGAAAAAGCCTGGCTGGTGACATTTATGCCTCATCTTTTTCCCTGAAAATTAATGCTGAGTCCTTTTGAACTGTGAATATCCATTTAGAGCTATTTATTTCACTGGTTATTTTGTATAGATAATTTTAAGAATTCTAGATACTGTTACTGAACAAAAACAAGGTAGGGCCTGGGTTCATTTGACTATAAATTTGCTAAACCTAATATCTTTTCTTCAGTTCGAGTGATAACACAATTATTATAGGAAGTAACATTTTGAAGTTCATGATACAATATGTATAAGTCCTTTAAGATCCTTAGAGGCTCAGAATTTGATGTAACTAAATATTATTGTTATGACTCATTAAAATTCAGGCTGTGTAGGCAGCAGTAATGACCTTAGGTTGCACTAGAACTGATGCCCTGCAGTGCCCTAGCGAAGAGATGCCACCTACCACCTCCATTTCCCCAGGTCTGGGAAAGTGAGAGGAAGAAATTTGTGGAGAAAACTATTGCTTAATTTTCTTCCCAAAGTTTTTTTCTTTTTTTATTATTTTATTATTAAAAATGTCCATCATATAAACAAAAATAGGGAAAGTGGTAAAAGAGTCTGTCCCCCTCTTGCCCCATGTACTTAAAAAAATAAAATAAAATGATGACTAATCTTGCTTTAACACTCCATCAACCATTCTGCCCCACTGCCTTTTTTGAAGCAAATTTCAGTAGCTATTACATTTTAAAAATTCATCTCTTTTAGTATATAGCTTTATAGTTGAACTCCAATAGAAAAAAATAAAGCAGAGCAGAAACTAAAGATAATTGTGGATCTGTCCTCTTAGATGATGTTTCTAAGTTTTCCTTGTTCTTTATGGTCATCTTGTCTGCTCTTAATTTGTCTGTGAAATTCTTTAGCAACTTGTCCACTTTAAGTTGATTCAGCTTATTTTACATAGAAACATTACATTTTACAAACTCATGTTCAGTCAGGTATATAGTTTTTAATCAAATAACAGAATTAATACTGTAGCAGATTTAAATAGTTTTGGAGACATGACAGCTGACTCTTGGTAAGTGTACAGCTCATTTGTGGAAACAGAAATGCATGGGCATGTTGAAAAGGAGTGTTCTTTAGAGCGAATGACATATGTCATGTAATCAGAGAGCTGGTTATTTGGAAGTTAGTTAAGAGAGCTTCAGTTGCATATATTATTATGGTGGATGAAAGAAGCAGAGAATTGATTTCCACATAATTTTTCATCTTGAATTGAGAGGAGAATTTTAGTCATACACAGATGTGATTAGATTCACTCATGTGCTGTAAAGAATAAGTAAACAAGGATTCTTACTTTTTTTATATTTCAACGCTGAAAATTCAAAGTAGAAATATTTTATGTTTCACTTATATGATCTATAGAAAAAGAGGAATGTTAAAGAGCAGGTATGATGCTAAGCCAAAGTATTAGTGTTATTTTAATGACTTGCGCCCTTTCTCCAGTTCTTCACAGGTTGGTGGATAATGATTGATGCAGCCGTGGTATATCCTAAGCCAGAGCAGCTGAACCACGCCTTTCACACATGTGGTGTATTTTCCACATTGGCTTTCTTCATGTAAGTATGAAGGAAATTCTCAATTCAAGATTATTTTTCTAAAAATATTTTTTCCTTAAAGTTTAAAGCTATCTGCTATCTGGAATAATTTTTTAATTTAATTAATGCATGCTTTTTTTAACATGATAAATAAACCCACAAACAAACAAATCCCCATTTTATTAAGATTTTTTTTAAATCAAGAATTAGTGTTGAATTAATCATGTCTTCTTAGCCAGCATCTGTAAAGATTGTCATGTGATTTTTCTCCTTATATTTGGTAAACCGGTCAGTTACTCTGTTTTATCCATTCCAAGATTGTTTTTTATATTTTAACATCTCTGAATATCAGGTGGTTTTTTTTAGTCAGTGCAATCTTATAATTACCGTTGAAAACATATTTTTCTTTCTTAGCAAGTTAAAAAATAACGGTGCCTCTTAAAAATCAATGGCATCTTATATTTAATGAAATGTTATATTTCTAAATTTTTTAAGCAGTGAATCATCCTTAAGTATTATAATACACTCAACTTTTTCCAAGGAGTATTGCTTTTTAAAATGTGTTGCTTGACTGTGTTTTTCAGTATTTGGAAGGAATGGTGGGATTGGTCTCAAATGAGAAAGAAATGGCTTCTTTTTAATTAAATCATTTTCAGGTTTATTCGTTATCTCACTTCATAAAAGAGTTTGAAAGCTTTTCATGGATGTCTTTTAATAAAAAATGTGTTAAACATTAAGATTATATAATTCCCTTATACTGGCAGGAATTTTTTAAAAGTTTAAATTGTTGAAGATGGAACTACTTGTATTCATTCTAAGTAGTTGCTAAGAAAAGGCAATTCCTGCTATAGATGCACCTTTCTCTAACAAAAATAGAAAGAAGCTGAATAAAGTGGGCCTATTTATTATACGTAGATCAAATCTTCTCTGAATTTGAGAAATGGATCAGAGATAATCACTTGACTTTTAATACAAAGACAAACTGTTAAACTCTTGATTGTAATGAGAACCTTAAAATGGGAAAACGCACTGAGTCATTCATGTATAAATGTAAAATAGGCAAAGAAATCAGAAAAATGGCCCCTCTTTCATAATTTCTGGAGAAAACTAATAGTAATTTCTTAAAATTGAGTGTTTTCTGGGTGTACTTTAGGAAGATAAGACTAATGTAACATTTATATCCACTAGGACATTAAATTAAAAGGTATGTTCAGTTATTCAGATAATGACTTAATTAGGAAATGTTCCCTTCTAAATAAGTAAATACCTGTAAACATTTCAGCATCATGAAAGCTTATTAGATGATTTTGTATTGTTCTAGGATAAATGCTGTGTCCAATGCTCAGGTGAGAGGTGACAGCTACGAAAGCGGCTGTTTAGGAAGAACAGGTAAAGGCATTTGAGTTGTTACTGTACGCTGATGAAAGAGAGATTCATGAGCAGGAAAAAACAAAGCCTCTAGTGAGTCTTAGGACTGATAATGATTAGTGGAATATTTTTTTATTAACTTTTAAAAGTTTTAGTGTTAATAAATCCTTAAGAAAGTTAAAGTTCTAGAAGTTACTATTTTTGTCATGTTATACTACCCATAGTGTGTAGATGAAATATTACTATTGAAAATCAATGGATCTTGGACTTCCAGTGCTAATGATGGGTTATTCTTATCCCAAATGTTCACCGATGATATTACTTACAAGATGGTTGTTATGATTACTACCAGCAAAGTATGGACACATTAGGAAATCAAATCAAACCTAGGACTACAGCGTTTTCACATTCAGTTCTGATCACCTGAGTAACCCACACACACTGTTAACAAAACTGTTTTAGAAGCACATTCTGTTTGTTACATATAAATCATTTTTTTGGAGGTTGAATTCTTTTGAAGTGTCATCCAATAGTATTTTTCTTTTATTCAGGTTATAACACATTCTGTTAGAATCCAGGAGTTTGTTTTCAGTGGAGTTTCCATGCTGTATGGAAAAAGCACCAGGTTAGAAGTCCTATTTTCAACATTGAAGGACTAGGGAGGGTGATTTGTGGTTATGGCCAGAAATTTGGAGTAGGTGGGAAAGGAATTTTGAAGGATGGTTAAGTATAATAGCAAATACTTGTAGAATACTTAGTGTGTGCTAGAGACTGTCCTGAATGCTTTACACATAGTATTCACTTGTTTAATTGTCCTATGAGGTAAGTGCTCTTACTGTCCTCAGTTTTAGATGAAGGACGTAAGAGACAGAGAGATTAAATAACTTGTCCAAAGACACAAAGCAGGTCGTGGAGCCAGGATTTGAACACCAACAGTCTGGCTCAGAGCCCATGCTGTTTGCCACCGTGCTGTGCTTGTTTCTAATCCAGAACCATTTGGTATCTTTGTGTGGTGTAGTAATACATATTTATTTTTTTGTCAACTTGCTTAAGTATAGCTTATATCAAATAAAATCCACCAATTTAACGTGCACAGTTTGATGAGTTTTGACAAATTTATACAGTTGTGTAGCTACCACTGCAATCATGATCATTTCCATTACTCCAGAAAGTTCCCTCATACTCCTTTCTAGTTAATCCCCTTCCCCCCACTTCCTGGCCACCACTGATCTGCTTTCTATCCCTGTAGTTTTGCCCTTTCTAGAATTTCATATAAGTGGAATCATAAAGTAAGTATAACATTTTATGCTAAATAAAGAAGCTGTGAAGAGTTTAGCTTTTTTTAAGTGTTTTTTTCCAGGACCCAACAGCTCCAAGTCAAATAGTTGTTTCAATCTAGTTGTGGAGGGCGCAGCTCACACTGGCCCATGTGGGGATTGAACTGGTAACCGTGTTGTTAAGAGCACCACGCTCTAACCAACTGAGCTAAGCTGCCGCCCCAAGAGCCTAGCTTTTTAAAAAAGAATTTTAATTAAATTTTTTGGTGGTGAGAACACTTAACATGAGATTTACTCTCTTAATAAATTTTTAAGTGCACAGTAAATTTTTAACTTCACGACAGGCACGGTGTTGTACAGCAGATCTGTGAGACGTACATTCATCTCGTATAGCTGAAACTTGATTCCATTGGACAGCAACTGCCCGTTCCCCCACTCTGGCCCTGGCAACTACTTTCCTACTCTCTGTTTCTATGAGTTTGACTATTTTAGGTGCCTCACCTGAGGGGAATTGTGCCTTAAAAAAGGAGGAAATCTTGCCATATGCAACAACACTGGACCTGGAGGACATTATGCTGAGTGAAATAAGCCAGTTACAGGGGGACAAATTAACTATCTTTTCTACCTGATGCTTTAAATGCTGATGCAGAATTTATGACTTCACTTCCTTGGAGATCCTATAAGAATTGGAGAGGAGAGGGATAGTGACAAATGACAGACAAACCTAAGTTAAAAGTGCACTCTGTGTCTGTGTGTGTGTGTGCACATGCATGTGTGTGTGCACATGCGTGTGTGCATGTGCGTGTGTGTGTGCGTGTGCGTGTGTGTGCGTGTGCATATCTTATGCCTCAGCCACAACAGGTGATATCAGGAATGAGGGAGAGTAAAGAATAAGAAAGCATGTATTAGCAAGTGAAAATGTGCATAGAACATACAATAATTTATTTGATTAGTTTTCTTTAAAGAATATTCCAAAGACATTGCTGTGAATTGTGCTACTATTAAGTATTTTCTGTAGACAATTTCATGGTAACTTACCCAAAGTTTTTTAGCTTAAAGGTAGAACTTGTATTTGCCTTGGGTCTCTGGTTTCAAAGCCCATACTTTTTACTCTCACTGAGTTATGTATGACATTTTATTCCATTTACCTAGTTAAAATTTAGAATACAGTTTAAGTTTATATGTATTACTATGTGGTGCATATAGTGCAAGTTCTACCTGGTGCTTCAAAAGTGAAGGGCAGACTGTCTGTTAAGCACGCTCAGGTGTTGCACCGTTTTTAATAATGGCATGATTTTAACACTGATGCAAAGGGGACACACTTGTCCTTACTCATGTGCAGTGTCTCATTCCTGTGTGGTAATGATTATTTGAAATAACCTTTGCTACTTCTCATAGAGCAATTGCTTTGATAATACCGTATATACAACAGGGTACATTTTCAGTTAGGGCTTTATTAATCAATTTAGTCAAATAATTACTTATGATGCTTGCCTAGTTTATTCAACTTTTAGATTCTGCAGCCACTAAAAGAAAGGTAACTTTCCTTTTTAGGTTTTTTTTTCCCTTCAAATCTTCATTCAGGTAACTGTTATAGCAGGTGTACGTAAATATGTGACTATCTTTGATACGCATGACGTATATTAGGTTAATAGTGTTTCTAGTGTTCCTTATTCCTAAGACACAGAGCTGCAGACATGAGCAAAATCATAAAGCCTATTCTTCACACAGGTGCTCGGGTTTGGCTCTTCATTGGTTTCATGTTGATGTTTGGGTCACTTATTGCTTCCATGTGGATTCTTTTTGGTGCATATGTTACCCAAAGTAAGTATTCATTCCTCCTTTATTTCATAGGGGAGATTCAGATATGTCTTTCATATTTGCCTTAGTCTGTTAACTCCACCTTGAATGTAATTTAGTTGAATTACTCAGTTAGCTTGAAGATATGACTCTGTGTGAAGGTACATAAGTTGCTGAATAAAATTTCTTAGTGAGGTCGTTGATTGCAGTGGGATACCCTGGTTAGGAAATGCCAGCCATTGATGCGACTGTGTAACTCTGCCATCCCTAGAGTTTCTGATTTCCTTCCTTACCCTGAGCAGCTAGGCTCTCTACTAGAGGCCGATTTACTGAGGCTTGTAGTAGTAAAAGAAACCTGTACAGGCCTACAGTTCTAAAATGCACAATTCTAAAATCTACAAAGCTCTAAAAGTCATGTTTTTCGTTAACAGTTGGGCAGCCATACCTCACCTAAACTGAGGTGGGGCTCATTATAGTCTTTATTCCATTTAATACGTCTTCAGATGTTTTCTTGCAGGAATGTGGTTGTATCTGATTGTGGGATGCTGGTCCATACCTAGCTGGGTTTGCTATGTAATGTTTATACCCTGCATTATCATTCTTAAATCTGAAAAATTCTGAATTCCAAAATATACCTTGCCTTGTGGATTTCAGACAAGAGGCTGTGGACCACAATCTTTCTTTCCACCAATACTTCCTCTCTCTAACCTAAGTAGGTTTTCAGTCATAGATACAAGAGGAGCTTTTTAAGGGCAAAACCGAAGGTGTGTGTAGTCTTCATGCAGAACCTGTTGATGCAGTGGCGTGAGCTCTTCATGCTCCATCCTGAGTTTTCTGGCTGTTCCAGGCACCGGAGCTTTTCATCCAGGAAGGGGTTGAAAAGCAGGACCCAGTCTGAGCATGTGCCTCTGGAAGCATCGGAAGAACCTGTTTCATTGGCTGTCTCCCTTCCTTCCAAAGACAAGAGTCAGTTTCAGATAATAAATAGCTGATTCATCTTCTGACCCCTTTCTCTCTGGACTCTCTTTGTCACGCTGCGTAACTGTCACATCTCCCTGTCCTGACCCATAGCTGATCTTTTAATATTCTTGTTAGGAGCCCTTAAATCTCATACTTTGATCAGTATTAGATCTTTGGGATACTTTTGTCTTTCACTTGGCACAGAATAAGTCAGTGCAAGAGGACGGTGGTGGACTAATGCTTAAATAATACTGGTCACCAAATATATCTAAAATGTGTTATTTTAGTTAATTAAAAATACTAACAGAGCACATAGTTCTAGTATGCAGCTCATGTAAAGTGCTTTTTTAAAAACAGCTTTATTGAGATGAATTTGCATATCATGATTCCATTTTCAATGTACACTTCAATGTTTTTAGCAGAGTGTTGTGCTACCATCACCACAGTCCATTTTTAGGACTTTTTATCACCCCAAAAAGAAATCCCTTACCCATGAGCAGTCACTCAGCATTCTCCTTCTCCACAAGCCCTGTGCAAGCACTACCCCACTTTGCATCTCTGTAGATTTTCCTATTTCATGTAAGTAGAATCACATAGGAAGTGTGTTTTAAGCTCATTTTCTCCCTGACTCTAAGAAGTATGGGCTGCTATTATTGATTTCCTTGGAAAGTCTGCATAGGTACTTGAATCAACTCGTGAAATTTTCCAGTTACTATTTATGAAAATAGGAATCAGTTATCCATCCTAAAAGGTGTGTAGAGAAATATTCAGTTTATGGAGGTTCTGTGTTCATTGATTGTATCTTAATCTTTAAAGAACTAGTGCATATCGAGTAATTTCTTGATTATGGACCTCATCTTCATATTTCTACAGCATTCCTCATTAAATATATTTTTTTGTTTGTAAAGTGAATATGCTTTTACTTCAGAGAGCATTTCTAACACATATTTCAAATCTTTTACTGTACAGATTTGCTTGAACTATTAATAGTACTAGCTAACATTTATGTAGCACTTTATGGGTCAGGTGCTATTCTAAATGCTATATGTAGTCACACATTTCTCACACTCTGGGGGAGGTGCCCATTTTACAGAGGCGGAAACTAAGGCATAATGAGGTTAAATAATTTGCCCCTGGTCATACACTTAGTCAGTAGTAGAATTAAGATTCAAATCCAGGGATCTGGCTCAAACTTGGAGCTCTTATTAATCATGCTGCTATATTGTTTGCTGTGATGTCAGAAAGTAAAAATTGAATGTTTCTTCAACCTATCCAGTAGTTTTAATCAACATTTACAGTTTTATAAAAGTGAAATATTCACAAAAATTTAAGTAGTTTCCAATTTTTCCTTTTCTGTCCTCTGAAGATAGTAACTGTTAGGGTAGTGCAGAAGTAATTGTGGTTTAAAAGGTTAAAAATAATTGCAAAAACCACAATTACTTTTTTTCTAATTTTTTTTTTTTATTGGAGAATATTGGGGAACAGTGTTTCTCCAGGGCCCAGCAGCTCCAAGTCATTGTCCTTCAATCTAGTTCTGGAGGGCACAGCTCAGCTCCAAGTCCAGTTGCCGGTTTTAATCTTTAGGTGCAAGGGATGCAGCCCACCATTCCATGCAGGAATTGAACCTGTGACTTTGTTGTTAAGAGCTCGCGCTCTAACCAACTGAGCCATCCGGCTGCTCCTCCAGAAGCTCAGCAGCAGCTCGTCTTCCATCTAGTAGTGGAGGGCACAGCTCACTGGCCCATGTGGGAATTGAAACGGCAACCCTGTTGTTCAGAGCTCGTGCTCTAACCAGCTGAGCCATCCTGCTGCCCCAAACTGCAATTACTTTTGCACCAACCTAAATATTTCCTCCAGGAGAGATTTAGTGAAAGAACATGCCGATGAATTATAATAACCCTTTTTCTATCTGTCAGATTTGCACAATAAAACTCCTGAATTAATGAAAGAAAACAAATGAACAGACTAGGAAATCATCAGGAATTTAATTTGTATCTTTCTAACATTTTGTATTTATAAATTGGCCATTGGAAGTGAAGAAATGAGCTACTGCTTCTGCAACAGTTTTGATGCAGCAAGAACCATAACAATTACGTTAGACAAAAAGAAAACAGAAGTTCATTGTCTTTTAGTCACTGTGAGACCGATCCTTTGTTTTGGGCAAGTGAGACTGGCATTTTCTTATTTCAATTTCATTATAGATTTCTTAAGAGTTAAGGAATAACAGCAGTATTGTGTAGTATACAGAGCATGTCATTACGAATGGCACGGAGACTTTGTTACTGCCAGTTGCCTTT
The DNA here is from genome assembly GCF_004115265.2 of Rhinolophus ferrumequinum. NCBI lineage: Eukaryota > Metazoa > Chordata > Mammalia > Chiroptera > Rhinolophidae > Rhinolophus > Rhinolophus ferrumequinum. Next base: position 99,401,018 of record NC_046285.1, on the reverse strand, counting down.
TGTAATCTTCCGTTTTATTTTGTATGTGCAGATACTGATGTTTATCCAGGACTAGCTGTGTTTTTTCAAAATGCACTTATATTTTTTAGGTAAGTTGCCTAATTTCTTAATCATACCTGGAACATTTATAGAAATGTCACCTTTCTTATAATAGCAGAATATACAATGGAACATGTATAAATCCCTTTGATTAGTTACAGTCTAAGCCGGATGCTTTAGATATGTTACCATTTAATTCCCATTTAATTGTTCCCATTTAATAGATGAGGAAGTGAGGCTCAGCGTTTACTTAAGGACACCCAGCTAGTACATGCAAAGCTGGTATTTGAACCCAGATTGCTGTTTCTATAGTCTGTTTTGTTAAAATAACAAAAAATATCAGGTACAGAAAGAAAGAAAGAGAGAAAGAGAGAAAGAAAGAAAGAAGAAAGAAATCAGAATTTATACAGACTATTCATGTCTTATACAAAACCTGATAGGGGAATTGGGTTTTTGATTAAGTGTTTTTTAGGGGCTATCTTCTAAAAAGCCCCCAAATGAATTCCATATCCTGTGAATGTCTTTTAATATAAAGATAGGTATTTTAGGTATTTTTCCATTTGTAAAATTATACCTCCCATCTCCACCCCAAATCATTAAGATCTAAGCTTTGAAGAACTTTGCTTTTGTCACTGGTTTGAAGCAATTTGATTATGACATTCTATGGTATAGTTTTCTCCATATTTCTTCTGCTTGGGATTCATTTATTGTCTTGGGTCTGTGGGTTTATAGTTTTCACCAAATTTGGAATCTTTTCCGCCGTTATTTCTTTAAATATTTTTTTCTGTCAACCTGCCCTCCTAGGAGTCCAAATACATGTATATTAGGCTGCTTAAAGCCATCACATAGCCCACCAATGCTTAGTTTTTGTTTGTTTGTTTTTGTTTTCTCTCTGTTTCAGTTGGGATAGTTTCTATTGTTATATCTTTGAATTCACTGATCTCTACTTCTGTAGTGTCTAATCTATTCCTCCCATCCAATGTATTTGTCATTTCAGACGTTATATTTTCATCTCTATTAGCTTGATTTGTGTCTTTTTAAAAACATTTTTCGCATCTCTCCTTAACATGTTCATCATGCTTTCCTCTACTTTCTTAAACATATGAAGTGTGTTTATAACTGTTTCAGGGTCCTTGTCTAATTGTGTCATTTCTGACACAATTGTTGATTATTTCTATTTTGTCTTTTTTCCTTGTTTGCTTTGCATGCAGGTGGTAGGGGCTGGACTTTTTAGCATTTCTTTAAAATATTTTGAGCTTTGTTCTGGATGCAGTTAGGTCACTGTAAACAGTTTGATCCTTTTGAGTTTTGCTTTTAAGCTTTGTTAGGTTGGACCAGAGCAGCGTGAGTCTGCGACTGACGGTTCCCCTTACGAAGGCAACAGACTTCTGAGTATTCTTCCTGATGCTGCATGTGTTCCGGGATTTCCCACTGTGTTCAAGACATTATGAAGCCCTCTCAGCCCTGTGGCCGCTCTGGGAATTGTTCTTCCCTTTGGGTCTTTCCCTTTTCTTGGGTATTTTCTTCACATGCATCTACTGATTAAAGACTCAAGGGGGACCCCCTACACATCTGAGCGCCCTTTCTCTGCACCTCTCTGAACTCTGCCTGACAACTCCAGCCGCTTTGGTCTCCCTGAACTCTCAACTCTATTTCCTCAACTCAGGGAGACCACTGGCTCTGCCTGGGCTCCCTCTTACTGCGTCATGGCCTGGACACTCGTGGCTTTGGAATACGTTGGACAGTTTTCTGCTGTCTTGTGATTGTGTTTCTTGACATGTGAGAGCCTTCTGACAGTCTTCTAGGGGTACAGTAAGTTTTCATGCAGACATCGTTTAGAGAGCACATTTAAATTCCCATCCAGCCCTTTGTAGTCGTAGGTGAATCCACATAAATGCCGGATGGACAGAAACCTTGTCTGTATGTCTGAAAGCCTGTGCTCACGTGGGAAGTGAAGTGACTACCGCACCAGCTGTGTGCTCCGCCCGAAGGCCCATGATGTCTGGCCCGCTGAGTGTGTCCTCTGTGCTGGGCCTGTGCTACGCACCAGAGTGCAGCTCCTACTCTCTAGCCACTCTTCCTCTTTCCTTTGCAAGCTGATGCTCCACCCCCAGTCACTAATTTTTAAAGTTTCTTAGGGCTCCATTCTAGGCACTCTCTTCTCTGCCCGTTCTTTCTCTCTGTCTAGCTGAGCTCCTCTATGCTTAGGACGCCAGTGACTGCCGATACGCCGATGAGTCGCAGAATCTTATCTCCACGTCGGGACTATATACGCAGATTCCTCCTTGTCCCCTCTTGGGTGACAGACATTTCCAATCCAACACATCCAACATGCCCGCAACTCAACTCATGGTTCCAGAGTATCCCATGTCTCTCTGGTCCTCTCCCTCTTTCTCCTTGTGCTTTGCTGAGATAATTCCCGCCCTTGTTTTAGATCTCAGTTCAGTCACCACTTCCTCAGGAAAACCTCTCTTACCAGGTCAGATCCTTCTATTTCACTTTCTTGGTACATTGCCTTTGAAGCATTTGTTTTTGTTTTTCTTTTTGCAGTTGGGATTTGTTGTCTCCCTCAGTAAACTCAGCTCTATTAGTGAGCACATTTGTCTCGTTTTGACTCACAGTCACATTCCAAACATTTAGCCAGTACCCAGTGTGAGGTGTGATCAAACAATATGGTGAATGTTTAAGTAAAAAAATTATTACAGTAAAAGACTCATTGCCATTGATCCCCCTCAAAATATTCCCCCTTGCTTTAAACATGCTTATTCCATCATTCTTGCCACTCTCTGAAGCAGTTCTGGAAGTCCTCTTTCGTGAGCATCTTTAGTTGCACTGTCGTGGCTGCCTCGATGTCCTGAATCATTTTGACTTTGGGGAAGAGCCAGAAGTCACGCAGTGCCAGAGCTGGTGAATAAGGTGGATGAGGACACACTGTCATGTTTTTTATTTGACAGAAATTGCCATATAACAAGCGATGTGTGGCACGGAGTGCTGTCAGGATGGAGGATGAAACCATTTGCCCATTTCATGTTAATGCATTGTTCATGATCCATGATTTACGACACACTTTAAAACACACCTTCTTTCAACCGTAGCTCACACCGGACTGATTGCACCAAACAAATTGAAACTTGTCACACACTGTTACTAAGGTTCAATGCGCTACTTCCCGTATTGAAGATCCCTGCCTTTCTGTTGGATGGCACTCAGCAGCAGCATTCACTGTATTTTTTTTTTAATCATACCTGTACAATAATTAGTTGTTTAATGAACAGAAAATTGCAGGATGGTCCGTTTTAAGATGCTTCGGTTATTGTAGCTCAGATATCTTAGAATGCCTGCCACTATGAGACATTACCCTTTTCTTTACGAGTTTCCTATCTAATAACTTTCCAGGCTTTAAGAAGGGGTATTTAATTAAGCTCAGACATCAAGGTCAGCAAACTGCTCTACAAAAAAGCAAATTTAGACCAATACCACCACAGTCTTTAATTTAGAAATTGATACAAAGGGATCAGTGAGGTATCTGAAAAGCATATTTAGAAAATGAATTTTCTGTTGCTTATTCCATGTATTTTTTCCTCACAATTTATTTTAATATTTTTGTAGCACTCTGATCTACAAATTTGGAAGAACTGAAGAACTATGGACCTGAGATCACTTCTTAAATCACATTTTTCTTTTGTTATATTCTATTTGTAGATAAGTTTTTATCTTTCAATATAGTTTACACATTGCCAAATGGAATAGATTGTACATTAAATGTTGTGTTTCTTTACACTTTTATGCTCTGAGTTTTGAAATAGTTTTATGAAATTTGTCCTTTTTTTAAATGAATAGATTGTTAATATGTACATAATATAAGACTATAGAGATGGGATGGTGAATATCAGTCTTTCATGAAGACTTAAAGCTTGATCTGTTTTCTGAGCCCCGATTGTATCACCATGTCATTTTAGAGTTAATTGTTTTGTTTCAGTATCTCTGATTTTTGAAGATGTACGAAAAATAGATCCATGTATCTGAAATAAGCACTGAGCCATTAAAAAGGGTATTTCAGCAAGTTGTAATTTATTTTGGCTTAAAAATGAGATTTTTTAAAGGAAAAATGTTCTTGTGTATTAAAGAAGTGGACTTTTATATGAAGATTTTATAAATGTCTGATAGACTAGTTTGAAAGCCTCTTTTAAATGCAATTCCTTTAATATGACTTTATTTGAGATGGGATAATACACAATCAGATAAGCTCAGTTTTGTATGGTTAATGTAAGAAAACTGTAAGGCAGCTAGCTCAGCAAAATTCTTCTTATAAAAGCAGCTTAAATGATCTGTCTACTGGGGTTCTTATTTGACAGCTTGCTATTATCTCATATTACAAAATTCAACATCAAGCAAGTTTGAGACAACTGCAGTTTAGAAGCACGAACGATGTAACAAAAGGTGGAATAATTAGTTTCCAGATAAAGCACTTCTTCCCAAGGGAATTATTATGACCTGGTGAAAAATTAGGCGTTTCATCCCCTTAGTTACCAACTGCAAGTCTCTTTTTGCTCCAGCTCTCAAGGTCTGCGTGAACTCTTCCTGAAAAATGTATCTCTTGAACCTGAAAGTTCATAGTCCAGTCAAAAACTTCATTTGCTGAATTCAAAACACTGTATTTGCACTGTATATTCCTACCAGAAATGTCAAATGGATATTTGAGTCTTTATTGCTATTGTTGCTTTTATTTGTAGACAGGTTTTATGTTGCACTTTTTTCCTCCAGAGGGATTTTGTAGAGCCTTTTGTTGTAAGACAATAATATCAAGGGTATCATATGCAGCTTCTAATGCAAGCCTTATTTATCTTAACTTCTCTCCTCTCTGAGAGGATTTACTGTGCAGAGTATGAAGCAGTGGTGGAACGCTGTGCCTTTGTCTAGATACCATCTTGTTTAATTACTTCTTTCTTTGTTATTTTTTCCTTATAATGTCAGTAATACTTTGTTTTGCTTCCAACAAATTGTAAGACTAATTACTTGTTTCCATTCTCTTGTAACCTATTGCAATAAATAATTACTTCTCACACGTTGTAATATCGTTGAATCTGTTTGAGATAATGAACCATAAACATTGGTTTGCTGTTCATTTTTCAATTATTCAAGTGCACCCAGTCAAAGAAGCAGTTGATCTTTGTAAAATAAGGAGTCTGGAGGCATGACCGCCGTCTGACCCTTGAGCTGGACCGGGCCAGAATGGAGATTGCTTAGCACAACCCCCCTTAGAGTCTGTCTGATTGTAATCGATGTTTATTCTGACGTAAATCAACACCCCTCCCTTGCCTCCTGCTATGCGCTGGTTCCTGGAACAGGCCGTTGTCCTCATCGGTTCAAGTGTGTAATTTCCCCGTACCTGTTAGCATTCACGTACTAGTACCTGTGACTGCCCCCCTCCTTTACCCTACGTCATTCTTTGGTGCCTGCCAAGTGGTGTGGGGATCCATTTCGTCCTGCAGCCACCCAAGATACGCCTCATATATAAGTTTCCCTTAAATAAACTCTTATTAATTACCACATTAGAGTGGCCAGCCTCTTTATTCTGTCTTTCCCTGCCCTCCAGTTGTGGAGGTAAATTTTCTTTCAGTCTCAGGGCTTTTCCCTGGGTCTGCATGATCTAATAAGGAAAAATATTATAGTCAGATTTGTAAAATGCTAGTGTGAAGGGCATCTAAGAAGACCAACAGAAAATGGCTGTTTTTTTCTATTTGTGTCTCTGCCATGAATTTATTTAATTGTGAGCAAATCATTTCTTTTCCCTTTCTTTTCTCATTAAAAAAAAGAAGATAATCTTAGTATCCACTCTCATAGGTAATGTGAGTTAGAAAAGAGAGTCTTTTGTAATTATTTTTAAATATATGTGATTCCCTTAATATACAGATCTCCATGTTACAGTTTCAATGGCAGAAGTGGGATTACTGGATCCTTCTTTGTCTAACCTTTGTTTTAAAGTCTATTTTGTCTGATATAAGTATTGCTACTTAAGCTTTTTTCTTTTTTTCTGTTTTTATGGAATACCTTTTTCCATCCCTTTCCGTCTGTGTGTCTCTTTTCATCTGAAGTGAGCCTCCTGTAGTCAGACAGCATACACAGTCTGACAATTAAGTTTGTGAACTCATCCTAGAAAAAGTTCTACATACCTCACTGCTGAATATCACTATGGTCACCTTCGAAGCACTCCTGTTGGGAAGATACGCACCGACACCAACGCCTAGTCCATCCTTCAAAGCACTTTTGGAACTCTTTTTCTAGAATGGTCATCAGAGCTGTCATCATATTACCCTTGATGTCCTGAATGTCATCAAAATGTCTTCCTTTCAATATTTCCTTTATCTTCAGGTAAAGAAAGAAGTCATTGGGGTCCAGATCAGGTGAGTAGGGAGGGTGTTCCAATACAGTTATTTGTTTACTGGCTATAAACTCCCTCACAGACAGTGCCATGTGAGCTGGTGCATTATCATGATGCAAGAGCCATAAATCATTGGCGAAAAGTTCAAGTCGTCTAACTTTTTAACGCAGCCTTTTCAGCACTTCCAAATAGTAAACTTGGTTACCTGTTTGTCCAGTTGGTACAAATTCATAATGAATAATCCTTCTGTATCAAAAACAGCAACATCTTTGCAACAAGTTCATGAACTTAATTGTCTGATCTCATATATAAGGGTCTTGTTTTCTTATCCATTCAGCCACCATATGTCTTTTTATTGGAGCATTTACTCCATTTACATTTAAAGTAATTGTTGATAGATAATGTAGTTATTGCCATTTTATTATTCATATTTTTTAATCTTAAAGAAGGTCCTCTAACATTCCTTGTAATACTGGTTTGGTGATGATGAACTCCTTTAGCATTTTCTTGTCTGGGAAGCTCTTTATCTATCCTTCGATTCTAAATGATAGCTTTGCTGGGTAGGGTAATACTGGTTGTAAGCCCTTGCTTTTCATCACTTTGAATATTTTGTGCCAATCCCTTTGGGCTGCAAAGTTTCTGTTGAGAAATTGGCTGACAGTCTTAAGGGGGCTCCCGTGTAGGTAACTAACTGCTTTTCTCTTGCTACTTTTAAGATTCTCTCTTTGTTTTTAAGCTTTAGCATTTAATTATGATGTGTGTTGGTGTGGGCCTCTTTGGATTCATCTTGTTTGGGACTCTCTGTGCTACCTGGACTATATCTATGTCTTTCTCCAGGTTAGAGAAGTTTTCCATCATTATTTCTTCAAATAGGTTTTCAAGTTCTTGCTGTCTCTCTTCTCCTTCTGGTACCCCTATAATGCAAATGTTGGTACGCTTGATGTTGTCCCAGTGGCCCCTTAAACTATCTTCGGTTTTATTTTTTGTTTGTTTTTAATTCTTTTTTTTATTTTTGTTGTTCTAATTGGGTGTTTTTGCTGATTTGAATCTCTGTTTCATCTAATCTGATGTTGATTACCTCTAAAGTATTCTTTATTTCAGGTATTCTTCATTTCTGACTGGTTATTTTTCATGTTTTCTGTCTCCATTTTTATGTTTCCTATCTCTTTGTTGAAGTTCTAACTGAAATCATTGAGCATCCTTATAACGAGTGTTTTGAACTCTGCAGCTGGTACATTGCTTGTCTCCATTTTGTTTAGTTCTTTTTCTGGAACTTTGTTTTGTTCTTTAATTTGGGACATATTTCTTTGTCTCCCCATGTTGGCTGCCTCCCTGTGTTTATTTCTATGTATTAGGTAGGGCTGCTATGTCTCCCAGTCTTAGTAGAGTGGTCTTATGTAATAGGTGTCCTGTGAGGTCTAGTGGCGCAGTCTCCCTAGTCACCTGAGCCAGGTTCTCCACGTGTGTCTCTTGTGTGGTTTTGTGTGCCCTCCTGTTGTAGTTGAGCCTTGTTTGCTGTTTGTACATCAGTGGGAGGGATTGTCTCTCAGGCTGATTGTCTGTGAGGACTGGCTGTGACTACAGTGGAGGAGCTTTTGTGCAGGGGCTGACCCTACAGAGCAGGGTTTGCTTTAGCAAGGCTCTTGTGCCTGCCCAGTCTGCCCTTTGGGTGTGTCATTCTTGGAGGCGGCCAAGGTGATGCTCCTGATTGGTCTCAAGCTGGCCACCAGTTGTGCCGGCCCCAGGATTCTCTGGGAAGGGCCCCACTACAGGCCAAGTTCAGCTGCTGCCTGTGCCCTGCCTGGGGCCATCTAGATTGAGCCACAAAGTAATCTGGGGATTGCTGCCACTCACGCTGGGCCTGGAGGTGTCTGGGAGAGGCCAATCTGTGAACCACAGCCAGCTACCACTAGTGCCTGGCCAGAAAGAGGTACGGGGCATGCTGAGGCCAAATGCTGCTTGTTTAGGGTTTGTGAACCTTTGAGAGATTCTAGGAAAGTCCACAGCATGAGCCAAGACAGGCCGTTTGTATGGAAAAGCCACTGGGGGTGGCTTGGGTGGGCCTGCAAGTTGGGTGGGAAAGGGTCTCAGAGTCACCAGGGTGGGGTGAATGGTGTTAGCCAGGTTGATGGTGACTCAGATATGGCGCCCACTTAAGTCTGCATGCTGGATTGTGAGGGGTACTTCTGTTCAGTTAGATTTCAGGTGGTTCTCAATGATGGTTGTTTTGTAGTGTAGTTGTAATTTTGAAAAAAGAGCTTCTGCCAGTACTTCTCTCTGGAAGAAAGCTGCCCTTACAGTCCTTACCCTGCAACCAGATAATTCATTTTCTCCTCTTATGTCCCTGGCGCCTTTTCAGCTGCTGCCCCAGTGCTGGAGCTCAGAGCAAGTGAGTTCATCAGCAAATAAGTCCATGAGCGGGACCTTTAAGAGGAGTGCCTGGGACTCCAGCTGCCTTCCATCTCACTCAGCCACAATCTCTTGCTGCTTTTCACAGCCAGAACTTGTGACGACTTCTCTTTCTGGCACTGGATCCCTCATGAGCTGAGGAGCCTGGTGTGGGGCTGGGACCACTTACTCATCATCGGGGACCTCTGCAGCTGGGATATCCCTCCTGGTTTTTAACTGCCACATGTGGGCATGGGACCTGCTTGTTCAGCATCTCCGCTCCTCCTACCAGTCTCAGTGTGGCGTATTCTGTATGTCCTTAGTTAAAGTACTTCTATTCAGCTAGATTTCAGATGGTTCTCAATGATGGTGGTTCTGTATTGTAGTTGTAATTTTGAAATGGTTATGAGAAGAGGCAAGCACAGCGTTTACCTACTCCGCCATCTTGAGCAGCCGAGACTTGGAAATTTATCTCCTGAAACACTTTGAGAAATAAAATTTGGGGAAACTGTTGCTATGGTGGCTTTAGAAGAATAGATAGAATGCAGGAAATTAACAAAAGGAGAGGGAAACTTAGTTGTGGATGCTGCTGGCTTTAGGAAAATCCAGTGGCCAACCTCACATGGAGAATAAAAATGGTGAAGATGGAGATAGAAGGAAGAGTATTTGCAGCTGCATTGTTATTAGACATCTCTAGTTTTGAAGTTGGGGTTCTTGGGGGGACCATGAGTTTATGGTTAGGTTGGTTTATTTTTCCCTAAATCTGGTGCTGCCACTTATTATCTATGTGACCCTGAGCTGTTTACCTATTTGTGTGTGTGTGAGAATTAATACGTCTAGCATAGTGCCAGGAAACAGTAAGTGACCAATAAATGTGGGCCCTCCTTATCTTAATGGCTTTGCCTGAAGGGATGTTGCCTTCCTTATTCAATGGCTTTTTCACTTTTTGTCACAAGGTGGCGTGCCACCTAAAAAAAAAAGTTGGTTTTTGTTTTGTTTGGAACCTTCCAGTGATTTTTTATAGCAGTTTTAACACAGCTTAAATCATTTTACACAGGGGTTTCAGATGACAGTATATGCCTCTTCAATTCTTTTAGCTGTAGAAAATAGGATGTTTTATATTTCTACAGTTAAGTGTGGCGGGGTAGGCCTTCCAGACCCTCACTGATTATGCCAGTATAGAAAGCACCCAGATCTTTGCCTTGGGAGATTATGGCCTCTCCCCACCCAGAGGTCTAGGCTGAAAACCAGAGAACTCTCAGAAAAAGAGTGAAATAGAGCTTCTTTCCAACTGTTCTATTCCAGGTGCCAAAAAGTGATTCAGTATGATGTTGTGTACTTTAATACCTTCCTTTAAAGTTGTGAATTTAGAGATTAACTTTTCATTTAGAAATAACTTCAGATTTAAAGGAAAGTTACAAAATTAGCACAGAGAATTCTTGTATACCCTTAAAATTTCCCAAATGTTAACATTTTACATTTGCGTCTATTTTTTTGAGGTGTTTGACAATATGCTGCTGATGTGATGCCTCTTTAGCTTTGAATATGTCTGTGTATATTTCCCCAAATCAGATACTAAAAGAAGGACGTTGACACTGACATAGTACTAAGCACTTCATTCAAATTTTGCCAATTGCTGCACTAATGTGCTTTATAGTAAAGAAAAATGTGTTTTTCTTTTGTTCCAGAATCCAATTCATGATCACACGTTGCATTTAGTTGTTACGTCCTTTTAGTGGCTGTTAATGTTGGAATAATTCTTTAGGCTTTGTCTTTTATGACTAGGTATTTTGAAGAATGCAAACCAGTTGTTTTATAGAATGCCCCTCAATTTTTATTTGTCTGATGTTCCCTCATGATTAAATTCTGGTTATGCGTTTTTTGGCTGGAATAATATAGGAGCGCTGTTTGTTTTCAGTGCAGCATATCAGCAAGCAATTACCCAGCCGGGTATCCACATATCAGTGATTTTAACTTTGTTGCCTGCTCAAGGGGGTGTCCCCCAGCTTTCTCCACTGTAATGTAAACATTTTTCTCCTTTGTAATTACTAAAGTGCCTTGTGGGGAGAGGGACTGATTAATTTATTAAATCAAATAGAACAAATTTGTTGTATTTTTTACTAACAGCATTACGTGGAGTTGAACTAAATTGGCCCTATGACGTGACAGAGGGGATATACAATTTGTATGTAACAAATTATAATCTTTACATCTGGTTGAAGGACAACTCAGATGTGTGTGGGGGTTGGGGGCAGGGCAAGGATTTCACCTCATCCTGAAATCTGCCTGTTTTCAGTCCCTACCATCCCAGTTTCTCTTGGGCCGGGAGCATTGTCCTTTCATCATGAAATTTGTAATAATTACTTCATTGTAAAAGAATATTCTCATAGAAAATTGCTGGAAAACAGAGTAGAAAGAAGAAATTCACATTGCCATCTAAAGTCTACTAGTGGCATTTTGGTGTATAGTAAGTTTTAAATCTGATTTTGGAAACCTCACCATTAATTTTGACAGATTTTTATGAGAATATTCTAAGTCTCAAAGGAACCAAATGTATTTTTGAAACTTCACTGGATTACATACAAGTCAGGATTACTAGTAGTTGCTGTGTACATTTGTGTTCTATGTATGTAAGTGGCACCACTGGACTTGCACAGTGTACAACCTGCACAAATGTATGCATGGCCCTGACTGTTGGTATTGTGTATATCTTTTAGTAGTAGTGTGGGGCTGGCCACTTAAGAAGTGCTTGGGGGGTACACGTGGAGGTTCACAGCAACATATCAGAAAGGAAACAGTCAAGAAATGAAATTGGTTTAATTAATTGAATTTTATGCCAGGCCCATTCCCAAGGATCTCAGGGTCCTACCTGGACTCATCAGCTCTTTAAGAGCTTAGGCTTTCTCTTATGTTTTCAGCTACAAAAAATACACTTACTACCTAAGAAAATATCAAGTAGTTCTATTCACCTGAGTGCAAAATGAAATAAGTTCAATTATATTCCTATCTGTTATAATTGTTATTCATACCAGTCTTTAATTACAAGGAAAAAATACTTAACTACCTTTTGAAAGTAATTTTAGGTTATCTAATGGTATGTATGTAAAGAAACCCTGGGGGTCTGCCATTCCCCCTTTAAAAAAAAATAATTGAGGCGCCCAGAGGAGCCATTACTGGCTGTATTTCTATCCCGGGATGATATTTTAGGCAGCATTGTTCTTCGCCTCCCCAGAGCGCTGGCTAACTGCGCTGACCAGAGAGAGCTCTGCCCGCAGCAACGCGCTGTTCTGAGGGCCCAGGTCCCTAGTACCCACTCTGACCAGTTTCCATTCCCTCCCAAAGCAGCCAGTTGTCTTCTGTCACCACAAACGAAGCAGGAGGAAGAACTGACTTTTGCTACATTCCCGTCAGAGAGCCCTTGCTTTCCTCAGGGGGCCTGTGAGCAGCACGGAAGAGCAGGGAGGTCTGACTGCATCGTGTGAAAATGCCCAGCAGATTTTCATTCTCACCAAACAGTAAGGACCGTTTAGGATGTTCTCATCTAAAGTACAGGCTGTTTGGCACACAGCAAATTTATTTGGGAGGGCTCTGGGGAACCTCAAAGAGAAGAGTAGTTGTTTTGCAGCTGCGGAAGGGAGCGAGCAACGAGGGACTATGCAGATTTATGTAAATACTGTGGACAGAGATAAGCACTGTAAATGAAATAAAAGTCACAAAGGCGGCTGCCCCAAGCACCGGCTAGGAACTGAGCTCTTCCCCTCAGGGGCAATACCTGGGTGAGAGGGCAGAAGCGAGATTTCGCCAGTTATCGGTCCTACAGATACAGAGAAAGTCTCCTTTCTCTGTCTCTACCCCTCCTCCCACTCCTGCCCGGGGGACCCCATGGCTCCGCATCCTCCTGGCCTAGCACCATCCAGTATAACGGGCTCAGCCTGCAGCTTCCTCCCACAGAGCGCCACTGGCCAGTCTGCAGCTGAACGACTGAGAACTGCGGAACCCCCAGGGGGCGCTATTCACAGTGCGGCCGTAGATGAGACCGGTTTGAAAAGAAAATCCGTGGCGCTTGAAATCAGTGTCTTGAAAGACAGATGCCTGTATCTAATTCACACAAATGTACCTTATAGGCTAGCAATGGCCTTGATCTAGCTAACGCATCATCTCTGGGTTACCTATTTTTGGTCTAGGGCTCACTTTCCTCTACGGAGCTGCACATTCCTAAACTCTGTATCCAGCCTTCCTGGTCGCTAGTTCATAGTGTGCTTCGTAGGATACCTGCAAGAATGAAATACCCCTCCTCCCGTGTAATATGTGGCCCCTGAATTAAGATAATCTCAGTGTGAAATGGGGTCTTGTGGGACCTTCAGTAGCTATAAACCTAAATAACCGGGGTGGGTCTGTTTCTCCTGTACAATGAACCCTTCACCGTATAGTTCAGGGGTCAGCAAACTTTTTCTTGTAGCAAATATTTTAGGCTTTGTAGGCACACAATCTCTATTGCAACTACTCTGTTCTGCCTTGCAGTGCAAAAGCAGCCATAGATAATGATACATAAAAGAACGAGCATCTCTAGGTTCCAGTAAGAGTTTATTTATGCACACTGAAATTTAAATTTCGTATACGTTTGATTTTTTTCAACCATTTAAAGATATAAAAACTATTGTCAGTTCACAGGCCATACGAAAATGGAGCAGGCTGGATTGGGTGCTTGGGTGCTTTCCTCTGTTTATAGCTGATTTATAAAAGATTGTTTCTGCCAACTGGAAAACAGTATCAACTAAGTGTTTTGTCACCAAAAAGGAATTACTGGCGGGGCAGGAGGTGGGGAAATAAAAGATTGTAATCCAGCCACGCAGACATGACCACATGCACACACTGAGCTGTGTGCCAAGATGGAGGGTTATTTATAGAGGCGGAAAAGGAAGTTAATGGGAGTTACAACCAAATAATTCCATTGGAAGCACAGAGTTCTTCCTCTGGAGTGCTTCCCATAAAGTGGAATGCCAAGGATTCCTCCCATAAGCTCTAGCACCTGCCAAAGACCCTCCCGACTGATTACGTTCGTTTAAAGTCCCAATCTATCACTTCCAACTCAAACATATTATGATTATGTACTTAGCTTGACTAGAAATTAAGCCCCAAATTAGTATAAGTATTAATCTCATTGGTTAGACATTTATTTTGCAAAGTAGAGCTGGGTGTTTCTTTTTGGGAAATACTATAAGAAAGGAGTATCTTAATCAAAACCTTCCTGTCCATTCCCCATTTAATAGGCCAACCTCATGTCTACTTGAGATGTTTACTGACTTAGGATAGTGAGGAGGGCCCGCAGGGGGCAGCACGTTTGGTGTCTGGGTGACTCCAGTTTGGTGTCGTGCCAGCCCCTTCCCTCTAAGGTAATAATCTTAGAGAGCTGGCCTGGACAGAACGCTGGCCCTGGGCTGGGGCTCTCCGTCTGTCACTACTAACCTACGATTGACAATTAAGTCAATTGACAAGTGACAATCTCTCACTAACTTAAGCAGCTGCCTTCAACTAAGAAGAGCCTTTCTGGGTTTGGGCCACAGAGACTCGTGGCCCAGGACACTAGCCCAGTTCTGTCCTGAACCCAGCTCAGCCTCATTAGAATCTGGTCCCCACAGCCAGCCGGCTTGCTCCTAATAAGCTGTAACCGCCCTGTACACAGGGCGGCGTACACGGGCTTACTGCAAATGTAACTTCATACTTCTAACTTAACTTTCTAACAGAATTATCTGTCCCCCTTTCTCCTGGGCTCCAACTCTTAACCTGTTCTCTTTCTGACACATACAGGTCCCCCTCCCGCTCGGACCTCATCCCATGGCCCAGTACAGGAAGCTCTTCTACCTTCAATTCCCTAAATGATCCAGGTAGGTCCTTATAATGTACGGCTACTAACTCTTCTCTAAATCTGTCCCAACTCAAGGTGCACCTAATACGTAGACAAAGTAGGGGGAATTGCCAGGGTGTAGGCTGTGGGTGGGTGTCCTTTTATCTCTTGTCACCCTAGACTGGCAGGATGCACAGTGCTGGGTCAGAAACTCAACCTAAGTTTTCACCAGTGACACAGCTCCAACAGAGAGAGAGAGAGAAAGAGAGAGAGAGAGAGAGAGAAACAGAGAGAGACAGAGAGACAGAGAGACAGAGAGAGAGGTTCCATTAACTAGTGCTAGAAGTTTCATATACCCAAAGTCAGCATCTCTTCTTTCCGTTGTCAAGGTTAGGCTGCCAGTAGGGGCTTCTTTTTAAAGCAGACCTTACAGCAGTATGTCACTTTGTTTGATTGGGGGGAGGGGGTGAAACCACACATCCTTTTCCTAAATGCTCAGTTATATAAATGGGTTATAATCCATGTCCTTTGAACAAAAGAGCCCAGGGGTACTTGCACAATCAGAAGACTTGTGTGCCCAGCGGATATCACTACTGTCCACTAGCTAATTCTCTTTACTGCCTACAAGCCCTGCCTTGGTCAGCACATGTGACTCATCCCGTTAAATGAAATGCTAATGTAGCTTCTGAAAATCTCCTTTATACCTTTTCAAGGGATCAAGCAACACACATAGAAAGTTCTTGCTGAGTGACCATGAGGCTTCAGTAGCCCTAAGGGTTATTTAAGAAAACATGTTCAGGTATAGTAATTTAAAAAACTGTAACTTTGCAGAAGAGGCCAAAAATAAGACGGCAAAGTGGAGAGGAAAAACTTCACATAGACTTTTTAAAAGTTAATTATACAGTTTTTTATTTCTAGCTTGGGGGAAAAAAAACACCCTTAAGTTACTAGGGAAATATTTACAGGATTAATCACATTTTAAGCTGGGAGACTGGATGTGAAGGGCTACTCAGTGTCCCTTGTAGGGACAGGCTGAGCAGGTTATGTGACCTCCCGGAGGAGCCACAGCTCACTTTCCAGACAGAGTCAAGAAGAGGACCCGGTCTCCTCACTCCTGGGTCCAACCAACAATAAACAGAATATCAGAGGTATGCCAGAACCATTTTACTAACAAATAATTGCGTTCCTTTTTAGTGTTTAAGAGAAATCTAAATTTTTCTGGGACATTTCTATAGAATCATTCTAGCAAGTTGTATAATTAGAAAACTCCGAAAGATAAAAAAAAAAAAACCCACAAAAGCTTGTCAGGAGACCCACTACTTCTCCCCAGGCACCGAAGGCCCGTTTTGCTATGGGAATAGGGAGTCCTGGGCTCCGAAAAGTCCTGACAGGATGATCAGCAGCTCATTGGCGCCAAGTCCTCTTCCCACGGCCTGGCAAACGGGACCAGTGCTTTGGAGCAAAGTGCTTCGGAGACCATCTCCTCACTCCTTCCCTGGAAACGAAACGATGGACACGGAGTCCCAGGCATCATCCTTTGGCGAGCTGTCCTGCTCCAAAGCCTCTAAAATCGGCTGGGCCGGGTCCTTTAAATACTTGAAAAGATTGAAAACCAACATTGTAATAATCCGGTAAAAACACCAGCCCTTGTACTTTGGCTTTAGTCGGCACCACCATATTTCATTCAGGTGTAACTTCCTCTTCTGTCCACCAATGAAACAACTATAACTTGACTCCCCTTCACCCCTCATCTCATTGGTAACTGGAACACGAATCCAAGGCCCTACCAGGTGACGCTCTGAAGGTGTAAAAGGGATCACGCCGAGGAGAAGCAAGCTGTGACCCGCTGCCCCCGGGCAGGCTTGTAGGTTATTAGCCCTAAAACGTCTCTGAAATTCTAACTTTTCAGCGAAGGAGAACACGGGATCTCTCATTCACCGACAATGGGAGCAACGGCATGAGCATTTTTCTCAGCCCTTCTACCCACCGGCCGTTTCTACTCCACACAACGCACAATGTGCAGTCTGGACGTGCAGCCTGGCCCCCCGTGGCCCTGGGGGGTTGGTGGTGGGGCTGTGAGAAAGTGGAGGTCCTCAGGGGAAAGTGGTATTTCACACCACCTAACTCTCCCTTCCCTTCCTGCCTCTGCTTTAGGCTTCGCCATAAACTCACCAAGTTACCAAGAACCCAGCGCCTAGATCATCAAGCTGCCGAGAGATACTGAAATACGGTTAAGCTTAGGGCCGGCTGACTAAACGAGAAACAACGAATTACGTGTGCTTGTGAAACCTCGAAAATATAAGTGAAACAGGATCATTCTCAGGTAACTTCAGTGGCCTTTGACAGTTTTCACACTTTCCCAAGAAAGTGAACCGAAAGACTATGTTTTAGATTCAAGCCCCCAAAAACCAACTAGAAGTAAATTAACTCCCTAGGGCTAGTGGCTAGTTCTACTGTGTCAGAGAGATCATTGATGCAGTTAAACCTCTGAGACCCTGGAGAGCGGACATCTTGTGACAATATGAACCAGGGAAGGTTTGGGTTTTTTGCTGTTTTTTTTTTTCTTTTGTGGTAAGAACACAACATGAGTTCTACTCTCTTAACAACATTTTAAGTACACAATACAGTACTACCTCTAGCCACAGAGTTGTATGGCAGATCTCTAGAACTTACTCATCTTGTATAACTGAAACCTTGTACTTGCTGAGCAGCAAGTGGCCGTTTCCCCCTCCCCAGCTCCTGGTATCCACCATTCCACTCTCTGTTTCTATGAGTGTGACTATTTTCAATGCCTCTTATAAGGTAAATCATGCAGTATTTGTACAGAGGTTCTAGTAGGGAATTTAACCTATAATTTGTATGATGCCCATGTCCTTTAAATGCTTCATGACAGATGAAGGAAAACAAGTGACTACAGCTCTTTCCAGAAGCAACACTCTGTACAGACTTGGACCTTATCTAACGTCTATTCATTCTAGATGTCACAGAATAAGATTCTGTTTACAACGAAACAGAATTTCAGTTTTACCCCAATTTTACCAAAGAATAATAAACCTCCAGAAGCAAACACTTTTAAACATTCTTCTATCAGCCAGCTTGTGATCCTAAGAACGTGCCGACTGTGTCGTCAGAGGGACCAGCTGCCTCACAGAGCCTCAGGGGGCTGCGCATGTGCAGGAAAACAAGACTTTCCACAGGGCCCGCGCTGCTTTTCTTTCTGAGGGCCTTTATGATACTCGTAACACCCATGAGCACTTGGTGTGCAAGACCTTCTAGAATCTTCCTAAGTGCTCACTGTGCTGCCTCAAGCCAGGGCCCTTCTGCAGCCAATCTCTTGGCCAGGCTGGATCACCATTTTGACCAACTTTGTACCCTTAAAAAATTGTGTTTTTAATTGTGGTAATATACACTTAACATAGAAAATACCATCTTAACCATTTTTCAGTGCACAGTTCAGCAGTGCAAAGTATATATTCACATTGTTGTGCAACCATCACTATCATCCATCTCCAGAACTTTTTTCATTTTGTAAAACGGAAACTCTGTACCCATTAAGTGCTAATTCCCCGTTTCCCCCAGCCCCTGGCTGCCACCATTCTCCACTGTCTCTATGAATCTGACTACTCTCAGTACCTCATATAAGTGGAATCATAGAGTATTTGTCTTTTTGTGACTGGTTTATTGCACCTAGCATAATGCCCTCAGAGTTCATCCACGTTGTATCACGTGTCAGAATCTCCTTCCTTTTTAAGGCTGAATAACACTTCGCTGTATGTGTACATCCCATGTGTTTATCCGTTCATCTGTCGATGGACATCTCGGCTAGTTCCATCTTTTGGCTGCTGTGAACATGAATGTACGGATAATCCCACACCACTTTTAACTCAGATCTGTGTCCACGGCTTTGTCCATTGCTGGACTCTTCGGTGTTACCAGAGGGCTATGGAGGGCTGACACATCACCCATTTAGATGTATGCATACATACCTCTTCTATTTGTAATGGGATGCTTGGTGGAGACTGAAACCAGTGTTTAATCAGGCTTCTATATTTCAGGACCAGGAAGAAACAGCCGCCTGCCAGCACTGACAGCAACAAAAAGGTTCCCACAGCAATCAGGATGATTTGTTGAAGCTCGGTAGAGGCTAAACAGATGTCGTAAAAGTGAATAAGAGGATTATCCCACACATACAAATATCAGGTAACTTTTCATCTGCCGACTGCTCAAGTAGCGTTCATGTCCCAGTAAAATGGACACATACCAGCCCCCTCCCCACCCCATTTGCTTAAATTAGTAGACAGTGAGGCAATCCTAAGATAAAGCATGTGTTAGCTGTATGGCAGCTTTTGCTACTGGAGATCTCAGCACCAGCTCATGCTACCTACAGTTAAGAGTGTTCTTCTCGCCCCCTTCGCTCTGGGCCTCCCACTCCCACCACCCTTCACCTAATAAGTGGTCCCCAATTTCACCAGTTTAGTATTCTTCTCCCAGCTCAGAAAGGGCACAAGAAGGCACAACTTACCATCTACTATTGTTTCGTGACAAGTTATGCTGCTCCAATGCCCGACTCTGGAGATGTCTGGTTCTGTCACAGACAGTTGTGCATTGACTTGTAAACAGTATGTTCTCAGGGGTTTTAAATCCTTCAATACAATGACGTTGCTTCTGAAAGGGCCTTTAACCTGTGTAAAAATCACCAACAGCCACACATGTAAATGACCCAAACAGGCGTGCTCAAGGCACTTCCATCCTTTCAGCATTTCCTCAGATTCACAGTGAACACCATAACCAAAGAAGAAGGAGATTCTGTTTTGAAAGCGTCAGTGGACACATTTTACATGTGAAAATTGATGAGTGGTGTGAAGAAAGAGGCCAATGGCTTTGGGGCTGTTTTTGGCTGCGAGGCCTCAGATGGCCTATTGAGGACCTACTGCAGCAACGGAGGATCCAAAACTGGAATTTAAGAATGAAATTTTCTCCTTTAAAACGACCATTTTGTATTTCATGGTTAATTTAATCCAGATACATCAAGTTAGTAAACGGGGGGGAAAAACATCATTCTAGGAAGAAAAAGTGCCTTTTAATTCCTAACCTGCTTCTAGTTTTAACTGAAATGTGCTGACTCCTTTTATAGTTTTGGTCAAAATGACCTTAGTGATTTATGTGATCTGTAAGCAGTTGGCTCCCAAATTCTTCAAGGATTCTATCTCGTCTCTGCCTTCCCTCAGGCCTTGTCACCTCCACACCGGGGTCACTCCAGTCAATGGCTTCTCCCTCTTGTCCTGAACAAACTTGCCATTGTTCCACAGGGAAAGGAGAAAAAGATATATTATACTACGACAATATAGGACTTTTTAGAAAGGACTGCTTTCTTATTTTGAGATACAGTAGGATACATTGTAGCCATTTGAAATGGTGGTAAAACCATCAGTCACAGAGAGATGAAGCTGCTACAGTATTGATTGAAAAAAGATTATTCACTGTATATGGAACATGATCTTTTTTTCCAAAAGTAAATATGGTTCAGTTTTTTCAAAGGTCACTGTGACTCTGCTTCAGAGTATTGCAATTTTTCTACCATATTTTTATATATATATAATATATATATAATGTATATTATATATTCATAATATATATAATATATATTTGGTAGAAACAATATAATAATTATATATATACATAATTTATATATTACACCTCTGTTCTTAATCTAGATGGGACACTCTTCTTTATTTATATCCTTAGTTATAGGGGTTCTGTTCAGCTGGTCTTCAGATGATTCTTGAGGTTGATTGTTCCATAATTTATTTGTAATTCTGGTGTGATCCTGGCAGGCAGGAGGCACAGCGTTTAGCTAACCATCTTGGATCTTCTCCTACATGATCTTATTTTTAAAAAGACAAAATAATTATTTATGAACAGTGGGATTGCAGATGTTTTTCAATTCTGTTTCTTTCTGTTTAATGCTGATGGATTGCCAGGGCAGAAAAAAAAAAGGCAATTTTGTTCATGATGCTACATAAAGCAATTGTAAGGACAGAATTGCTTTTGGGTTTATTCCAGCAGCCAGTTGGCATTTCTAAAATTTAGAATCACCGATTGCAGAGAAGAACGGACATTCAGGCTTGAGATTGCTGTCCTTAGAAACAAAGGTCTGCCTGCAAGGCTGACCCATGGCTGGCACCACAGACCTCAGGAGCATCCCACCATTCTCCAATAAGGGTGGTTTATTATACAAACAATATTTCTTTATGCTGGACACCTGCTTTCCTTCTGGGAGTCGGGAATCTTTGTATGTGCTAGGGCGAGGACTGCCTATGTGACCAGCCACCAATAAAAACCCTGGGCACGGAGTCTGTAATGAACTTCCATGGTAGATAACATGGGACAGTGTTTTCACAGCTTGTTGTTGATGGAATTGAGTGTGTCCTGTGTGAGTCTACAGGAGGGGGCTCTTGGAAGCTTGTGCCTGGTGTCCTCTGGACTTTGCCCATGGGCCTCTTCTCTTTGCTTTGTGTCCTTTTTCTGTTATAAATCATAGCTGCAAGTACAACTACATGCCACGTCCTGCGAGTCCTTTGAGCAAATCTAGTAGTTGCTCTTGGGGGCCCCGGACACACAGACTTGCAGCTGGGATGGAAACCATATTGGCGGTTTTCAGAGTCCTTTTTTAGCCCTAGAATATTTTGTTTATGGGAATCCAAAGTTTAGAAGCTCTGATTGAAAGGGGGGGAAGGGGCTTGGGGCCCCCACAAATTCCAACTTATAATTCAATTATTTCTTTTTACGGAAGAGGAAACTGTAGCCTAGAATGGCTAAGTGACATCGAACTAGTTCCAAGTGGTAGAAGCGTGGTCCATGCCCTTTTCATTAGGGCACACAGCTAAGTGAGTCTGGTTTCAGCATCCTGGAGGCTGAATCTTCCAGCACTGGGCAGCTCTGCCCAGCTCTACAATACCAATAGCAATTTGCCCCCTGGGGGCCAATTCAGTGGAGTGAAGCCATCGACTCCATCATAAGTAACAAAAGTAAGGACAGGAAGGGAGCACTGTAACATGATTCATGCATGCTGGACAAGAAACCAACTAAATGGCAGAGAAAGAATGTGGTCAAAGCGCCCATCCTATCTCCCACATTTCCAGCATCACGTCTGAAGTCCAAGATGTAGATGGCCCAAGATATATATGGAAGAGGCAGCCGCCTCTCCCTCCTGGATTTTTCCAAGCCTTCTCTATTCCACTTGACCAGATCTCAACCTCTGATTTGGGAAAATGATTACTTCCTTCTTCCTTGAGTTTTGCTAAGAACATGTTCTTCCATGAGTTTTGCCTTGCCCAGTGATTTTAGACTCACTATAAAGAAATGAAGTGCAATACTTATGGGATATGGAGTATAGCATAGGGAATAGAGTCAATGGAATTGTAACACTGTGTTTCCCCGAAAATAAGACCTAGCTGAACCATCAGCTCTAATGCGTCTTTTGGAGCAAAAATTAATATAAGACCCAGTCTTACTTTACTATAATATAAGACTGGGTCTTATATAATATAATATAATATAATATAATATAATATAATATAATATAATAATAGTAATAATAACAATATAATATAATAAATACCGGGTCTTATGTTAATGCTTGCTCTAAGAGATGCATTAGAGCTGATGGTCCGGCTAGGTTTTACTTTCGGGGAAACGCCGTAGATATATATGATGTCAAAGGGGCAATAGATTGGGGAAGGGAGTTTATCACTTTGTGAGGGGTGATATGTCTAACTATTGCATTGTTTTGTACACCTGAAACTAATTAAAAGGAAAAAATGCAAATTTGGTAGCACCAAGTCTAAAACAAACAGTTGCCATTACTTAGGAGCGTTTAAAACATCTTGATTACAGACTCCTGTTTCAGTTGCTGAGAATATCTAATTGTAAATAGATGTTTACATTTCTTTAGAAAGTCAATGTATGTAACTTGTTTAATGACATACTCTCTTTTAATAAAAACCTATTAGGGGTTCTGCTACTCTCGTTTAAAAAAAAAAAAAGGAAATGAAGTGCAAATACGAGCATGAACCCTGAAGCCAGATGTTTCCTTCTGCTTTGCTAGGTGTCAGCTGCTCACCTTGGGTTAGCTACTTAATTACTGATTTCTCTGTCAGTAACAGTTTGGTGTAAATCTTAAATGAGATGATCTATCTGAAATGCCTGGCCCAGTGCCAGACACAAAGAAAGATCTTGATAAACATAAGCTCTTATTATTATTAGAAAAATTATAATAGTGGTTAGGAAATCATGACATTTACATAGATATTGAAACCTCATGAAATGCGGCTTGGATAATCAGGCACTGGATGATTAAAAGCCATCATTTTGTTCTTGTACTACCCATGCGGGCTGACCCACCTTTGTCAACCTTATCACCTGCCACAGCCCCTTCTCACATGGCTGTGTTTCTGACAAATCCACACACTCATAGTTCTCAAAATTGGCCCAGTCTTCTCATACCTACTGGTCATTCTCCCTAAAACACTCTCTCCTTCCAGTCGACTTGTCACCTATTCACATGTACCTTCTTTGCAAACTGTTCAAACCAGAGAAATTTATATTGTTAAACCTTGCAGACTGCAGGGGAAGATTCCTAGTTACAGAAACAGGCCCACTAGAACCTTCTCCAAACTCTAGAGTGTGTCAAAGTCAACATGAGCAATGTGCCAGCAAAGTCTGGACCCCAGATAACGGGAACACGGTGACATCAGACAGAGGGGCCCCTCAGATGGAGCTGGCGGAAGGGAACTCTCAGCACAGTGAGGAGAAAAAATAGGTCTTAAAGAGGAGGATTAAGACCAGCTCAGGTCTCAGACTCTAAGGTGATACTGGGATAGCCTGTTCTCCTTGTCCATTTTAAAGCTTACTGTCTTTTGTTGTATCAGAAACTGCAAAGACAAGAAAATCAAAACACACGAAAATGCTCTTACCTGTTGGATTCCTTCCCTTTCCCAGTAACGGACATAGTACACAAAAGTGGCCTTGGAAGAGGCCTCGATGTCAAAGGGAGGGTAGAACCTGATGATAAGGGAGCCATCTCCTGGGGTCACCCAAATGTTTTCTGGAGGCCCGATGGTAACTGAAATAGAATTACAAACAAAAACAAAAAGATATATAAATATATATACATATTGTGTGTATATGTATGTATATGTATACATATACATACATATATATGGTGCCAAAATAATGCATACACATTTTAAGAAAGGAAAAAGCTATATTAAAATTGTAATACTCAATATATATCAATAACAAAAGATGAATACAAGTCACGTTTGACTTCTGCAATTACAAGAGGTGCTCAAAGTGGTTACCACAGTGTAATTTTGATACAGTTTTTTCCTTTTTTATAATGTGTATACATTTTTTTGGCACCCTCTGTATACATACACACAATATATATTGTATATATACACATTACATTGTATATATTATATACATAACATGTATATATACACAATATATCTTGTACTGTATATATACACATTGTATATATACAATATAATGTGTGTATATATATATATATATATATATACACACAACATATATTGTATATATGGCGTGTACACATACATATATGCTTATATATGCAACGAGGTTGCATTCAGGCATACAAGACTACCAGAGGCTGCTCTGGGCTCAGATTTACTTGGAGGGTTGCAGGGCAGGAAGCCCAACAAGACCACAGCGCAGCACCAGGGACTTCTCACCTTCAATGGAAGGAGGGGTCCTTGCGGGAGTCCACACGGCAGCCCAGAGAGATTCTCTCTGGCCCTCCCAAGAGACAGCTCAAGTGCAAGGAGCCGAGACCCATGTCAGGCAGGTACAGGAGCCTCCGTGGCTTAAAAGCCACAAGAACAATAATTCCACAGGAACACTTCCCAGAGTCCCCATAAGGGATATGCACAGTTACAAGAATCACTGCGCTCAGCATAACCCAAAGATAGGGCTTCCTATTGGGTATTTCAGAGCGTCTCAACTGAAATGCAGTTTACCAATCAGGGTTCATTTTGACCATAAGCCATGCTGCCTAGGATCGTGGCTGACATGCCACGTTTATCAGGTTTCCAGGGAAAGAACTAGAAGGCTAACCAAGGGTCAAATTTTCATGCAGCGGGGAAAAGATTTTGTTACCTCTCACCTATCTATATTTTGTTATATAATTTCTATACACATGAACAAAAAGTGATGTTTATAAACTTGTAAATAATTTGTCTCCTAGCTTATTGTAATACGATACTTAAATATAGTAACTGATCGATACTACCATTGTTAAGTCTATTTGTTCAGGCTTTTCATATGATTCACAGGCCAGCCAAGGACTGTGACTCATCACGTGCTATAAATGAAAGTCCACAGCACTTATCAAGTAAGCATTTAAAATGTATAATTGACCGGAGGAACTCAGATCAAAGTACAGGTTGGACCCTACAAGCTCTAAGAGGCCTGTTTATGTATATTTTATACACGGAGACCATCACATCACTATAAACAGTTATGTGTTCATGATATTGGGGCTGATTTCTCTTAACGCTTCCATGCTCTCCCCTGAGCAAGGGTGAGGAATATGGTCTGGCCATACTTCTCTCTATGCAGAAGTAACTGGTCCCTACAGGGTTTGCAACTGTGCCCTCTGACCTCATTTGTTCTGGTGGAGGAAGTAATCCAGACAGAGACAGAGCAGGGCCTGGCCCACCACCAGCCAGGGCGAGTTTGGCAGACTGCCTACACAAGTGGCAAAAAGCTCTTTTATTGAACCTACTCACAGATGCTGACACACACACTCTCAAGCTTCCCTTTTAACAACTAAATGACTGGAGCATGGGAAAACCTGCTGACTGCCGGGCCCAGCCACCTGCTGTGGGCCTCTCAGCCTCCGTAGCACATATCCTCTAGACTTCCGTGACTTACACATGGGAATGGCGTGTGAGTACAGAAAACAGCCATGACTAATCACTAAATCTCTGCAAGATCAGAGCTGAAAGACCCCCCCTTCTGAAGAGAGACCTGGGTCTGGAATCTGATACCATCCTGATAAGCCTGTCTCTGGAGGAGGGAACAATCTGCTTTCTCTCAGTGCACTGAAGGAAGGCTCGATGGGACTATGGCTAACTGTTGAAAGCACATTTCATGTACTGAGTGATTGTTATAAACCAGGCAACATGGACTTTACCTGTGTGTCCACAAAGATCCATGGGGCAACCATACAAGGTGACCCCCATTGCCCAGAGGGGAAAACAGAAGCCCAGAGGTAGCAGTACCTGCCCAGAGTATCAGCCAGTAAGTGGCAGAGTTGGAATTTGAACCCAGGTCTGTGTGATGCCAAAGCCTGCCCTCTTCAGCCATCTCATCTGTTCCCCCTCAGGCACTGGGTAAAAACGATCTTCTTGCTGATTACTCATCCCGACGCCATCCCAAGTGGTGAAAGCAATGATGGGATTGGAGCACACCACCACCTCAGACTCGATACATGAGGGGGCAGAGAATGACACCCCAGCCAGTAACTAACCAAGAACGTGGCTGCCCAGCTCAGGCTGGGTGGACAGAGTAGCTGACACTGGACTAGTGACTTTCGTGACACGTCCTGCTTCTATTACCACCCCTTTCTCCTGGGCAGCAGCTGGTGATCACCATTGCTATAAAAAGTTTTTCTAAACTAATTCTCACTTAGGTGGCACTTCCTGGCTCCAATCTATGATTCTCTACTCAGGGACAAAGGGCTAGTGCACAGCAGATGATGAGCGGGCAGGGATGGCATGTCGGCTCCGTTCATCCCCGCAATCGCCTAGAACAGGCCCTTGATTTTTTCCCCCTCAGCTTCCTATTACAGAAAAATCTCAAAACACACAGAAAGCGGAGAGAAGATTGTAACAAAAGCTCATGTACTGGTCACCCAACTTGAAATCACCACCAAGTCACGGCCAGTTTTGTTTCTCCTGTGCTCATTCCCTTGTCCATGCCCCTCTCACTCTGGACTATTCTGATCAAATCTCAGACATCACATTGTTTCATCTGTGAATAATTCAGTACATAGCTCTAAAAGATTGGACCCCCCCCCTTTTAAAAAATGTAAATAAAATACCATTATAACACCTACAATAAATTAACAATAATGGCTTAAGGTATCATCGAATATATGGACCGTGATCCCAAGTCCTCAGTTGCCTTATACTTTAGTTTGTTTGAATCAGGATCCATATAAGTTCCATGCTTTGTGTTTGCATAAACCATGGACACTGAAGAAACATCGGGCATAACTGACCATGTGAAAAATGATTCAATGAATGAACAAATGTACAAACTAGTATCTGACGATTCTTATGCCCCCTTCCAATATCTGGGCACACATTTTCCATCCAATCATTCAACAAATATTTACTGAATATACACTATGTGCCAGGAACCATTCAGGACTCAATTATAGTCTTTCTTGAACATAAAAGAAGTTGTGTCAGAACAGGTAAGTGTGATCAGGGCAGCCAGTATGTTAGTATTCTATCTAGTACAGAGGTCAGCAAACTTTTTCAGTAAAGCACCAGAGTAAATTTAGGCTTTGCAGACCAGACTTGTTGCAACTACTCTACTGTTGTAACATGAAGGCAGCCATAGACAATTAAAAGATGGCATGACTGTGTTCCAGTAAAACTTTATTTACAATAACAGGATGGTGGGCCGGATTTAGCCTGCAGGCTGTATGTAGTTTGCCAAACCCTGTCTAAGCAAATCATACTCCCTTAGCACCAGCCTCTACGGTCAGTGGTTGAGTTTGACCATTATACCCACCTCTTTGCTGGTTATTTAGGATGAGAGGCAGGACGGAGGTTCATGGAGTCAATACTGCTCAGTGAAAAAGGAAGTGAAGGAAACCTGGCAATGATAACGGAAGTTTGATACCCAAGTTCTCTTACCGTTCCGAAAGTGCTGGAACCAAGGCACTGTCACCCAGTCAGAAACACGTCCTTCCAGCTCAGCGCGGACACGTAAAGAGATGTTGAAATGTGGTGGGAAACCCTTCGAGAGGCTGGTTGGGGTAAAGTTACATTCTGTTGAGGTGATCTTCGTACAATTCACCCATACGTGTGCTTCACTTATGTCCACGTTGAACCAGTCATTACTAGTGGAGCTGGAAAGAAAAACAGGATTTCACTTCACAGAATTCCCTTTTCTATCACACATAACAGTTTTCCCAGAGCTTTATTCAGAAACAATGCATATAACACACAAGTCACCCATTTAAAGTGTATGATTCAATGGCTTTCAGTATATTCAACAGGGCTGTGCAACCATCACCACAATCAATTTTAGAACATTTTCATCACCCCAGAAAGAAACCCTGTATTATTAGCAGTCACTTCCCACTTCCCCCCCACCGCCCCCAGCCCTAGGCAACCATTAATCCACTTTCTGTCTCTATGGATTTGCCTATTCCGGTCATTTCATATAAATGGGATTGCAAATGATGTGGTCTTTTGTGAATAGTGCCTTTCATTGAGCATGTTACACTTCGCATATTTTCAAGCATGCTACGTGCTGTAGCGTGTATCAGTATTTCATCCCTTCTATGGCCAAATAATATCTCACAGGAGGAATATACCATGTTTGTTTACTCATTCACCTGTTGATGGACATGTGAGTTTTTCCCATTCTTTGGCTATTGTGAATAATGCTAAGAATATTCACATACAAGTTCTTCTGTTTTCAATTCTCTGCGTGTACATACCTAGGAGTGGAATTGCTAGGTCACGTGATAACTGTTTGTAACTATTTTTCAAGGAGTCTGCACCATTTTATATTCCTGCCTGAAATGTATAAGGGTTCCAATTTCTTCACATCCTTATCAACATTTGTTATTATGCCTGTTTTCTTACAGCCATTCCAGTGGGTGTGCTGTGGTTTTGATCTGCATTTCCCCAATAAATAATAATGCAGAGCATGTTTTCATGTACTTGTTGGCCATTTGTATTTCTCTTTGGAAAACTGTCTATTCAAATCCTTTGTCTATATTTTAATTGGGTTATTTATCTTTTAATTGTTAAGTTGTAAAAAGTCTTTGTATATTCTGGCTAACGTCACTTATCAGATATGTGGTTTGCAAATATTTTCTTCCATTCTGTCCTACAACCAATTTTTTTAAAGGTTTTTTTTTTAATTAACTTAGTGAAATACGTCACATGGAAAAGGATAAAAGCCCTATGATTTCACTCAGATGTGGAATATAAAACAAAAAGTAACTGATGAACAAACAAAACAAACAAAAACGAAGGCATAGATACAGACAACAGAATGGCGGCTCTAACTGATTTGAGTGCTTCAAACGGAGCCTCTGTAAGCCTGCGGCTTAAAGGTGACACGGTGGTCACACTAACCACATTCATGTGTCCTGCTAGTGTGGAGCTGGTTTTTGCCCCAGAGCTGCCCATGTAAAGACAGTTTTGCTTCACCCATATGAAAACCCTGCCAAATATAAGGCCATGCAGCCTTGTAGGTGACAATGCATTCCCCAGAGTCCGAATGCCTCATCCCCACATGGACTCTAGTTTCCAGCTTTGACTTCTGTCCTTGTCTTAGGTGACAGACTTGAGAAAAGCCAGGGAGGTGGCTGCTAGTAGCCTCAGTGGGGGGCAGTGGACCGTGTGCCCTCTAGGGACAGGCTATGCCATGGACAGCAACACTGGGGGTCACTGCCACCAACCTTTCACACACGTGCTTCTAAGGGTAACTCTGACCCTGGCTGGGGACTTATCTTCTGTTGAAGTGGCAAGTGACAAGATGAAAGCCACTTCAAGATCATAACCAAGGCTTCCACAAAAGACATTCACCATATTCACACACCTCCAAGGCCTAGGGTCACAGACCCTATTGGGGAGGGGGATCCCAAACCACAGGCCCCCATTTCAGATTGGGGGGTATGCTTCAGAAGGGGTGATTTTTTTTTCAAGGTATATGAACACTTAAAGATAGTCTAACCTCCCCACCTATCCTAGCTGTTGAACTTGGGCAAAAGGCTCCCTGCATTTCAAAGGCTCATTCCCTATGGAATCAACGACCACGTACCACCCCCTCTCTCCTACTCTCCTCCAAACTTGCCCCTTTCTCAGAAGTACTTTTTAAAAATGTTTTTCAGAAAAGGAGTTTAAAGGGGAACAAGCTGTCCAAATGGAAATGACAGCTGACACACAAAGGCCAGCAGTTTTGGGGGAAGGAAGAGTGGGAAAGGAAGCTGAATTCTGGAAGGCCACCACCCCAGTCTATTTGCAGAGGGTGAAAAGAAAGGTGGCGCTGGCCTCATTTAAGTGAACAATGAGCACGGCCTCAAGGGCACGACACTGCCCATCACTAGACTCCCAGCTTCTAGTCCTGGGTCCTGTCTGCTCAGCCAGCCTGAGCCTTACTCAGAAAGTCGTCCTGGCTCCTCCTTGCAATGAATGCACCCACTGGGAATTGCCTCTGTCCCTGAATTTACCTAATTTTCAAAGCAACCCTCCTCCTGAGAGAGAGAATAGGATAGTGGTTAAAAACATGGACGTTGGAGCCGAATTATCTGGGTTCAAATCCCACTTACTTCACTTCTCCATTCCTGACTCTCAGCTATAAAACGGAGATAAACTACAGTATCTGCCTATCAGAGTTACCGCGAAGGTGAAACAAGTGGCCATCGGGACGACGCCTGGGCCAGGGGCCTGGTGCCGAGTAAGCACCCCGTGGCGACTAAAGCCTCACTGTTCAGCCTCTGTTAGATCACTTCCAAAAATGGATGACATGCAATAAAAATATTTACCCAGAATTAATCATATGAAAAAAATGCTCATACACGTACTATGTTGGAAAAAAAAAAGGATGCAGGACCCAAACGTTAACCCTCGTTTCATTTTCACACACACACCTCCAGTACGTTTTCAAACAAGTGCATGCATTTAGAAAAAAGTCTAGAGAAATACACTAAAACAAGCATAGTGATTATTCTTAGACTGTAGGACAACAGGGTGTGTTAATTTTATTCTTCCAACTTTTATGGGTTTTTCCAGATTTTCTATAGAGAACATGTATTGCTATTAAAGTCAGAAAAAAATGAAATTAAAAAAATGTTTTAAGACTGGACTGGCAGCAGGCCAGATGGGGCGTGACCCGGAAGGGCCCTGCGGCTTGCCTGTATTTTCAAGAAAAAAACAAAAATTGTTTTTTTTCTTTTTAAGTGAAACCCCCAAATGTTTTAATATTGGCAGTAATTGGGGAAAGAAATTTAAACACAGTGGGCCAAACACAGCCTGTAGGCCACACTATCGGCAACCCCTGATATAAATTTTCCCACAAAGTGCTCGATATAATTTTGGCTTTGCTATTGTGACTGTCACAAAACAGAGGCATTTTCATTTATAATTATCGGAATGCTTCACTGTAGATAAACAGGATGGAGAGTTTTAAGTCCCACAAGCCTCAAAATTAAATTATTTAATGTAACAAAAATGTCCCAAACATGTAAAAGTATATAAAACAAAACAAAAGCAAAGCCCTCTTCCATCATCAAATCTGCAATTGGAAACAAAAACAAAATCAACTTCAGTTTCAGTTTTTAGGGACCCCTCAGCTTCTCCAAACAGGGACATTCACATTCACCCCATCCTTTGTTTCTTTTACCCAAACCAATCTCTATCCTGAAAAATTATCCACAAAATGCTTTCTGAAAAGAAAACAACGTGAAACACGTTAGTCTGTGGTGTGAAACTGTCAAAAGCTTTGAAAAAGTATTTCTAATATTTACAGGCACTGTTACCCCACAAATGTTACTTCCCTATTCAAGGTTAAGGAGTGCCAGTCAATAAATCGTCTGTGACTTCCTCTTACTGAAATCCTGTTTAGCTGTAGGATGTTGTGTACTAAATGGCGAGTAGGGCCAGCTTCGGGCCTGTGACCTGTGCAGTGTCACAAAGCCCTGCTCTGGGAGGGCACTGGTTTGATGCTCTGCTGCCGCCATCTTGAAATTCTTAATGATTTGTGAACAAGGGGCCCCCAGTTTCATTTTCCACTGGGCCCTGCTGGTCCCAGTGGACTGACCCATTTATTAGAGATGATCGTGTCTGTAATTTATAATTACTTGAGGAACAGATAAATATGATTCAGAGATAACCCCCAAGTCTCAGTTTAGAATCTGTTTCTATTAAGCACATATTGTTACAATGGACATTTAAAGAGGAAAAACAAATCATCTGGAACACACTCCTCTGACAAATTAACTACCTAAAAGTTTTCCACCTGTTCTTGACCAAAGACAGTCTAGATTTTACATAGCTGCAAACACTACCAGCTGACACACAATGATCTTTTTTAGTGATTGCCTAATATACAACTGTAAGTTCACATGACACAGTTTGCTGCTTTTCTGTTGATGGACATGAATATACACTTTAATGTACACCTTCAAGAATATAAGTTTCTTTTTCTGATGGTGGGGGGTTGTATTATCTACTTAGCATAAAAATAACGTGGACATGTCCATGATTACGAGAACTGATCGTAATTAAATGAATAAATTCCTTATGAGGCCAAATGTGGCCAATCAGGTGAAAGAAGCCAGATGTTTAAACCTGAAGATGAAGATTCAAAGGTGCCTCCAACCCTTCCAAGACAGAAAGCCCTTCCTATATACGCTTCTCCTGAAACCATTGAGAGAATGAACTTCCCCCAAACTAAGAAGCCATGTGGTTTGCAGATGAGTAGGGGGTTGTGAAATCTGTCCTCGGAGATTTTCAAAATGGGGGAGAACTATCTGCTTCCCGTGGGTTTGCTTACAATCCTGCTGAGAGGCAGGAAGAGCAGCTGGCCTAGGGTTCCACAGCAACCCCACCGCTCCCAGCAAGGAGGCCAACAGAAACATCAGGCTTACTATTTGTACTGCACCCGGTAGACCACTGGCCTTGTGTCATTGTCCAGGGACACTGGCTCCCAACTCAGTACCTGCTTGGTTTTGTGCAGGTGAATCTTCGGGTTCTGAGGGGCAGGCAGCTGGGAAAGAGAGTCTTGAAAAGGACAAAGAACAAAAGAAGGTGGAAGAGGTGGGAGAGAAAGGGAGGGTCAAAAGGAGAAAAATCCATTACAAACATATTTAAATACACAGTGCCAAACCATTTATACAATTCAGTTTTTGTTCAAGTGCAGAAATAGCGTGATCTCCCTGGCTCTCACCCCACCTTTGACTAAAGATGGAGCCATCAGCACAGTCCGTGGGAAAAAAGACGGGTTCGGGGCTGCCTTTCCGTTGTAGGTTCCAGGCCCTGGGTGCCGGAGTCTGGCCAGACTAGAATGCCTGTCCCACTTTTACATGTGCATGACTGGGCAGGTAACAGGCAGACCCCAGTTTCTTCTTCAGGAACAAGGGTAAATAATTGTACACTCCACAGGCTACAGTGAAGATTAAATTGGTGGCCATGTGACATGCATTAGCCCCAGACGCAATATGAAGGGAGTTATGTGGTAAACCTACACCAACCCAGGTATGCAAAACCCACACACATAAGGGAGGGTGAGAGCTGTCTTCTGGGCTTCACAGTTAAAAGGCAGATTCCCAGGTCCC
Source organism: Rhinolophus ferrumequinum (assembly GCF_004115265.2). Taxonomy (NCBI): domain Eukaryota; kingdom Metazoa; phylum Chordata; class Mammalia; order Chiroptera; family Rhinolophidae; genus Rhinolophus; species Rhinolophus ferrumequinum. The sequence goes on along the minus strand of NC_046285.1, from coordinate 99,367,748 downwards.
ACCCCAGACCAGGAAATCTGCATTATCAACAAGCCTCCCGGCTGATTCTCATGCACATAGAAGTCTGGTAACACAATCTCTCGGCAGATACTTTATAGCACTGGGCCAGAGACTATAAGCTCAAGAGCCCACTCAACCGTAAGAAAATACAATAATGATGAGTTTCTCTGAGATTGAAAGATTAGTGAGAAACGCCCAGAAGGTGGGAAGCAAGGTTGGGGAAACATGTTGTTCCGGAATTCAAAGCAGGAAATTCAAACCACACATTTTCAGTAAATGCATCAACGTAGAACAGGACCGGAGCCCACAGCCTGGCCTGCCAGCTCTCCTTCTGACAGGCCAAGAGTCTGTGGCCACCGCTTCCTTACGGAATGGCCCTCATCTCCACACCTCCAAGCTTGGGCAGACCTTCATTCCCGATCTTTATTGAACGGGCTACCCACCACTTCTCCCAGTTCATACCAGGCCGCATGAAGGCCAGGGCCAAAGGCAGACACACAGAGTGTGGGGGGAGGCTGCTCTCCTGGGCGGGCACGTCCTGCTCACCGTGGCTGCTATGGCCCAGAGGACCCCCAAACTGAGCTGAGCACTGACGTCCTGCTTCCAGGAGGGCTGTGCAGCGCCCAAGTGGTGAGCACTTGATTAGAGCTGGGCACCCATCAAAGAACCTCAGAACTCCTTTTACTGCCTGTATTAGTTTCCTATTGATGCTGAAATAAATTACCACAAATTCAGTGTCTTAACCCAGATTTACGCTCTTATAGTTCTGGAGGCCAGAGGCTTGAAACAGGTCTCACTGGGCTAAAGCCAAGGTGTCAGCAGGGCTGCGTTCCTTCTGGAAGCTCTAGAGGAGAAACGGTCGCTTGCCTTTTCCGCTTCTGGAAGCTGCTGACATTCTTTGGCTCGTGGCCCCTTCCCCCAGCAGTGCTGGGCTGAGTCCTTCTTGTGCTGCCGTCTCCCTTGTTCTGACTCTTCTGCCTCCCTCTTCCATCTTTCAAGGACCCCTGTGGTTATACTGGTCCACGGAGCCCAACAATCCAGGGTCACCGCCCCATCACAGGATCCTTAATTAAATCACATCTGCGAAGTCCCATTTGCCATGTAAGGTAATAGTCACAGGTTCTGGGCTTAGCATGTGGACATCTTTGGGGATTCTGCCTGCCACAGTGCCCCTTCAGCATCTCTCCATGTCTGAGGAGGAGTCAGCAGGAATTTCCTCTCCCTCCATCCTTCCTGGCTCTCCCATCTCCGCAATCTGGACATTCAGCTAAGAAAGGAAGCACCAAGGGACCCAGTGATGAAGGAAGGGCTTCCAGCCCAACCAACATGTGGACCAAAAGGGCATCCTTGTCACAGAGGGGCCTTCCACTTTCTTCAACTTTCATTCTTACTGAGGCGTGGGAGAGAGGACCCACAGTTTTGCTCTTGGAATCCCCTGTCTCACCACATTCAGAGAAGAAAACAAGTCTTCGAACTGTGGGTTTCCAGTGAAGTGCCAAAGCTTGCCCACTCATTAACAATTGCCTTGTCACACGCAGAAGGCCCATCCTTGAGTGGCCTCACTCCCTTTATTCCAGCCCAATGGTCTCCTAGTTTCTGGGAAATGCTGGACATATTCCCACCTCATATCTCCCTTGCTGCTCCCTTTCTCTGGAACCTTCTTTCCCGCTATTCCATGGGTCTCTACACTGCAGGTATCCGCTCAGGTGCCACTTTACCAGCTGTTTCCTGTGTACAATGCCTAGGGCACAGGGCTCCCCATTCCTGTTTTCCCACCACCTTTCTTTACACCACAGTGGTTAGAAGCATGGATTCCAGAACTAGACTACCTGGGTTCAAAGCCACACACTCCCTGTGGGAGGTTGGGCAAGTTGTTTAACCTTTTTGTGCCTCTGCTGTCTCGTCTGTAAAATGGGGATGATGACAGTACAGACGTCAAAAGGTTGTGACAGGGAATGAACGACTAAATCTTATGTGTAGTGCTGAGGACAGTGTAAGCACCGCATGATTGTGGCCTCTGGGCACCGCTCACAGCTTATCCAGTCTCCCCCAGACACTGAAACAGTGAGCTCCAGGAAGGCTGGTGGTGTTAGATTTGGGGGCTCTTTTATCCCCAGTGTCTGGAAGAGCAGGCACTCAATCTCCTTCAGAGATTATGTAGCCAGTTTCTTGTGTCCTCAACTTTCATTCGACCACACACAAAGCTTAGGCTCTTTGCCTTTCCTTACTTTATGCTTAAGTCCTCCCTTTTCTCTGGTCTTGGAGGCTGGGGCAGGGAGTGGGTGGATAACTCTGGACCATGGACTTATCTGGATGGCTCTAAAGTCAGTAGGTTTAGGGGCAAAACCCTTGCTGTCAATGGTGTTCACAAAGGCTCAGTGGGAAGAGAACAGAATTTATGGACAAAGGAATCCGGATCCTGCCACCTCTAGCCCCGGGATCCTGCCAAGACCCTACCTGAGCCTGTTTCCTCATGAAGAGTGAGATGATAACCATCTCTCCCAGGAAGGGGCAAATGCAAGACCACAAACAGAAGGCAAAGGAGACACTGCTGCCTCAGTGTAATTTTTATGACGTGATGACTGCAGGGTGTCCCGATGAATGGCTGGCCCAACCAGTGACCCAGACACTCCCTTTAGTGACCCCCAACAGGACGCCCAGCCCTGAGCTGAGCACTGTGTTCAACGGTCTGACCCTGTTGAAGGCAGAACAGTGGTCCCCCCGAAGATGTCTGTGTCCTGCGAATATATTAGGTTCCATGGCAACGTTGAATTAAGGTTGCAGTGAAATTTAGGTTCCTCATCAGAAGATGCTAAAAACAGGGAGATTATCCTGGAATATCTGGGTGGACCCAATGGCATTACAAGGGTGTTTCTCTAGAAGCTGGAAAAGGCAAGGAAATGATTCTCCCCACTAGCACCTCCAGATAGGAATGGATCAATGCATCCCTACCAACAGCTTGATTTTAGCCCAGTGAAACCTGCATCAGACTTCTGACCTCCAGGTAACAAATGTGTGTTGGGACAGGAAGTGTGTTTAAGGCATTAAGTTAGTGGTCTTTTGTTACAGCAACAACAGGAAGTGAATATAGTCCCCGCAGACGGATGCCAGGCTTTAATGACACCCCAGCTCCTACAAGATAAAAGCTCATAGTCCTCTAACTAGGCTGTACAAAACCCCACTCTTCCTTCTTTCTCCATGGTCTGGCGGCAATGATTCATAAATTGTTAATGGTACGAAGAGAGAATCTAGGAGTCAGAGGTGAGGTGTCCTCTGCACCTCACCACCTCAGCTCCTTCTGTTCCGCCTTCCTGTCCCAACCGGCCACCTCTCATCCCCCCGGGCTCCAGGCCGATCCAGGCGTTTGAGAATAGGCTACTCTGGGTCTTCACATCATAGCGTGATTAACACAGCATCACCTACAGATAATAAAGTACAGTTAGCTATTAAAATTAATCATTTGATCTTGACAATGGAAGACCCTTCAGGAACTTTCCACAGATGGGTCATTATGATGAATATCAACGAGCCCACCCCCAGCACCCTGCAGGTGAGAAGTAAAAAAATAAAAAATAAAAAAAAAAAAAATTCCCTGAATCCTCAGCCATAACTAGGAAGTTGTTCCTATCAGTAAATACTGTACATCCGCTTATTCACCCAGATCATCTCTTCCAAAAGAGCATGGTTTTGTTTCTTTTGGAGGAAAATGAGGCTGCTACCTACTCAAAAGAACTGTTGAGAAAATTAAGAAAGATAATGTATATAAAGCACTTAGCACCTTGGCTGACCCAGGAGAGTGGCCCAATAAATAGCAACTATGACTGTCATTTATAGAGTTTGCCCAACCAAAACCTTCCAGCTACTGAGTAGTTTCAACAGCTGGGACTATGACAAACAGGAGTTACTTGTGTGTATTCATTTGCAATTGGAGATTTACTGTCTTATGTCAATTCATTTGCTGTTGGAGGTTTACTGTCTTTCTCAGTGGTCTCTAAGCACATTAGAAGCTTTGGATGCCCAAGTCAACAAATCATGGTAATAAAATTCTGTGGCACAAGTACAGATCCAATCCACTGGAAAATTAAGTAACATCTACAACAATTACCAATAGAAGCCTTAATACTTCGACATTCAGGTGCTTAAATTACTAAAGAGTCACTTGACTTACTGCACTTAAGTGCTGTTGATTAGTTTTCTATCCAAAGCAAATGGCCGTCACTTAAAGCACCACTACAGACCGGGTCAAGACCAATATTTTCCATGTTATCCCTATAACAACTCTAAGGGGTAGACATCATAAATCTCCCTTTTTAAAATTTGCTTCCAATACCTTTTTTTTCTCTCTCACCATAAAAACAATTTCATGATTACTGCAGGGCTTGTAAATTATGGAAACGTGTGGAAATTTTTTCTATTACCCATTTACTATATACTCATTGTAATTATTTTCACTTTATGTTTTCACTAACAAAGAGTTTCTTTTAAAAAAATATCAATTTTTAAATCGTTTATTACGAAAAATTTCCAAGAGTCACAAAAATAAAGGTTACTATAACGTGAGGCTTCGTTTCAAAGGATCTATGGTGAAGAGCCAGTTTATTTCCAGTCATCACACAGACCCAGACTTTTGCAGAATCCAATAAAAGGCAATGACTAGAGAGATGGACATGGCCTTGGGTGTCGGCAAATGTCAAACTGCAGTTTTCTAAATATTCTCTCAACCTCTGGGCTCATGCAGAGGAATCACAAACAGTTCACAGACCACCACCAGTCAGGCAGGAATGGCACTGGTATAAAGTACCACCATCTGCCCATCACCCAGCTTGGGTTAATTACCGACATTTTGCCAATCCCCAAATCTCCCCTGAAGGAGGCCCAGAGAGGGTCCAGACCTAGGGTGCACAACACTGGAAGGTGGTGGGTTAAGGATTAAACCCATCTGGCCAACTTCCAGGGGAAAACCACCGAACCAGGCACAGCATCCACATAAGCACGGCTCCTCGTATCAAGGAGCTTTGGCATTTAAGGGCCTCTGCAAGACATGCTGGTAGAAGAAACAAACTCGCACAACACCTTGAGCCTTCAGATGGAGCTAAACTTCTAAATTCCTGAAACTTCTGAAGTGCTACCCAACCTATGATATCAGTCTCTCCAAGGGAAAGAACCCAGGAAAACGCACACACATACACGGAGAGAATGTTCTCCCACCTACACCTCTGTCACGGAGCTCTTTTCCCTCTTTCTTTCTGTCCTTCTTCTTTTTTAAATTTATATTTGGCTCGTAAGTACGGTCAGGTAGTGTCAGAGGTAAGAAGGAGGCAGAGCCCAGGTAAAGGGCTGTTTGGATGGGAGCAGAGCTGGGGATTAAGTCTGGTTCAGGGGCACCCTCCCCAGCTGGACACAACTTAAGGTCCAGATATTTGTGGGTCTTGCCCTGAGGGCTGCCTCCATCTATCTGATCCTGGGGAACTGGCCGTTTGGATTTCACACCCACTATCAAACATATCCTGAACACAGTAGGGCTAAGTCGTGGTCACTACTCCAAGACATACGTCCCTGCCCCTGGCTGACCGCTTTGGCACGAAGCGGCAAGGAAGGCAGACCAGGGTCCCGCTTCTAGCTCGGGCCACTGGCGAGGCCACGCCAGGCAGGGGCTACGTTCAGTCGCCAGGATGAAGAATGTGTGGCCAGCAGCGTCTGCCCTCTCCCGAGCCCTGGACTCGGTTCTTCCTTCGTTCATTTTGAGAAGTTCGGAGACCGCAGCGCACGTAGGCTGCAGCGGCGCGGAGGTGGGACAGGAGGGGCAGCAGCGTGTCCAGATTCATGCAGGGGCCGTGGGAGTGTCCTCCTTCCCTAGAAGGGTGTCCTAAGGGCCAGGACGGCGCGACGGGCGACGGCCGTCACGAGCCCCCGGGTCCGCCAGCTGCGTGCCAAGAGGCTGCCCGGAATTCCGCGCCGTCCAGCGCTTCGGGCGCCCTGCCGGCCCCCTCCACTGCGGGCTCCCCGCGGAGCCCCCTGTGCGGGACCCTCAGGACTCCACCCAATTGGGGCTCCCTTGCATATTCTCAACCGAGGGGAGCTCCCTGTGGCTCGCCCACCCGCTCCGGGCTCCTCGCGGAACCCCCACCCGATCGGGGCTCGCCGAGAACCCCAGCCATTCGCGGCGCCCCGCGGACTCCCACCCGCTGTGGCGACGCCTCGGTCGGTCTCTGGGGAGCCCTAGGCCCAGCTTACCTGCCGGGGGCGCCGCAAGGCCGCGGCCGCCGAGCTGCAGTAGCAGCGGCAGCAACAGGAGTGGCGGCGGCCGCATGGCCGGGGGCCTCTCGGCGCCGCAGGCTCGGCGGGGCTCCGGCCGCGCCCCGGCCCAGGCGCGGGGTCCGCGGAGCCGCTCACGTTGCCGCCGCGGCGGCCATGGCTTGCGCAGGGCCCGCCTCTTCCCGAGCGGCGGAGGCAGCGCGGCGGGGGCAGGGAGTCCCGCTCCCCCGCGGCGCCCGGCCCCCCCCCCGCCCCGGCGCCCCGCCCCGCAGCTCCCTGCCCACCGCCGGGGACTTTCCCGGGCGCTTCCAGCCACCTCCCCTGGCGACGCTCCTGGGAACCGCGTCCCGAACTTCCTCGATCCGCAGCGCCCAGCGCGGCCCAGGCCGGGCCCCGCGGAGGCCGAGCCGGGCCCCACGGAGGCGGGCCGGGGCCGGGGCCTGGCACAGAGCAGGGGCGGAGATGGAAGCGCCCTCCAGATGCGGCGCTTCGGGAGAGACCTCGCAACACCCAAGGCCCGGCGTGGGCCTCGCGCCCAGCTTGGAGCCCCCCAGCCCCACGCCCTCCTTTTCCCGCTGCTCCCTGATACCTGGGGTCGCACAATTCGAAGATCCCTCTCTTCAGTTTAAACTTTTGCTTTCTTAATAGCTTCTAAACTACATGTGAAGCTTTTAACCCGTTTTTGAAAACAGATTTTAAGGGTCGAGTTAGAAGGGGCCTGGATAAAGGAAGGAATGGGCTTTGGGAGATAATGTTGACAGACAATGCGGAGAGAAAAGACAAATGTCCCACATTTCTCAATGGCCTGTGGGTTTGGCTCTTGTACAGGCCGTGAGCTGTAGGAGGAAGTAACCTCAGGAACTGGGTTTGTGGGGGGCGGGGAAGCCCACTTTCTGAGCCTGAGCCTGAGCCTGTGCTGTTGGTACTTTGATGCCATCCGGAAGAATTTGAGTCTTCTCTGTTCTCCCAAGGTGGGCCATAAACCGAGCTCAGCACGGAAGGAAGGGAGCAGAAAGTGAATAAATGGGGGAAGACCACGAATGAAAGAACAGGGTCATCAGGGCACAGTCGGGAGCCTGCTGGGCTAGCTGGTAAACACACAGCTTTACTTTTGGACTTCTTGCGGAACTCTTGAAATTGGCCACCTTTGTGAAAATGTGTGATGAAATATCTAGCTGTTATTTGAATGATGCTTTGAGTGAGTTTTTCAAGGATACAGAGACATGTTTATATGTTTAAAAAGCAGGATATAATTCAGAATCCTTGCAAAAATGATGCATGGAAAATGACTGGAGGAAATACTAACATGGACTAGGTAGTAGTGGGATAGTGAATGGTGACACTTTTCCGTTTTTTTAATACTTTTTCCCCCAATGGACATATTTTACTTTTATAATCAGGACGCAAATATACCTTGTTGAAGAAAAAGACAAACCTACATCTGTCTGAGCCCAGATCAGAGAGGACTTGTGAGGTTTCTTTATGTCAAGTTTTCAGGGGCAGTGACAATGTCGCCTGTGGTCTTTGAGGGGGATGGCAACACCCCAGGGGGCTGCTTGTTTCTCCCAGGATGGAGAAGCTTCCAAAGCTTTTCTCTGCTAGAACTTAGACAGCTTCAATTTTCCTCGTAGAAGTCCTAAAAGGAGCATGCCCATTTTGCTACTTGGATGGATGTCCTGCTGTCACCTCAAGCACACAATATTCCCAAAGCAAGCAACTGTCCCCAACTCCAAAGCAGCTCGCCATGGAAAGGCCAATTCTTGGTGGTTGGCATTTCCATTTTCCTGCTCCTCCTGCCTGGAAGACATTTGAAGTCGCCTATAGACTTCCACCAAGATCCCAGATCTGATGAATGCAGGAAGCCAATGTTGTTGGTATTTCTTGAGAAAGATGTCTAGCATCCACTGCCCTGTCTTTGGATGCCTCCTCCACATAGCATCATGCAATACTTCGATTATTGCCTATAACTTTTAAGTGGGTCCCCTTCTGCAGTTTCTGCCTTTTGGAGGCAGAATTACTGTGAAGTTACTGAAAACTTAAACCTTAGGGGTCCTCACTTGCACAACTTCTTCCCGGCCATAGAAGGCACTGCCAGCCCTGTGTTCACATGGTCATATGCTTTTGTGAAATCTGCAAAGTAAGAGGTTTTTAACCACAGTTGTTAGGACCTCTGTCTCTTTCCTCTTTGATTTCTCCTTTAACATACTTCTATAGCGTGTTGTTGGCATGGCTGTGGCATTTTTGAGAAATGTCTTGACATTATACATCAACAAGTTGTGAAGTTAAAAGAAATTTTCCTAAACTATCAAGAATAAACATTTTGATAAATCATTCTAGAGGAAAGACTGAATTAACGATTGTTTATTGTTTTTTTTTTAATTTATTGGGGTGACAATTGTTAGTAAAATTACATAGATGTTTATTGTTAATCTATTGTTTCTATAGAACATATTACAAATATGTTGTCAGATGCAGAAGCAAAGATTACAGTAAAAAATGTAGGTAAAAGTATTAGAGAGGTATGTACAAATAGTTTTCTAGATTTTGCAATGTTAGTGGTATTTGGTGGCTTTTAAAATGTGTAATGTGTGATTTATTTTCTCATTCTAAATAGACACTTTGGTATTTAATTTTACAGAAGTTTTTTGGGGTGTTTTTGTTTTGTTTTGTTTTTTCAGAAAGGGCTCCCACTTAGGATCTAAACTTCAGCCTTACAAACCCTGAATTGTCCCATCCCTTTCCATTAATTTGCTGCCTTCCACCCAGTTGATTGTCCCTAAATATTGTTCTCATGCTAATAATCTATAGGTGCTTCCCCTATACCCTTAGGGGGATGGATGAGAGGTGTCAGAGAGAAACCAACATTGGCTGATGGCCAGGAAGGCTTCTACATGTGTTCTATCACTTAGTCCTGACTCCCATTTCACAGATAAGGAGACCCAGGCTCAGAGAATTAAGTCACTTGCCCTGTGATGAATTTGTACTTGTCTATTTATTTATTTATTTTTAAACCTTTTTTCTTTTCAACAGTTCTTTTTTTTCAATTGGGGCATATTGGGGGAACAGTGTGTTTTCCCAGGGCCCATCAGCTCCAAGTCGTTGTCTTTCAATCTAGTTGTGGAGGGTGCAGCTCACTGGCCCATGTGGGAATCGAACTGGCAACCCTGTTGTTCAGAGCGCAAGCTCTAACCAACTGAGCCATCGGGCCACCTGTATTTGTCAATTTAGCTAAGCTATAACTGCATTTCCTAGATTCCGCTTCTTGCATAGTTCCGAAATGGCATGGGTCAGGAGAGATGTTTTTGTACAAGATCTGGAAGATAGAAGTCAAGGTGCAGCCATATTCTTTTATGCTCGGGAGGTTGGGGCAGGGCAGGGGGCATTGCAGTCACAACATTGTGGCTTATCTGCTAGCGTCCTGGATGGCAGGGACCGCAGCCAGGCCCGAGCCTCCTCCAGCTCCTGCCAGATCCTCTGTGTCCTGGGCAAGCTCCGTGATAATGGGCGCCAGCTTCCCTGCAGGAAACCCCGTGCAGTCATCCGAGTTGGAGGCTTGGAGGTGATGAGGGCCTGATGAGGGTTCCAGCTTGTCCCTGCATCCTCCACCTTCTCTCCTCCACCTCCCTGAGAACTTCAGGCTCCTGCCCTAGACACAGGAGAAACAGTCTCTCATAGACTGTAGCTAACTCCCACGATTGCCTGAGGTCAAATCCCTAAATCATACACACACGGACGCACCCATGCAGGCTCACAGCACGTCACATCCCCTGGTGGTTCTACTTCTCTGATCAAAACCTGACTGATCATACCCCCAAATCACACAGCCAGTAAGTGGTGGGGTGGGCTCCTGGCCAGTCCCATCTATCTCCGAAGCCCCTCGTATCTCATACCAAACTTCTCATCCTGCCATTTCAGTTTCCCCATAATCGGGCCTGCCAGATTGTACTTTCCGCGGCTCCCCAGCAAGACCCTGCTATTCCATCAGCGAGTCTTTGAAGATGTACTTCTGTGAAGGTCACAGGTGCAACTTCTCTTCCCACGCTGTCCCACCTGTGCCACCTGTGCTTCCTTCTTCCTTCCTTCACCTATCACCCTCTTCCCCCTCCACATACCCACAATCTGAATTCTACGTACAACTCTAGCTCTTGCGTGAATTTTCACTTCCTGAGAACTTTGTCGCCTTCCCTGATTACTATCTTCTACCATTCGACACCATTTAGTATCAGCGTTGATCTAGTCTGAGACGGAGGCCTCCTAAGTGTAGATGGGTGAGTGTCCCCCACAGATTCCAAAAGAGCAGCCAGAGCTCTGATCCTGAAGTAGATCCTTGAGCACTGCTCTGTGGGCCTTTGATTTGTAACTTGGTGTCCTCTGTTCCAAGAAATGCCAGCAGCAAGGTCAGGGGGATTGACTGGCATTTAAGTGAAAGGACAGATTCACCTCAGGTCTCCAGAGATTGGGTCCTGTCTTCTCACTGTGTCTCTCACAGCCCCTCCTTTCATCTCCCCACAAGTATTGCATTTCTGCTTCCCCAGTGCAGCCAGCATAAAGCCTTATCACAAAAATACATACCCTTTTCTCCTCTACTTCCTCCTACGGGGGAACTCTTGCAAGAGTAATTATTACAAAACACTGCATTCTGCATTTCATTTCTCCGTAAAACAGGGGGTGGTTAATATCCTGAAATTTGGCAGGGAGAAGAAAGAATAGTCAGAGAGTAGAGAAACATTTATTAGTTCTTTTATCCGCTTTAGAAAGAGAAGGTGCACCTCCATTTTAGGCAAATGTCAGAGCTTTGAGCCCACCCTGAGGAGGCCGCTGGAAAAGCCCCAGCAACCCCTAGGGACAGGGCGCAGGGCTTCAGGAAGCTGCCAGTGGGAACTGGAAGGTAGTGGACTTGAGACTTCTCAGGGCAGAATCGGTGACTCTGCCTTGTCCCCGGGGGTTTTGTAATTCAGAGAAATTCAAATCAATCTCCGTTTCCTGGAAAGATTAAGATTCTACCAGTATCCTTTCATATTTAAATTTGCCGTCTGAATCCTGTAGATTTACGGGAAGAACCTGGCAGGCTGGAAATGAGTAGGAGTGGTTCAGACAGGAGTGGAACCGACTGTCTCAGGCCTGGTGGTGGCTGGTGGATCCCTAAGTCAGCAAAGTGCAGCCAGGTGGCATTAGAGGGGACATCTGATGAGTCACTGCAAACACCGTCAGCAAACCAAGGAGTTATGCCCTCACCCTCCCTTAACAATAGTTACCATTTATTGAGACCCGACCCCACCCCCCATGTTGTTTATATTGTTTCCTCCATCCTTGTAGCAAACCTATGAGGTAGGGTAAGTGGCTATGTGTCCTGTTTTCTCACTGTCCGGCACCTTTTGAATACCCTCGCTATATTTAGGCAATTTTCAGCTTTATGAGTACTTCTCCTTCCAGAAAACTCCAGTTCCCAGCCTCCCTTACAGTTTGTGCTAAGCATCCTTCCACTATGCTCCTCCTTTGGGACAAAAAATCACAAAAATTTCACCTCCAAGAACCACCAGGAGTTCTCCGCAGACCCCAATTCTTCAAGAGTTTTTATGACGGAAATCAGCACCATATAATCAAAAGAATTGTATGTTATATATCCTAAAAGTTAAAACATATATTATTCTAACTCTCTTTGCGAACATATATATGAATATCCTTTCATATATATTCTTTACCTTGTTTACTGAGATTCCCCTTGTTTTCAAAACATATGTTTGAAGCTTTTTTCCATATGTGTTTTCTGATTTGATTTACTGTTACTCTTTGTGTGTGGAAAATGTGTACTGGAACATCTTGTCAAATGTATACTGTAGGTTCATTTACCTGGGAGAACAGGGCCTCACGTGTGTGTGTGTGTGTGTGTGTGTGTGTGTGCAGGCATGTGCATGTGCATGCATGTGTGTGTATGCATTTTGGAGCGGCGTTATGGACTGAATATGTCCCCCCAGTTTCATATGTTAAAGTCCTAACCCCACTGTGACAGTATTTAGAGGTGGGGCACCTGTGAGGGGTGATGATGGTTAGATGAGGTCATGGGATTAGTGGCCTTCCTGCAAACCAGACAGAGAGCACCCTCCGGATCCTGACCATGCTGGCCGCTGGATCTTGGACTTCCAGGCCCAGAACTGTGGGAGAAGAAATGTCTGTCGTTTAAGCCACACTGCCTGTGGTATTTTGTTATGGCAGCCAAGTGGAATAAGACAAGGGGTCTTCATCTCTGGTTACACCAATGTGTGAAGAAGAGTTCATAACACAAAGCTGTTAAGAACGGAAGTGAAAAAGTCACCTGGCTTCCATCTGATGGATGCTCTTCTCATTTCATGGAGATTGTTTGGGAACCAGGAATAGTGACATTGCATAAAGTCTGTGTTTGCCTTGCCACAACATAACCCCTGCATGGACTAAGTCTGGGGGAGTTCAGTTCCTGTTTTATAACCTCTCAGAAGTCGCCAGTCAGCGTTTCTGGTGGCAAAACCATATTACCACACCGAGGGGGTACAATTCCAGCCACAGAGAAAGAAACTTGATGTTTGAACTCACCCAGGAAGCCTCCCTGAGGGCAAATGAAGGATTTCTCTGAGGCTCTGAGACAGTCCCGGGGGCCTTCATTCCCTCCATGAAAGACTCCCAGAGGTGTGGGGACTTAGGCTGGGAGTCCTCAGCTCAGAAATGGGTGACCCAGTTGCCCTTCGTGTCAATGTGCCCTGTGGAAGCCTGTTGGGCCCCTGTTACCCGGGGCTGCACAAGTTTTCTCCGGCTGCTGTAACGAATTACCACAAAGTTTGTGGCTTAAAACAAAAAGTTATCTTACAGTTCTAGAGGTCAGAAGTCCAAAATGGGTTGGCAGGACCGTGTTCCTTCTGCAAGCTGTAGGGGCGAATCTGTTCCCTTGCCTTTTCCAGTTTCTAGAGGCTGCCTGCATTCCGCAGCTTGTGGGCCCTTCATCGTCAAGCAGCCAGCAGCCTAGTGTCTTCAGCTCTCAATCTCTCTCTCCAATCCCTGCTTCTGCCACCACATTTTCTTTCCTTTATAAAAAATTGAGATGTAATGGATATATAATATTAACTTTGGGTGTACAACATAATGATTCAATATAGCTATATATTATAAAATGATCTCCACAATAAGTCCAGTTAACATCCAACACCACTCATAGTTACAATTTTTTTTTCTTGTGCTGGGACCTTTTAAGATCTACTCTCTCAGCAACTTTCAAATGTGCGATTCAACATTTATTAACTATAGTCACCATGCTGTACATTACATCCCAGGACTTATTTATTTTATAATCGGAAGTCTGTACCTTTTCACCCCTTTCCCCCATTTTGCAGCCCCCACCCCTGCCTCTGGCAACGATCAATCTGTTCTTTGTATCTATGAGTTCATTGTTTTAGTTTTTAAGATTCCACATATACGTGAGATCCTATAGTATTTGTCTTTCTTTCTTTGAATTATTTCACAACATAATGCCCTTGAGGACCACCCATATTGTTCAAATGGCAGGATTTCCTTCTTATTACGGCTGAATATTATTCCATGATACCAGGATCAAAGGCCAAATAATAGCAAAGAAGGTGCTCGCAGTGCTCTCATCACTCAGGACATTACAAGGGTTTCAGGTGCTCTGGCAAGGAACCAGGGACAGAGACCAATATATATTTTCTATATTTTCTCACAGTAGGGAAGACAAAGAGTTATTGTGAATAGCACCTTTCTTCATTTAATTCCTTCCTCCAAACAAACAATTTTTTTCTGGATACACATTCCCCTTGAACAGGCTTCTGCCAGAACTGAGACTTCCAGGAAATTCTGGTGCGTGATGTAATACTGTCAGTCACCTGGATCAACATGCTGGCTTAGCTTGGGCAGCACCTATGAAAATCAGCTGAGTTCTACTACTACTCAATAGTAAAAAAAAGTTAATCACGTACTTCGTTCTCTAGAATTCTAAGGCAGCTTAGAATAATAAATATACTTATTATGGCTGTTTGTATCCTATGCATGTATTATTTTTTAATGTAAAAATCCATAACTAAAGAAGCATACATGGTACAAAATATTAGATAAAAATTTATAGGCCCAGGGCAAATATAAGTGTTCAGGGAATTAAGACAGAAAGAGTGTTGTGGGGGAGTGGGGGCAGTATGTTCATGTGTAGTCAAGAAGGCCTACACATTTACTAAAATCAGCTTCCTAGCAACCAAACTGAAAACCTGGCTACTTAATGTCCCAAGGTGCTCTAGTATGTGAAGTAATAAAAGGCAGTTTACAAGACATGCATTAAGCTTCCAGTCTGACTTCTGCTCCAGACAATGGCTACTTTTGCCTTTGCTGGGCCTTTAGTATGTGGGTTAACTTAAAATGAAATATTCATTGATTTGGAACTTCTAAATTTAACAAACACATACATTTTCTCCTTGTTATAATAATAGTATTTGCTCCCTGTGGGTGAATCTGTAAAGTACAGAAAAAGAATAAAGAAGAGAAAAAAATTCCTCTGTAATCTTACAACCCAGAAATAACCACAGTTTACATCTTGAAATTCTCAAGTTCTTGAGCACCTGTAAAATGGCAAGGAGGCAGCGTTATTTCACCCTTTTTGAGACGGTCATAGAAATCATATTCAGGACACGATAGAAAGGAATCTTTTGCTTCTCACATGCTTGTGTTTTATAATTATGTAAAAATCAGGCTGCCTATATTTTCAGGACATTCTACAGATACAGTCTTGACTTTGCAAAGCCTGAGCCAGGAAACACAGAGCCAGACACCTCACATTCACTCTCTAGCCACCCTCAAGCTTAAGCCTTAGATTGGCTCACTCCTTCTGTGTCAAGTCATGGGCATTGTACAGCAGGCCATTACACGGGCTTATCCTAAATCTCATTCTCATGGATGTTAAATACTTTGTGGATTTCCCTACTCTTGCAAAGTCTTGGAATGTTGTCAACATGAACTTTCCTTTTTTTTTTTTTTTTTAAACTTCAAGCACCATAGTTATGTGACTGTGTGTCTATACAAAACAAAACAAACACAAATTTATTTATATACATTTGTTGGTGTATCTATCCCCTTCACTTTAAAGCATATTAACTTAAAAATAAAGGAAAAGAGAGAGTCCAGGGACAGAGATGCATGTTTAAAAAGCATAGGTTGTTTTCCATATTGTGTCCTTCCTTCCTTCTTTTCTCATTCATTCATTTTCTCATGTTAAATAAACATTGAACAAATGTTTATTGAACATCTGTGCCATGCTAGGCCCTGTTCTGAACACAATAAACAAAAACTCTGAGCTTGTGGAGCTTACTTTTTAGTGGACGTGACAGAGGTCACACAGGTCAATCAGCAAACACAGCACCTTGTGTCTGGGGTGATGATGGACATGCTCTTGAGAGGATGAGTCGCGCTCAGTTCTGTCCCAGGCCTTTCCCTTGGTGTCTGCAGTTGCAGATTTTGTAGGAGCCCCTCCTCTCTCTTCTGTTCCAGTGTTAGCAGTCGGTCATAAGGTGGGTGGACCCTCTGTATCGGAAGTGGGGAACCCCTGGCAGGAACTGAGGTGGCTCTTTGGCTGTGCCAGAGAGGACCCATCCATGCAGTTTTTCAAAGTCCCCAACTGTAGCTTGAGGGAAACACCAGCTTGGGCACCTGGGAGGTGTTCACTGAGTGGCGATGTCTTCCCACCTGTCTACAGGTCTCACCCTCAGCTCACCGTCCTCCCCCCACCGCCCCTGACCTGGGGGGACCTTCCGCCCTGCTTTGGCCTTCCCAGGACATGCAGTGTGTGTGTGGCACTGTCCTTCTGGCACTGTCCTAAGTACTCAGAGACCTGCGTACAGCTACAAGCACATCCTCACTCTCTCTGTAAGGTGGTACAGGGGCATCAATACAGATGAAGCCCCAGAACCTGCCTGGACAATCTCAGTTAAGACCCGGGGACGCTCTTGATCCCCAAATGGACACTGCTCACATTGCCTCAGGAAGCAGAGTCCTAAAGAACTTTGAGGCAAATGCAGGTAATACTAGTAAATAACACATTATTCTAACACCAAAATTTTGACTTATCCAAGTATCCAAAGAGACAGATCCATTTCCTTTTTCATTCTTCAGCAAATATTTGTTGCGTACTCCTATAGGTCACGCATTGTTCTAGACATTTGAGATACAGCCCAGACCAAAGCATTGTAGCTAAATTTAAACTTCAACAAACCTTCAGACTTCAGTAATTTGATTATCATCTATAAGAAAAAATGTGTCGTTTAAATATGAAGCCAGAGAGAAGACTTAGTGGGAGAAACTGATTACTGAAAATATTTTGTACTTTCTGACCTAGATAAACCTTTTCACCAGCAGAAAGAGTGCATTTGTTAAAAAGGTGAGCGTCACTATGCATTGGCTTCACAACATTCGAAAACAAGAACCATCGAATCATTTTTTCTATAAATCAAATCAAATCAGGCTTCACCCCCAACTTTCCAGGCCACTAGAATTGGACAAAACACGGAAATGCAGGGAAAGCCAGCCGCGTTGAACCTGCTGTGAGCACAGCTGAAATGCTCATGAATCCATTCGAAAAAGTGGATCCCCGATCCCTGAGTCCACTTCTTGCACCCCTAGAGAACACAAGCATCCTCATCCGGGTCCTCCTCTGCCTTCTGCCACTCAAGACCTGGCTTCACCAGCTGCATCTTTCCAACCAGGGGAAACGGAGCCCCGACCCCCGACCCCTTCCCCCCCCACCCCCCGCACCCCGCGCCCGTTTTTTCCTTCTACTGGCTCCCCTTTCACAAACATTCCCACCCCTCCTCTCTCATTCAAAACGACAGCAGTATCAACAGCAGGACAAACACAAAACAGAAGAGACAGTTTCTATCCACAAATTAAATTTCTCTGTAGCCCCTTCACCTTAAAGCATATTAACATAAACATAAAAGACCTTTCAAAGTGAGAGGGCAACAAGCATTTATTTGAGATCAAAAAGAATAGCCATTAGAAGCCCAAATAGTGTTCCCTTTAGGAGACAAAGGTAAGGGGTATTTTTAAGAAAGGGAGGGGAACAATTACATCAGTAGAAGAAAGGGATTTCTATTGGTGCAGAAAAGCTAACGTATTGATGCTATTTCTAAATAGTGTTCTTAATTTTCAGTCTGGTAGTCATAATATCTGCTTTCTTGTTATTTTTGCGAACAGTTCTTTGGTACACAATGTTGCTTTAGGCTCAGTCCAAAGGTTATTTTGTGCTGTTCTAACATTCCAAAGGTTTGAGGAGTAAGACGTGCAATGCAATTCCTCTGGGATGGCAGCTCCACTCCATTTTAAGGTGGCTCCATTTATGTTATTATAAATTTTTTTTACAAGCAGATTAGTCTTATTTCTCAAAATCAGAATATAAACCTGCTCAAGCTTGCATTTAGAAATGGCTGTAATTTGTAGGTAAAGGACCCCACAGGTGACAATGAAAACGAATGAGAAGATGATGAAATCAAGGATGAGGAAAAGGTAGCACTGGAAAGTGAAATATGCTTCATTGGTACTTTTTAGAAGCTACAATATAAGAGCTATTGCTTGCCCATTATATAGAATTATAATAAAATCTTTTATCACTGCACATGTGATAAAACATGGTTCTCTGTTAATAACTAACTGTCTTTGGAACCTTTTTATATATCAAGTCTACATTTTGGATAATTTTAGATTTACAGAAAAGGTACAAAGTACAGAGAGTTCTGCACACCCCTTACCCAGTTCCAGTTTCCCTAAGGGTAACATTTTACATTACTCAGGTACATTTGTCAAAACCCAGAAACCAACATGGGCACCTTAATATTAACTAAACCCCAAACTTTATTGGGATTTTACCAGTTTCCTTTTTCTGTCCTAAGATCCAGTCCAGGGTACCACCTTCCATTGCGCTGGATTTTTTTTGAAGTGGCAGATATAGGATTACAAAAAGAGTAGACTTTATTATAATACATGTTATCCAATTGGAACTATTGAAATCTAGACCTTCTTTTGAGGTTTTTTTTTTTTTTTTAATAAATACAGTCAAAAAGACAACTGAATTTGGACCTTACAAGCAAAAGGTTGCTAAAGGAGGAAATTTTTTACTTTCTTTTTTTAAAATAATCTTATTTTAAAACCATGTACAATGAAAAAACTTTGGGAGTAATGGATATTCATTATTTACATACGTAAAAACTCATAAAAATGTACATTTCATATAAGCACAGCATGATGTATACTGAGTGTTACCTCAATACTGATTATACCACAATCAAGCTGTCACAAAAAGAAACAAAGAAAAAATTGCATCTCTTTTTTAAGACTTTAAACATAGGGTTGCAAAATGCTTAGCCAATGATGGTCAATGTAACAGACGAATCTATATATTCCATGAGTCAAATTCCACCTTTGGAGAACCTCAATGAGAGGGAATTCTAACTCTAAAGATAGTTCACCCCTAACCTGAATTGGAATTCCTAGAGTTTCCTCCCTTAGAAATCAGAGCAGGACCTATATGGAAAAATGACCCCAATTCAGTGCCCGAGCTCTGGCCCTCTCAGGTAGTTCCAAGGCCTGGAGAAACTCCAGTGTCACCCTGGGCGTGGGGATGCCAACAACCCAGTGATGTCATATACAAACTGGAGCTAACCCTGCCTGTGGGCCAAAGGTCACCGAGGCTGATAAGAAGAGAAACTATGCCAAGAGGCCAGAGTTGTCTCCACTGAGAATTCAGGCTGCTGTTCAAGTATTAAAAAGAAACCAAGTATCACAGAATAAAATAATTAGGCCACAGGAAAATAATGTAGACATAATACAGGTCCACAATCCTGATCCACACCTCTAAAATTCAAAGACTCTGAAAAATCACAAACTTTTTTTATAACTCATGACCTGTGTTAACTCAAAGCTATATATGGTCTTTGTCCCATGAGATGGAAATAGTTACACGATTCTCTTGAGAACTATAAATGGTTTGATTACAGGGTGCTGGCCCACTCCCTGCTGGAGGTACTACATAACATTACTTGTACCTTATCCTCTTTCTAAAATCCCAAATTGCAAAACATTTCTCACCCGAGGTTTCCAGGTGAGGAGGGGTTGTGCACCTGTGCTGATAACCACGCCCATCCACTGAACACCAGTATGTCGATTCTTGGGGAGTCTTCTCGACCCACTTGTAAAGAAGAAATAGGTATCCTCTTAGCTGGGCGGAAACTGGGGCTCAGAGGCCTTGTGGTAGGGTCTATATCAGACACAACAGAAGCCACCCTGGCCAGTTCAAGCAGAAAACAAGTGTATGGAAGGATATTAGGAAGCAGAGTCTTTGGCTGAGCCAGAAAACAGACCTGGAGACCTCATGGCCAGGCCAGAAATGGTCTTCATTGTCACCTCTAGGCAGCTCTGGTGGGCACATTCTTTCCCCACAACCTCACCAGCACCAAAGTGTTAAACTGGTATTTTTTTGCCCATGTTATAGGCAAAAAACCAAACAACCAAAAACTTCCTGTTGTTTGATTTGCATCTTTTAACTGTGACCATCTCTTGTTTGGTTAAGAACATTTGAATTTCCTTTTCTATGAACGGGCTGATCACATCTTTTGCCCTTTTTTGAGTGGCTTATTGTTCCTGTTAAAAGTGATTTGTTTTAGTGATATTAGTTCTATTCAGTCATATGTGTTGCAAATATGTGCCCCCGAGGTTGTCGTTTGTCTTTTAAATTGGTTTGTGATAGTTTTTCCCATATCAGAATTAATAATTTTTATGCAGAACAATAAAATAAAATATTAAACAATGAGAAATGAATGAGACAGCATTAAATGTGGATGTATAAATTGATCTCTTGGTTGGAGTAAGTGAAAAAAATCTTAGGTTTTTTTTTTTATTATTATTCTTTTTTCTTTTTGCTGTTCTGATTGGGTGTTTTCTGCTATCTTGTCTTCCAAATCACTGATTTGATCCTCTGCTTCATCTAATCTGCTGGTGATTCTTTCTAGTGCAGTCTTCATTTCAGTTTTTGTATTCTTTACTTCTGACTGGTTCTTTTTTATGGTTTCTATGTCCTTTTTTATGCTTACTATCTTTTTGTTGAATTTCTCACTAAATTCCTTGAGCATCCTTATAACCATTGTTTTGAACTCTGTCTCTGGTAGGTTGCTTGCCTCCATTTTATTTAGTTATTTTTCTGGAGTTTTCTCTGTTCTTTCATTTGGGAGTATGCCTTTGTTTCCTTATTTTGACTGACTCTCTGTATTTGTTTCTATATATTAGGTAGATCTGCTATGTCTCCCAGTCTTGGCCACGTGGCCTTATGTAGTAGGTATCCTGTGGGGTCCAGTTGCATAGTCTCCCTAGTCACCTGCACTGGGTGCTCCATGAGCGTCCTTTGTGTGGGTTGTGTGTGCCCTCCTGTTATAGTTGAGCCTTGATTGCTGTTGGC
Source organism: Rhinolophus ferrumequinum (assembly GCF_004115265.2). NCBI lineage: Eukaryota > Metazoa > Chordata > Mammalia > Chiroptera > Rhinolophidae > Rhinolophus > Rhinolophus ferrumequinum. The sequence continues at coordinate 99,347,029 of NC_046285.1, read as the reverse complement.
ATGTCAGTGGGTGGTACAGACCCTCAGGCTGACTGGCTGTGGGTTTTGTCCACATCCACAGCTTATGGGCTGCTGTGGGGGTGGTGTTTACCCCATGGATTGGTGTTTGCTCCAGCGGGTTTTGGTGCCTGTTGAGACCACCTTTTTTGTGTGCTGCTTATGGGGCTAATTGCGCGGTGCTCTGCTGTGGTCTGAAGCCAATCTTCCAGTATGTTGGTTCTAGAGACTCTTGGGAAGGGCTCCAGTATAGGCCCAGTTCAGCCACTGCCTGTGACTGGCTGGGGAGTACCTGGTAGGAGTTACAAAGCGATCCATGGTTGGTTGCTGCCTGTGCTATTCCTGGAGGCTTGTGGGAGAGACCATGCTGAGAACCGAGGATGGCTGCCACCAGTACCGGGTCTAGGGTACCTGTGCAAAAAGCAAGGACACTTTGAGTCCTGCTGTCACCTCTGGCTTGTGTAAGGTTCAGCCACTAATAAGGCCTCCTGTAGTATGCAAGTTGGGTGAGGCAAGATCTCAGTGAGTCAGCAGGATGGAGCAGCGAAGCTCACCAGGCCAATCAGATTCAGATTTGGCCTGTGGGGGTGGGCTCAACACAGGAAAGATGGCAGCCACCTGCTGGCCGTTCGTGACAATGGCCCCACACAGGGAAAATGGGGACTGTTCCTCCAGTCCTTGCCCTGAAGTTCCACAACTCAGTCTCTCTCCATATGTCTCTGACACCCCCAGCATCACCATCCCTCTGCCAGAGCCCAGGGTGAGTGCCTGCGCAGACCCTTTAAGAGAGTATCTGGGTTTCCCGCAGCCTTCCCTTCCACCTGGATGGTTGGAATCCCCACTGTTTTTCACAGCTAGAAGTTGAGGAGTATTTTGTTCCTGGGAGAGTATTGGGGAGCCTGGTGTGAGGGATTGGGATTCCTTGCTCTTTCATGGGGGACCTCTGTGGCCGAGATGTCTCTCCCAATTTTCAACTGCCACAGGTGGGTGTGGGACTAGCTCATTTCATGTCTCTGCCCCACCTACCAGTCTCAACGTGGTTTCTTCTTTATATCTTAATTATAAAACTTCTGTCCAGCTAGACTTCAGGTGGTTCTCCAGGTTGATTGTTTCATAATTTAGTTGTAATTTTGATGTGTTCATGAGATGAGGCAAGCAGAACGTTTATCTACTCCTCCATCTTGGAACTTCTCTCCCCAGACTTACTTTTTAATTCTTTGTTGAAAATCTTTTTGTGTGTGTATGTTTTTCTTTTTTTTTTAAAAAATTATGATATGTGGACCTTCTTTAAAAAGATTAACAATGAATTATTTAATGTGATTAAAATAATAATTATTATTTATTTATTTATTATTTTTTAATTTTATTTATTTAATTTTTTTTAAAGATTTGTTGGGGGAGGGGAACAGGACTTTATTGGGGAACAGTGTGTACTTCCAGGACTTTTTTCCAAGTCAAGTTGTTGTCTTTTCAATTTTAGTTGTGGAGGGCGCAGCTCAGCTCCAGGTCCAGTTGCCATTGTTAGTTGCAGGGGGCGCAGTCCACCTTCCTTTGCGGGAGTCAAACCGGCGACCCTGTGGTTGAGAGGACACGCTCCAACCAACTGAGCTATCTGGGAGGTCAGTGGCAGCTCAGCTCAAGGTGCTGTGTTCAATCTTAGTTGCATGGGGCGCTGCCCACCATCCCTTGCAGGACTCGAGGAGTTGAACCGGCAACCTTGTGGTTGAGAGCCCACTGGCCCATGTCGGAATCGAACCGGCAGCCTTCGGAGTTAGGAGCATGGAGCTCCAACCGTCTGAGCCATCGGGCTGGCCCCTATTTATTCTTATGCTTATGAATAGTTTTTCCTTCGAAAGGACTTCCGTAGCTTAGTTTGTTAGCAAATGTATTCATATTTTCTTCTGGGACTTTTACTGTTTCATATTTGACCAATCTATAATTTATATTCTTTTAAAGAATAAAATTAGGATTTCAGTGCTTTTTTTCTTGTTGGTATTTTAATTGGGACACTACTGAATTTAAAAAAATCAAATGACAATTGACATATTTTATAAGAACAAAGTGAATCTTTCTATTTACTTAAGCTTTCTTTTATATTCCTCAAAATAATCCCTATAGAGTTCTTGCTAAATTTATTCCCTGACATTTTATCTGTTGATGTGTTGTTGTCACTATTATAAAAGAGATATTTTCTTCCATTATATCTACTCTAACTGGTTTTTATTTCTATGTAGGAAACTGTTGCTTTTTACATGTTACTTTTGTAATGACTTGCATGATCAAGTTCCCTGATTGTTTCTAACAGTTTCTCAGTTGATTGTCTTTGTTCCTCATGTTCATACAACCCAACATCATCTTCAGGCAGGAACGACTTTCCTCCTCTTTCGCCTGCCATTACACACGATATGGGTGCTGCGATGCTTGTTTCCACAGACCTAAAAATACACAGGCACAGATGATGCTTTGGTATTTATAAACTCAGCAGGACGGCCTCAGTTGGCAGGTGTATCAGAGACGAGGTTTTAGAGTGATTGGCATTTGTGCTGCCTAAGAAAGGTGGGCTGGGTTGGAGGTGTGAGCAGACGCTCCTCCGTCTACCAGGCTCTGGACAGGATCTTAGGGTGGGTGTCTTTGCTGCCAGTTAATGGCACCGGTTACTTTGCACACACCTCTCCTTTGCTTTCACAGGGCCACTCTAGAGGTATGTGAGCAATAGGACTCTGAAGAGTCCCAGTGTCTCCTGGAAAGGGAAAGACCCCTGAAAAGGTGCCAAGACATGGGGCTGGCATTAGGGACCCCATGGCACATATTTTGCAATGTAACTCTGAGGTCAGGTTCACCATTAACAATACAGAGAAAGGCCTGGAAATTCTATTGAGGATTTCAACAGTTCTCCCACGAGGGAAGAGAAGGAGTTGAATGAGAGAGATGATTCCTGATGACGGAGATTTGTGTCTCTGAGCCGGTAGCGAGGACATGGTGGTTCACTCAGGGGAATCACCCCACTTGGGTCCAGGACAGAAAGGAGAGCAAGTTCCCAGCTGCTAAAGACCTCCTCAGACCCAGAGTGGGCTTTGGGGGGCAGTGCAATGACCTGGGCTGTTGGGTCACTGGGGGAAGTTAGACGCTCAGGACAGAGAGGGTCTGTGCTCTTCCTTGCAGAAGAGAGGGGAGTCGTGGCTTTAAAGAGCCCCTGGACACTTGGTGCTGGTGATCAGTCCCTGCTCCAGGCACCTACTGGGCAGGACCTGCTCTCTTGGAAGCAGTTTCGCTAAAGCTGGGGAAGGGCCAGATGGCAGAGAAAGGCATGGCTGCAGCCTGGGATGTGCCCTAGCACACTTACCTTATGTAAACATGGCATGGACTTCCCACCGGAGTTACCAGACAGACCTCAGAAGCTGGGGTCAGTCCCAAGCCTGGCTTAGAACTAACAGGAAAGTGATTGAAAGAGGACATTTAGCTGCCCAGAGAACTGTCTTTGGCTAACCTACACTCAGCCAAGCCCAGGTAGTTTTATATTCCGCTTGTAACTTATACTCAACCCACTCAGTGGAAATAGCCATTTGATTCACATAATACTTGCTGCTATGTGGTTGATGTGTGAAGACACTTTTACCAGCGGTTAAAGCCCTTCGAATTTTTCACCATTGACAGAGAAGACAAAGTGACATGTGGTTATTATGTTATAACCACACAGTATCAGAGGTTACTTAGCTAAGTGTGAAAGTAACAGTAAGCACTCGAACATCAAGAAACTCAGGAAACTATTCCTCGAAGCCTTTGAGTACATATCCAGTACTGCATAACAATGAAGCAGCTGTTTTAAGGTCACACGCTCTTTCATGTGTTGAACCTTCCATGTGAGAAATCAGACCCTGGTGAACGAGTGTCCTCGGTACGTTCTAAGGTCCCCTAGAGGAGCAGGTGAGAGGTTCTTGATCATGTCACTAAGATGCAGGGTTGTTCAGAGTGGGATGGGTGGACACTGTCTCATTCTGGAAACAAATGTACACAGACAACTTAAGTGACTTGACATCAACAAATATTTGTTGAGAACCGACAAGGCGTGTGACGTTCCATAGGATGTGAAACGATAACACAGATTTTGCCTTCAGGATCTTGCAATCAAACAAGACAAACGAGGGAAAACAGATGCTAAGATAAGGCAGAGCAGGAGGAAGGCAAGAGAGTTTTCAGAAGGAGAGCGCTGGTCAACAGCATCAACCACTATAGAGGAAAAGGACGGGAGAGGTTGGGCCGAAAACCAGGGTCACTGCTGGGGACAGCAGTGACTTTCAGAGAGCAGTATTGGTGTAGCAGCAGGCAGTGAAGCCAAATCGAGAGGGATTAACCAATGAGTGGGCGTGAGGAAGCCGAGAAAAGTGTGGTGATGAAGCATGGTGGTGAGCTGAGGAAGTGGTGTGTCTATGTTTTTAAGTTGAGGGAGACCTGAGAATGTTTATAGTTGGAGGGTGGCGTCGGGGTGGGGGATGGTGTCAGTGGAGGAGGGATATCTTTAATCTGCCTCTTTAGCAGATGTCATGACAGCGATCACCAAGCTCTCTTTGTGTTCCGTACACGGTCCTACCCTGTGCCTTGTAACTGCTGGCACACATTCAGAATGTTGGTGTTTCATCGCTTGATGAGTGTCGTTTGAATTTTGTTTGTTTTACAATGAGAACATATTAGTATTTGGTTTGTGAGGTTAAAAACAAGAGCCAGAACAAGTGTTTGCTGAGGTCTCCCTTGTTTCCTGGAGGGCCTGGAGCAAGGCTGAGCTCAGCTCAAGCTTTCAATAAATATAACTATGGATAAACAAATATGGCGTGTCCATAACATGGAATATTATTCAGCCATAAAAAGAAACGAAGTACTGATTATTTGCTACAACACAGATGAACCTTGAAAACATTATGCTAAACGAAAGAAGCAGGGCACAAGAGGTCCCATATTGTATGATTCCATTTATATAAAATGTCCAGAATCAGTAAATCCATAGAGATGGAAAACAGGGCCATGGTTGCTGGAGACTGGAGGGAGGGGGACAGGAGGGTGACTTGTTAATGGCTACAAGGTTTCCTTTAGGGGTGATGAAAATATTTCAGATCTAGATACAGGTGGTGGTGGCATAACATAGTGAATGTAGTAAATGCTGCTGAATTGTACACTTTAAAAAGGTTATTTCATGTTGTGTGAACTTCATCATCATCATCATCATCATCATCATCATCATCATGATGCCAGCCCAAAACGATGCCGGGCCCCGCCCATTGCTGATTCCACATCCCTCCATTCAAAGATTCGTTACTCACCAGCCTTGCAGCCATGAACAAGTTACCCTGGTCCACTGTGTTCTGATCTCTGAAATGGGGATCCAAACACTTGTTGGGCAGGTGATTGACACCGCCATGGTTGACTCCCTGCTGTCCTCCTCACAGCGTGGATCACGTGACACTCCCTATAGCTTCATCACACCTTGGTCTTTAGGCAACGTTGTGGCTAAAATGTACCATGCTCTGCCAGGTACCCCCACGGTCCTGGTTGTTCAGGGACCAAGGGTTCTCCTCAGAGGCAGGGCTTTCCTTGTGAACCTGGGAAAGTCCCTGGTAAATTGGTTGAGTTGGTTGGCCTGTCTTGTGCTCTGGTTAAACAGGCGTGCAGAAGTCAAGGCTACAGTGTCTCCAGTCCTGGAGATAATCTCAGGTTCTCCACCCTGAGGCAGTCTCCTCTGGCAGTCATACCACTGCATTGCAGAGGTGTGGAACCGGGCTCCGTGGGCCCGTGGAGGAGGCTGCGTCTTAAGCATGGTGAAGCTGGGACAGCGCTAGATTCGGGGCTGTAGCAGGGTCTCCTTCTGGAGTGGAAATTGGAATTTCCTTTGCAGTCCTCTTTGAGGTCAAAGGCTAACCTCATGAGTGGCCCCTTCAGTGACTTAGATGCAAGGCAGGCTTCCAAGGGTTGTACTGGAGGTGGTGCTGGGAGCTTGGGCACGACACTTTTGGCTGGATAAGGGCCTGGAGCTTAGATGTAGTCGGCCTGTGAAATTCAGTGATGCCTCAATCTGAGAGGTGCAAATAGACTGACTAATTTCCAGAGATGTCGGGAGAAAGAGTAACTGGGACTCTCCTCTTTGGCTTTGAAGTTTAGTGTCATTGGAGCTCGTCTGGATGGGTGTGGGTGGGGAGAGCTTGACTGAAGCTGATGGAAAAAAGAATGGGGGCCCTGATTCACCCTAAGGACTGAGCGTCTGAAGGGTTGAGGCCCAAGAGGCTCTGAATTGTGGGTCCAGAGCCTAAGTCATGTAAGAGAAGTGTTAGTGTGGATCAGCCTGTGAGGGACAGGGCCACATGCACACGTGGGGTGCCTTCAGGAAGTGGCTGCATGGGAATCAAAAGTGGGCAGCTAACTCACTAGTCAAAACAGCCCCACAGTGGAAACACCCCAAATGTCCATCAATTTATGAACGGATAACCAAACTGTGATGTAGTGTATAATGGAAGTTATTCAACAATAAAAAAAAAAAATGAAGTGCTGATACATGCCACAACATGGATGAGCCTTGGAAACACTGCCAAATGAACGAAACCCGTCTCAGAAAGTCACACCCTGCGTGGTTCTCTTTATATGAAATGTCCAGAATCGGCAAATCCATAGAAACACAAAGTAGTTAATGGATGCCATCTGCTGGGAGGAGGGGGGATGAGGGTGACTGCCAATGGGCACGGACCATCATTTTTGGGGTCACACATGCCATCAGTGTGCCACCTGGGGCCATGCTGTGCAACCCTGTGGGCCCATCAGCCATGGGCTTGGTTTACGCTTTAAGACCAGCTCTTCTGGAAAGAGTCTCAGAGGCCAGGGGAGGGGAGGGAGGTGGGTGGGGGAGAAACCAGGCAGAGGGAGGGCTGCACAGCCCCGGTGCCCTGGGCACCCTTAGTCTCTTTTGCTCAGATGTAGGTTTTTCTGGGTCACAGGAACTGTTGTTGCCTCAGGGTTTTGGTTTCCTGTCTGTTGCCATGCTCTGGTTGCCATCCTGCAACCAGATAGAGCAAGTCTGCAAGTCATAACTGCAAACTGTTAGAGCAAGTCATAGCTGGGGACACAGGAGGCCCAGAGACAGCCCAGTGTACTTGTTCTCAGCTCTGGCTGTACTTTAGAAATACCTGGGCCCATTTAAGTACTAGCAATGCCCAGGTTTGTCCCAGAGCCTCTGAGTCAATTGGGATGGGTGATAGGGACCCACACCTTGACTGCTGGGAACTCTCTTTTCTACAGAAATGATATTACACTATGGATCAAAGAGAATGCAGCAAAAATGTAGGCGAAAAGTATTACAGACAAGTATCAGGCTGTTAATTACTACAAATATTACGTTATTTTCCTAGATTTTGTGACATCCATGATATTTGACCCCTTTTGAAACTTGTAACTTGTAATTTTATTTTTTTATTCTATGTCAATATTCGCTTTGGTGCACATTTTGTATACTTTTTCTTAAAGAGGAACTCCCAACATTGTATAAGTTTTATGTCTCATGAGACTTGGATCTGCCTCTCAGCTAAAGGCTCACTTAGGTTCAAGTTAAACATTTTGGCAGGAATACGTCACAGTTTTACATCACGTCACTGCTTCCATAATGCCCGGCTGTCTCACATTTAGTGACCACTCAGTTGAGGCAGATCTGTCCATTGTAAAGGTCCATTTTCTCCACTGTAACTAAGAAACGCTCAGTGTAGTGGTACATTGTCTCTGTGCAAAAATTCCGTTCCCCAACTTTTCACCAAAGGGTTTTAACATCCATTGATGAGCTTTATCTGAAGCAATTATTCCACTAGGAATTGCAAAATGCTAATTTTATGATTCTTTCATTAACTTTGCCTTTATCGGCTAGAATTCTTCTATGAAGAAAGTAGTCATAAAATCATCTATTTCACCGGTGATTTTAATGTCAACCAACCACAGTTCAGAAGCACTGATCCAGTGCAACCGCCTCATTTGCAGATAAGAAATACGGAGACTCAGAGAGGTGAAAAGATTTTCTCAAAATCACACAATCACTAGCAATAGAAGAGGTATTTATTTTTTTTAATACTAAAAGAAAACTCTACCTTGAAACAACTCTGAAATGCCAGATCAATGCATCACCAACACCTGTCAACACTTTCTAGACCAGGACACAGCTTGGGAAATATGACCAGGCTCTGGGAAACCTTAGAAGACTGGTCATTTCAGCCAAGGAACTAAATTAGCTCCCTGCTCTTTCACTGCAATTATTTAATATGGATCTGGAAGATCTGACTAACAAAGTAAGATAAGAAGTAAAAAAGAGGTATCCATTATCTGAAGTACGAATACAAAATTACCTCTATTTGCATGTAGTATGCTACTTTTTCTAGAACAGCAGTTCTCAAACCTTTCAACCTTGGGATCCCTTTACCCACTTAAAATTCATGAAGGACTCTGTCATGCAGGGCGGCCTGCGGGGGTCTCTGCTCCTGCTCCCCACATAAGAATGCAGGATATGGTGAGGCCAAAAAGGAACACCCAGGGAGCCATAGGTAGGGGAGTCATACCACAATAGTCTTGCTGGCAGCTGGGTTGGAGACACAGGAAGCAGGAGCCACACTGTCCGCAACCCGCCGTCCTAACTGCAATTCGCGCTTGCCAGCCACCATCTTCTTGCTAGCCCCCATTTTCTGCTAGCGTAGCCACAGCAGTTATATTAGTGGCCAACGGCTCACTGGTTACAGCTGATGGCCAACTAGCCACAGCTGATGGCCATCCAATCACAGTTGATGGCTATTTACTACCTGAGCCAGCACTTTTCCACGTGAGGCTGAGAGCCTGGAAACTGCACTCCTGGCTCTATCCCCACAGACTCCAAATGACTTTTGTTCTAACCATGGTAGAAATTGACTGAGAAAACATTTTTTAATATTTACTCTTTAATTCATTAAAGATTAACAAACTAACTTACCTGTTAACGCAACACCATTTTATGAACAGTAATTATATTCGCCCCCTCTCCCCCAAAACATTTGGTGAGAAAAGTGCTATTCTTTTGCTGTTCTACAAATCCCTTTAACCTCTGGCCTACCACAAGACAGCTGGGTTCCTATGTGTGCTCTGCAGGTTCGCTGTCACACACAGTGTGGTTGCTGGGAAATGCCACTGTATACTCGTGACAGAATAAAAGTGACAAAGGCAAATAAATGACCTCTTGGTATTATAATGAAAATAGTTTTGACCTTGCAGACGCACTTGCATGGGTTTCTGGGACCACACTTTGAGAACTGTTGTTCTGGAACATTCAAGAGACTCAGCTAAAAGTTTTACTTGTGTCACTTGGCTTGGCAAAATGGCTGGATAAATGATGCATATACGAAAACAAGTCACTTTCCCATATAGCAGCATCTCTGGAATGTCCCAGGCTCTACTCAGTGTGTGTGTGTCCTCCAAGTCACCTTCAGAGCACATCTTTGGGTGTAAGTTGCCAAGAGTCCAGACTTCTCAAGGGACACTTCCCCTTCGCCATCCATTCCTGCCCCTGCTCCTGGATAAGGAAAGAAAGGCAGACAGGACGGGAAGGTGGAGAGGAGGGCTCACACGTACCATCAGAGCTGCACCTGCTGCAAACAGCCCTACTGTGTGCTGTTGGCCCTCCCTGCACTATGCTGTGCACACGGCCGCTGACAGCCAGGCCTTTCAGACAGGACCCTACAGTTCTTTCAGTGCCGCCTTGAACTTCCCAGGGTCCTGGACACAGGAGGAAGCAGGTGACTGATAGAGACTGACTCAAGTAGTTGTCAGAAAGGGCACGTTCTCGTGGTCTCTGGGATCTGCCACCATCTCTGTCACTCTGGTCACACCTCTGCATTCATGGAGCATTTTTCAAAGGGGCAGTACTTTCTCTTCCTCTAGTTCAGCAATTTCCAGGTGGGGTCTGGGCAGGTGAGTCCCCGGACCTCATGTAAATCAGTAGGTGTGACTGGGTGTCTAGGTCTGTGTCGTCACAGTCCAGGGCCTTTCAGAAGGGCAGCTGAGCAGCTGGTGGCTTTCACCTATTGAGTCTCATTTCACACCTGTCAAAAGACTGAGATTACCGCAGTCATGCCATGAGGGTGGTAACCTTTCGATAGGATGGGGGACAAACAGATCTTACTTATCTTAAAAACATTGAAAATGTTGGCAAAGTTGGAGAAAGTAGAGCAGATGGAGGGCCGGGAAGAAAGGAGGAGAAGAAATAAGAAAAGGGCAGGATGAGAATGTCGTGATCGTTGGGAGAAAACAAGAGGCCCGGAGGTGAGAAGATGGTGCCTGAATTTTCTGAATTTTGGCAGAGGTTTTGCCAAAGAGGTCAGGTGGGAAGCTCCTTCCTCCAAACACCTCTAAAAGCGCAGTGAGGTTGTCCTTCTGAGCATGAAGGGAGAGCCAGTCCTTTTCAGGAGACAAATGACTTTATGGCTAACTCCAAAGAAAGCTTTTTAGCTCCTATCTTCCCAAAGCTATTGACAGTTTCAGTGTCATCCAAATTTATTAGAAAAAACTTGTTACCTTTGTAAACAGAAACAAAGTTTTTTTTTAAAGATTGTTTTCTGTGCCTGTCAGGATTTTGTCCATACCAGTGCTATTGTTCAAGGGTCCCCAGACTTGATCCTACTTACACTGAAATACTGTGGAGTCTAGTTTTGTCTCTGCCCTGAAATACTCTTGTTTGGATGTTTTCACTTGATTAAAAACTCACTTATTGCTCAACTAAATTTTTAAAAAAGCTTTTATTGAGGTATAACTTATGTACACAAAACTCATCTGTCTTCAGTGTACAATTCAGTAATTCATCGTAACTTTCTAGAGTTGTGCAACAATAACCACAATCTAGCACATTTGTCAATTTTCTTTTAATTCTTAAAAGCACCCTAAGTACAATTAGAGATAGAGAAAAATATATGTCTATTTTTAAAACCCCTGAAATTTGAAAGTATTTTTAAACTTAAAAAGTATATATTTTTTCTTTCAGTGGCAATGGCTTAAATTAAGCCAATTGCAATCTTATTTCAATGAATCAATCAACTATTCGATCATTTGTCAGGCATCGTGTGATAGTTACTTTGATGTGCCAATGTGGCGAGGCTGTGGTGCCCTGATAATTGGTCAGACATCTGTCTAGCTGTTACATGTGTCCTCATCTCCTCTTCTCATGAAGACACCAGTCACACTGGATTGAGGCCCAATCTAATGACCTCATTTTGCCTTAATTACCTCTTTAAAGGCTCTATCTTAAAATATAGTCACATTCTGAAGTGCTGATGGTTGGGACTTCAACATCTCAATTTCTAGGGAGGAAAGGAGAGACACACTTCAGCCCATTTGAGATGGAAAGCTAGTCTGTTGGCTGGTCTCTGGTAACTTTCTTTTTTCCCTTAAGACATTCATTTGGGAAATAAAAACAAAACCAAAGTTTCACCCAGTGTCTTAGTCAATTTGGGCTCCTCTATCAAAAATCCTGGGTGGTTTATAAACAACAGAAATTGATGTCTCAAAGTTCTGGAGGTTGAAAGCCCGAGGTCAGGGTGGCTTTCAGAACGCATTACTGAGTTCTGGGGAAAGTTCCCTTTAGATGCAGACTGCCAACGTCTCATTGTATCCTCCCGTGGGGGAGAGCCAAAAGGGGAAGCGAGTTCTCTGGTGACGCTTAAAGACGTCAATTCCGTTCCTGAGGGATCCACCCCCATGACCTCCTCTAACCTTAATTACCTCCTACGGACCCCACCTCCTGATACCATCACATAGGGGGTAGGGCGTCAACATATGAATGTTGGTGGGGGACACAAGCATTCAGTCCACAACACCCATACTGGAAAGTCAACATTTAATTTTTAATAATATGAGCTCCTTAAGGATATAACTTAAGATTTTTTGTCAAAGTGGTGATGGGTAGAGATTGTCAGCAGCCATGGCTGCCTAAGTTTGCTTGTTTTCAAAGGCACGTAGTAAACTGAAATCTCTGTAAAGAAAAGGTAACTTTCCCAGCAAGGTGCATCCCCTGCCCCACGTGACTCCATGTAACATCATATCAAGTCAAGACATAGGCCTTCATACTTTTAGCTTTTCTTAATACTTTGTAATTTAGTGAATAAATCATTTATTTTTCCATTCATCCATTTAACCATTAGTTATTATCGAACATCTACTGTGTGCCAAGTACTTTCTAAGCATTGGAGATACTGCAGCTACTGAAAGAGATGAAAAGAAAACAACAAAAATCCCTGCCCTTGTGGAACTTACATTTTAGTGGGGGAGACAGAAAATATACAGGACACATAAGTTAAAAAGTGTTTTTTTTTTCTAAAGAGAAAAATAAATCAGAGAAAGGGGGTTAAAAATGTGTATGTGTTGTGTGTGTGGGGGGTGCAAGTTAAGAGAAAGTGAGCAAGACAGGCCTCCCTGAGAAAATAACATTTGAGTAGAAGCTGAAGGAAGAGAATGTGTGAGCCATGAGGATAAGTATGCAGGAAGTGACTTCCAAGCAGAGCAATTGGCAAGTGCAAAGGCCCTGAGGCAGGAACATGTCCTGAATGCTTGAGGAACAGCCAGGAGGCCGGTATGGTGGAGAGGAGGGAGCAAGGGGGAGATGAAATCAGAGAGGTGCCTCGTAGACCTTTGGCAGGATTTGGGGTTTTACTTTTAGAAGGGAACCATGGAAGGCTGTCGGGTCAGAGTAGCGTGATCTGGCTTACGTTGCTGAAGAGTCACCTAAAATGATTGAAGAAGGGAAAGAGCTGAAGGCGGGAGGACCATACAGGAAGCAGTTGCAATCATCGACCGAGACGTGATGGTGGCTTGGACCGGGGTGGTAGCTCAGGATTTCCTGACAGGTGGAATGGGAGACATGAGAGAGAGGCGGGAAGTGAAAAGTGGCACAAGATTTTTGGCTTCGGCAACTGGAAGAAAGGAGTTGCTACTTATTGGGAGGATAGGAAAGGCTGATTTGATTTCAAATCATCAGCAGCATCTCTCATTTTATAACAGAAGACTTAAAAAAAAAAGATAATGTGTCTGAGGCACATGATTCTAGAATCTTCTAGATAATCTTGCAACGATGAACTGTTCTAGAAACTGTATGTCCATCCTTGTTTATCCCGGCAACACCTCTGTGACCAGGTGTGAGCATGCCGATTTTACATTTATTACTATATGATTCATTATGTCCTACCTGTGGTGTAATTAGTGATAGCAAACAGTTACCAAGTACTTCTTGGGCTCTAGGCCAAGAGAAGTTGTTCGCCCCAGCTCACACAGCCAATAGGTAGCACAGCAGGGATTTGAACTGGTTTGCTGGACCTTGAAGCTCCCCATCTCTTTGACACACCGTGGTGCCTAATTGCAAAACTGAATGTTGGGCCACATAGGAAAGAAGTGCTTGATAGTAATTCTGAATTATCCATTCTCATACTCCAGAAGGGTAGACTCGGTAATTTATTTGCTCTCATGGCAGTCGAGTTCTTTTTTAAGTTCCGCACATGAAAAAATAAGCTTGTCTGCCTTAGAGGAAGTATAACTAGATAGTGCATGCTTAGTCAAGGGGAATTTTTCTAAATAAAAGACAGTGTACATTTGAGGAAGTGGGTTACCAGGCCAGGGGACCCACAGGCCCACAACGACTCAGAGAACTTTGTACTTCTCCATAATAATTCTTTAAAACTGAAGGAACAGCACAAAAGCACTATGCATTCGGAGCTTGTAATCGAAGTTAATGATCCCTGAACATGGTAATAAGAAACCTGCACAGTGTAGGGCAGATAGTACACATGCAAGGTTTGTAGGATGAATGAATGTTCTTGACCTTCTTCTGTTTTTCAACTTCTTTTCCCTGAAACGAAGGAAGTAGATACCAGTCACAGCGGGCACAGGGCCAGTTACAGAAGGAAGCTTTAGGGTACAACCTGGTTTAGTTTTAGAGAAAAACAAATATGCAAGACAAATGCTTCATTTGACCAATTCCTCTCTCTCTCAAAAACAAAATGACAACAACAAAAAAAAATCAAATCTCAGGTATTAGCTTCCATATAGTTATGATTTTAATGAAATCAAATGAATGCTTCTTGCTCAGGATAAATATGTACTTGAATTTTGCAAGTAATTGGTCATTTAAGAGGAATTCTTCCAATTTCTCAGCCTACAGATTTGTTGACCACACCATGTAGGCATGCCTGGTTCTCTATTCAGCATATCACAAGGTTGAAATCCAGGTGTTGGCTGGACTGAGTTCTTGTCTGAAAGTCTTTTGGGGGAAAAAAATCTTTTGGGGGAAGCTTGTTCTTGTTGGCAGAATTTAGTTCCTCAAAGTTGTAGGACTGAGGACCAGGCCCTTAGTTCCACGATGACTGTCAGCTAGTGGTTACAGGCCATCCCAATTCCTTGCCATGTGGCTCCCTCCATTTTCAAGCCAGTGATGGTGCGGTGAATCCTTGTGGCTCCAATTTCTGACTTCCTTTTCTGTGATAAGCCAGAGAAAACTCTCTGCTTTTAAAGGGCTTGTTTGATTAGGTCAGGCCCACCACGATCATCTATCTCAAGGTCAACCGTGCTACATGCTATAACCTACCCACAGGAGTAAAATCCATCCCATTCACAGTGCTGAGGATCATACAGCAGGTGTGGGGATTTTGTGGACCATCTTTGAATTCTGCTTCACCCAGCTTCAAGAATTATCAACCCATGGCCAATCTTGTTTCATCTCGTTGCAGAATGGGTTCCCTGGGAAGCAGGCTCTGACATGAAGGTTGGCTTCTCAGGACCAACTCTGAGCAAGGGAAGAGAAGGAAGTAGGAGTGGGGAGAGGGAGCTCTGAAACTCAGACGGTCCTTCAGAGGTGTCCCAGGGTGGGGCAGCCCCTGTATGGACAAGACTCTGGACGTGGGCTGCCCAGGCAGGGTTCACTGAGGGCGTGGCAGCGGTGAGGCTCTCCCCGAACACACTGAGAGTAGCAGGATGTCTCTTGGCAACCCGGCAGCAGGTGAGGAAACAAACTGCTTATTTCCGATCAGTGCGTTACAGCAATTGTATCGCACCCCATTTCTACGTCCCTCCTTTCCAGTCATCCAGTATTATTTTGAATTAAATCCCGGCTATCCTATTACTGCATCTATAAACATTTCAGTATTACTTCATCTATAAATGTTTTGTAAGGAATCATGATATCATCATCTCATCCAAAATAAATTAATAATTCATATTATAAAAATGCAGTTAGTGCTGAAGCTGAACAATAATGAATGTCAACTACAAGTTTATATATATATATACTTAAAAGAAGTGGAGTACAGCATTAGGAATAGAGACAGTGGAAATGTAATGGCTGTGTGTGATGTCAGAGGGTTAGTGGATGGGGGAGGGAGGTTGACACAGTGTGAGGGATAGAAATGATAAATGTCTAAGTATTACTTTGTTTTGTGCACCTGAAACTAATTTTAAAAAAAGAAAAAAAATGCAGTTAGTGCTAAAATTTTTAATTGTCTCAAAAATGTTATAATTTTTACTCTTTCTTCATTTCTCTGAAGTTTGCTTGTTTAAATCAAAATTGCAAATAGATAAACTCTCTTGTTCTTTGCACTTGATTTGTTAATATAACCAGATCACTTGCTCAGTCTGGAGTTTGCTAATTGCATCTGCATGACGTCTTGAAGCATGCTTTTTTCTGCCCTATGTTTCCTGTAAGTTGGTATTTGGATCTGAGGCTTGATCAGAGTAGGACTGAATTTTTGGCAAGACTTCTCCACAGATGGTGATGTGTTCCTCCAACAGGAGTTGTGTAATATGTCTCTTGTTGTGATGTTCGGAGCTGTTGATGCTTAACATCTAAACAGAAATAATTAAAAAAAAATTTATTGGGGAACAGTGTGTTTTTCCAGGACCCATCAGCTCCAAGTCAAGCTGTTGTTTTCAGTCTAGTTGTGGAGGGTGCAGCTCACTGGCCCACGTGGGAATCGAACCGGCAACCTTTGTGTTATGAGCACTGTGCTCTAACCACTGAGCCAACCGGCTGCCCTGTTTTGAAATTTTTAACTTTTCCTGCCCACTCACTTTACTGGCCCTTTCTTTCCTCTTGTAGCATTTGTACTAGAAAAGTGATGCCTTTGCAGGGATGTCACTTTCTTTGGCAAAATGTCTCATCCATTTATATTTCCAGAGCAATATCAATATTTGATCACAGGAAGGATACAGGTGAATGTATTGCAAGGTTTTGCTGCTAGCTTTATAGCCTCTTGTGGATATATGGTCCTCCTTTTAGTGAATCAAAAGGCATATTACAACCTGGTTTCTCAGCTGTGAAGTATTTTTGTGTTTTGTTTTGTTTTTAACATTTAGAGACTATGGTCATAGAAAATATAAAAAGAAATATCGTATCAATTTATATACTTTTTTGTTGCAAAGATGTACAACAGATGATCGATAAACACATTACATTAAGAAAACATCTCCAGGAAGAAGAATACGAATTCAGGGAGAACAAGTCATGAGGCAAATTTCAGAACCAATAAAGAAGAGTTTCTGTAATTCTAAAGTAAGTGAGAGGGGGATCAATTGCTTTGGCATTAGATTCTGTTGGATACGTTATAAGAGAGATAAAGTTTATTTTTAAGTGTTAATATTTACAACCTACTGGGAAGTACATCCTTTGCAACTATTTAAACTTATCAGGAAATATTTTAGATGTCAATGAAAACGTGTGAGGGAAGGACTTGAAGAATTCTTTCAGGGGCTATGCAAGCAAAATGTTGAAAAACTACATGCAGTTTTCCCGCTCTCCCTCTCAGTCTGAAGATACTGGCGTTCATGTTCCTTCACTATTTAAGGGCAATGGGGAAGGGCTTGCTTTTACATTAACATCAGCAAAAGCCTGTGTGACTAACCGTATACTTGCTTTCAAAAGAGATTTGCATATTACAAAAACTTAGAATAAAACATTTCTGTACTTGTATTCTGGACAGCTAAAATAATGGTGGATTAATGAACAGACTCCCTTAAGAGAACGGAAGAAATAATGTATCAGGAACCAAGAATGAAGTGGTGACTTTAAGTCTGCCCTAAATTACTTTTTTATTAAAATCACGACCTCTTTTTTTCATTTATTAGCCTTTCATCTTGGAATATCTAGGTTTGTTTCCTCTCAATCTATTTCGACTCACTTTGTGTATGATTCAGATGATTTTCCCAGTGTTTTCATAATTGAAAACACCCAAACCTAAGTCTTGATTCCCTCCCACTGTTAGAAAGAAATAAAATACTACGAATCTCCTCCAAAAAACAAGCAAAAACATGCAATAATGAGGGTTTGCTCTTCATCAGCAAAAGCTAAAATATAGACATCCAGACTTACAAAACAGCTAAACTGTGATTGAAATCTTTTGAATAAAAAATAAACAAATAGCATAAAATTTACCATCTTAACCATTTTTAAGTGTACAGCTCAGTAGTGTTGACTGTATTTATTGTTGTGCAATAAATCTCTAGAACTTTCCATCTTGCAAAACTAAAACTCTACATCCATGGAACGACAACTCCCCATTTTCCCCTCTCCTTAGCCCCTGGCAACCAACACTCTATTTCTTTTAGTTTAACTTCTTTTGATACCTCATATGAGTGGAATCATAAGATATTTGTCTTTTCGTGACTGGCCTATTTCACTGAGCATAATGTCCTCAAGGTTCATCCATGTTGTGGCATGAGACAGGATTTCCTTTTTAAAGGTTGAAAAATACTCCATTGTATGTATATATATTTTTTCTTTATCCATTCACCCATCAATGGGCATTTGGGTTTCTTCTACCTCTTGGCTATTGTGAATAATGCTGCAAAGAATGTGGATGTGCTAATATCTCTCCAAGATCCTGTTTACAATTCTGTTATTTATATATATAGAAGTGGGATTCCTGGATCATATGGTAATTCTCTTTTTTGATTTTTTTGAGGAAACTCCATACTGTTTTCCATAGCAACTGCACCATTTTATATCCCACCAAAAGTACACAGAGTTTCAATTTCTCTACATCCTCACCAACACTTATTTTCTGGTTTTTGATAGTAGTCTTCACAATGGGTGTGAGGTGGTATCTCATTGTGGTTTGATTTATATTTAAGAATTAGTGAGGTTGTGCATCTTTTCATATGCTTGTTGATCATTTGTATATCTTCTTTAGAGAAACTTCTATTCAAGTCCTTTGTCCATTTTAAAATCTGGTTATTTGTTGTTTTGTTGTTGAATTGTAGGAGTTCTTTATGTATTCTGGATATTAATCCCTCAACAGATACATGATTTGCAAATATTTTCTTCTTTCTGTAGGTTGCCTTTTCATTCTGTCGATTGTTTCCTTTGATGTGGATTTTTAAGTTTGATGTAGTCTGAGTAGTCTATTTTGTTTTTTGTTTCTTGTGCTTTTGATGTCATATGCAAAAAAACCATTGCTAGTCCAATATCATGAAACTTTTCTCCTATGTTTTCTTCTGGAATTTTTATAGTTTTAGGTCTTATATTTGGGCCTTTAATCCATTGTAGTTGGTACGTAGTATAAGGTAAGTTTCCAATGTTAATTTTTATGCATGTAGATATTCAATTTTCCCAGTTTCATTTATTGAAGAGATTATTGTTTACCTGTTGTGTGGTCTTTTATCCTTATCGATCATTTGACCATTTATACGAAGCTTTATTTCTGGGCTTTCTATTATGTTTCATTGGTTTATGTATCTGTTTTTATGTCTGCACCACATTTTTTAAACATAGTTTTGTAACATGTTTTGAAATCAGGAAGTATGAAGCCTTTAACTTTATTCTTTTCCAAGATTATTTTGGCTATTCAGGGTCCCTTGAAATTCCAAAAGAATTTTAGGATTTTTTTCCCTATTTCTATAAAAAATGCTATTGGGATTTTGATAGGGATTACATTGAATCTGTAGGTCACTTTGGGTAGTATGGGACCTTTTAATCACATATTAAATTTTCCAATCTATGAACACAGGATGTCTTTCTGTTTATTTACTCTTCTTTAATTTCTTTCAGCAATGTTTTTTAGTTTAAAATATATAAATCTCTCATCTTTTCGGTTAAGTTTATTCCTAAGTATTTTATTCTTTTTGATGCTACTATGAGATTATTTTCTTAAATTCCTTTTCAGATTGTTCATTGTTGGTGTATAGGTATGTGACCAATTTTTGTGTGTTGATTTTGTATCCTGTAACTTTGCTAAATTTGTTATTCTGCCTTAAATTTACCATTCTGGAAATACAAACATTTTCAAGGAGAATTTTATTTCATTAATCTTTGCTGGAACATTATCTGGTAATATAATAGATGACATCACCATCCTCTTATATTCTGAAAAAAATAAACATTTTTGTAGTCATTTCTTTTATTTATTCTTTCATCGACACATATAAATTGAGTGCTTACATATTCCAGGCACCATGCTTGAATTTGGGTGTATATCGATGGATAAAGCATACTTGGTTTTTACCTCATTGCGCCTAGATTCTAGTAACCAAACAAATAAAAACAATGACAAAGTGTGATAAGAACCAGGAAGAAAAGGATCCAGGAGTCAGCTCAGGGACTACAGAGAGCTCTCTCTGGGGAGGTTACATGAAAGCTGAGACCTGGGATAAGGAGAGCATTGGTGAAGATGAGTGGGGAGGCACCGTGGGGACACCATCGGGGGAGAGATCCCTGTTTATGCAGGCCCTGAGGCAGGAAAGAGCTCCCAAGAAACAAAAAGGAGGCCAATATAGCTGGAGTGTAGTGTGCAAGGAGACAAAAAGGTGGGAGGTGAAGGTGGATGAGGTCATGCCCCTTGAAAAGCTTGAGAAGTAATATTGAATTGTAGTTTAGCATAGCAACATTCATAGGGCTTACTGAAGTCCATCTGCTGCTTTTCTATATTCAGAAAAATGGATAGTTAAATGTGCTCTCTCCAATGCTTTGCCATGCTCTCAATCATACTTAGACAAGGTAGAGAGCAATTCTTCTCAGGTTGAGCTTTCTAGGGAGTGACTGACCTATAATGTGCTGTATGATTGGGAGGAAAGAGGTGCAGATGGTGAAAACTGAGGATCTGACTCATATTTTTCCTTCTTAGAAAACTATTCCATATTCCTCTGATCATGCTGTGCAGTGAGAAAGTTCAGTAGACATTGCAAAAAGTCTTAACAGAACTCTGAACATACTGTCATTGATATGCAAGTAGAGTAATTTTCAGTAACATAAAAATTGAGCCCAAAATGAACCCTCCAAGTAAAATGTGTGAAGAGATTCAGTTTCTTGGTTTGTTGAGAAGAAATTTTAAAGGGAATTTTAGAGTATACCTAATTAATTTTCCTATAATTTTGGGCAAGGTTATTTTTCTTCTCTTTCATCTTACGAAAGGCCTCATCATTGTTTCATATGGTTCTTGAGTTAACTAGTTGAATTAAAATGAGAGGAAAGCATTTTATTCAAGTTTTTGCAAAATTTTTCCACATGAGTGAATGAACTAGAAATGTTATATCATACTCTGTAGAAAGAGACCTCATAGGCCATTTATAGTCTATTTATTGGGTTCAGTAGACAAAGAAGGAAGGACTGATACCAAACACTGTCCTCACACTCCACTCTAGCCATAACTTCAAGGTGGTATCCTGAGTGGTCCGGCATCTCCCTGGGAGTGGATGGGGCAGGAGACACTGCAGTATATCTCTCTTGGGTCATAGCTCTGACTGTTCTATACTCCTGTCTTCAGCTGTTTGTTCAACATGTGAGTCAGAGTTTAATGAGTCATCTCCACCAGCAGGGTGTGCCTTGCAATGATCATGATACCCTGGGGCCAGGCCTGTTTCCTTTCTGGTTTAACTCAGCTCTGAAGTAAGACCTCCTCTTCCCATCCTCCCCAAGGTTGTTACTATGGAGAGGAGCTTCCTTCTCAGTGACTTAACTACCACAAAGTCCTGTTCGTTGAAAGGCAAAGGTGGTCATAATAGAGAATGTGGTGGCTAAGTATTTGCTCAGCTGCTTTTATCTTGCTTAGTAAAACCAACAACCAAACACTTTCTGGGTCAAGTAATGGTGTCCAGCACATGATTCTTACGTTTGCTTTCCTTTCCTCGTTGTGCAAAATGAGACATTCAAAAATAGAACTTGAAGAAACTCCCTGCAGAACCATACTTTCAGGAAGTATTTTCTGAGGGTAAAAAGGCCTAAGGATTCAAGTGGAGCCCTGTGGAAAGAATTGAGTTCCAAGCCAATGTTTTTCAAATTTCAGATTTGTTTTTGTGGTATACAAACTTTTCTTCCATAAACTAAAAAACTTGTGTTCACTTTGATAGTAATCTTTTAAAAATGAATATAGGCATATTCTGGAATCATCAGAATTTATCTATTGTGTGTTTGTGTTTAAGGTCTCCTTGGGGTGTAGTAGCACTATTTTGACCATTTCCAGGCAATGGGACATAAACAAAGATAGACTCAATTTATCTATTTCATCCAAACATGGTTAAATGATATTAGCTGCATACTATAAAATCAGACATTCATCATAGTTTGAATTTTTTAAAAAAGTAATGGCTAAATTGGTTCACTGCAGGATGTGTGGTAGACAAGCAATGCTGAACTCAAAAGAATGACCAGATTCATTCTGCCAGTGACAATTTAATTTCAACAAAATAACATTATTCTAAATATTCACATATACTTAAGGAATATTATAACAAAAATTTTCTCCAACATTGGTAGGTGCCAAAGAAACTTTTTCCTTTAAAGTGTTCCAAAATTTTTCAAGTTTGAGAAACATTCTGCTAAATAAACTAATATGATGACAAAAGATTTTTTCTTTTGCTCTCCTAGCTTAAAGTTCTTGTTCTGGTGATTCTCAACTGACTACTCTTCAGGATCAATGGAGGAGCTTTAAAGATATACTATGCAAATAACAACACATAGCTAGAGTAACTATGCTAATACCAAACAAAATAGACTTTTAAGACAAAAATTGTTACCAGAGACGATGACATTTTATAAATGATAAAAGCATGGATCCATTAGAACTCCAAATTATAAACATATACAAATGTACCAACAGAACTTTAAAATACATGAAGCAAAATAGACAGAATTGAAGAGAGAGGTACACAATTCAATAATATTAGTTGACGGTGTCAATATCACACTTTTAATGATGGATAGACCAACGAGGCAAAAAATTAACAAGGAAATAAAGATCTGAACAATACTATAAACCAACTAGACCTAACAGGTATCTATAGAAAAGTCCATTCAATAACAATAGAATACACATTCTTCTCAAGTGCATATGGAACATTCTCCAGGATAAATCGTATGTTAGGCTATGCAAAAAGTCTCAACAAATTTTAAAGGATTGAAATCAAACAAAGTATGTTCTCTGATCACAGTGGAATGAAATTAGAAATCAATTAACAGAAGGAAATTTGGGACATTCATAAATATGTGGAAATTAAATAACATGCCCATAAACAACAAATGAGTCAAAGAAGAAATCACAAAAAAAATTAGAAAATACTGAGAGATGAGTAAAAAGGAAAACACAACACAACAAAACCATGGGATGCAGCTAAAGCAGTTCTCAGAGGGAAACTTATAGCTATAAATACCTATAGTAAGAAAGAAGATCTCAAATCTATAACCCAAACTTCCACCTTAAGAAACTAGAAAAAAAGAAAAAGAAACTAGAAAAAGAAGAGCAAACTAAACCCAAAGAAGCAGAAAGAAGTAAATAATAAATACTACAGTGAAAAATAAATGAAATAGAGAATAGAAAAACAATAGAGAAGATCAATGAAACCAAAAGATTGTTCTTTGAAAAGATCAATAAAATTGACTAATCTTTTGCTAGACTGACCAAGATAAAAGTGACTGAAATTACTAAAATTAGGAATGAAAGAGGAAACATTAGTTACTACAAAACCTTACAGACATAAAAAGACTAAAAAGGAATACTATAAATAATTGTATGCCAAAATATTAGATAACCTAGATGAAGTGGATAAATTCTTAGAAAGACACAAACTGATTCAAGAAGAAAAGCTGATTCAAGAAGAAATAGAAAATCTGAATAGACCTATAGCATGTAGAGATTAAACTAGCAATCCAATCCAATTACAATCCAATCCAATTACAATTCCCACAAAGAATAGCCTAAATCAGTATGGTATCACTGGTGAATTTTACCAAACACTAAAGGAAAAAAACCAATTCTTCACAAACTCTTCCCAAAACAAAACAAAACAAAACAAAACAAAAAAAAAAAAGAGAGAGAGAGAGAAAGAAACCTTTTTCAACTCATTCAATGAGGCTAGCATTACCCTAATACCAAAAACAGACAACTTCATCAGAAAACTACAGACCAATATCCTTTATGAACAATGCAAAAATTCTCAACAAAGTGCTAGCAAACAGAATCCAACAAACATGTACAAAGTATTATACTTTTGATCAAGTGAGATTTACCCCAGAAATGCAGGTTGGTTTAGCATACAATAACCAATCTATACCATTTTAATAGAATAAAGGACAAAGAAAAAAAAAAGATCATCTCAGTAGACACAGAAAAAACATTCGATAAAAATTCGACACTCTTTTATGATAAAGAGAGTAAACAAACTAAGAACAGAAGAAAATTTCTTCAATCTGATAAAGGGCATCTACAAGAAAACCCCACCGCTAACATCACAACAGTTAATAGGGAAAGACTGTAAGCTTTTTCTCTGAGATCAGGAACAAGACACTATTTCTATTCAGCATTGTATTGGAGGATTGGGTTGAGGCAATTAGGCAAGGGAGACAAATAAAAGACATCTAAATTGGAAAGGAAGACACAAAACTATCTCTATTTACACATGATATAATCTTGTATGTAGAAAATCCAAAGAAATATACCAAAAAAACTAAAAGAGCTAATAAATGAGTTCAGTAAGGATGCAGGATACAAGATAAATACAAACAAAAAATTTGTTTCTATTCACTAGCAATGAACAGTTTGGTAACTAAGTTAAGAAAACAATTCCATTTTAAATAGCATCGAATAGACTAAAATACTTAGGAATAAATTTAACCAAAGAAGTGCAAGTCTTATATACTAAAAACTAAAACCAAAATAAAACAACAACAAAAAAAGCCCCCAAAATAACTAAAAAAAAAAAAAAAAAAAAAATCACGGTAAGAAATTAAAGCAGACCTAAATAAACAGAAAGATATCCCATATTCATGCATTGGAAGATCTAATATTATTAATGTGGCACTATTCCCCCAAATTGGTCTAGAGATTCAATGCAATCTCTATTAAATCCCAGCTGCCTTTTTTTTGTAGAAACTGAAAAGCTGATCTTAAAATTCTTTCTTTCTAGTACTGTGCATTGTAGGATTTTAGCATCTCTGGCCTCTACCTGCCAAACCTCATGAATCCTTGGGTAAAATGGGCTTTGGAAGCTGGAGATTTGGAAATTCCTTTGTGCTCAGAAACATTAAATGCCAAAGAAATATGGGGAGATGCCAAGAGCATCTGCTACAGTTAACTCCTATACCACTCGGAACCACTTGTCTCACATTAATTAATTTTATGCTGTAACTAATTATTCCAGGTGATGGAATAATGAAAAAATAATTTTTTAAAAAACCCCTATGATAGGGAGATTAGTGGGATAGCTACAGTCCTTATTTCTGAAGATGGTCTCCAAGGCACAATAAACCTTTATCTTCTTCCTTCTCTCCCACCCATTTGAGAGTCTCCTTACTTCAGCTAGCACTTCTGATCTGGGTTGCCCACCTGGTGGGATAACTCAGACCTTTAATCCCTGATGGATTTACATCCCCATACTCTGCCTTGGTCAGGCTTTGTTCTATAATTGCCCACCACTTGGCATGGAAGCATCAAAACCTGCCTGAGGTAATTCCCAGCATTCAAGACCCACTCCTTCCTGCCCCATTTTGTAGTCGTAACTGTCTCTCATAATAATTGGAGTGACTTACTTTTGTCTGTATATCACCTCCTTTCTCTGCCCACTGGTCTGTTGGCATAAGGATATAATATTCCTCAAAACAACTAGGCTTTAGCTACAGATTTAGGTTTAGTGGAGCCCTTACTGAGTCCTTTTGCAAAGTGTCCCCTTGTCCCTCTCCTCTCCCCCCATCAAGAAATTAGGACCTCAAGTCCAGCTGAACCTAAATTTCAGATACCCCAGGGGATGCTGAGAGTGGTGGTGAGAGATGCTGGTAGAATCTCACTCTTTGGTTCTACCTATCAGAAGCCCAGCACCACAATGCCTCAGGGCTCACTTGCCAGCTCGTGCCTGAGTTGTGGCGTTTCAGCCGGTCCCAATGTTCTATTAGACCAGTGGCTTCTGTGACGTGCATATGCTATGACCATTGGATCCCATGATCACATGCTTTACACAGAACAATGGGAGATCCCCATTGCTGCATCTCCTTGGATATAAAATGGGTCCCTTGGTCTGAGGCAATCTATCAGTTAGGATTCTATCAGAGAAGCAGAACCATTCTGAGTGATATAGAATAAGGTACCGTGGTAGGCAGAATAATGATTCCCCCAAAAGATGTCCATGTTATAATCCCTGAAACTTGTGAATGTTAGTTTAGATGTCAAAGGGGGAATTAGGGTAGGGTATGGAATTGAGGTATGGAATTGAGGTATCAGCATACCCCAAAAGAGAGATTACCTTGGATCTCTGGACAGGTCCAAAGTGGTCAAAAGAGTCCTTCAACGTGGAAGAGGGAGGAAGAGGAGGTCAGAGCAATGCCACGTAAGAACTTGACCTTTGAAGATGTTGCTGGCTTCAAAGATGGAAGAAGGAGCCACAAGCCAAGGAATGTGGAAGAAGTCAAGGAAGTGATTCTCCTCTAGAACTTCCAGAAAGGACCAATCAAGCGTCAGCGGGACAGTGTTCCTTTCTAACTGCTGAAGGTCTAATCCCTAGAATAAATACCAACGTTAGTGTTCTGGTGCTACTCAAACAAATTGTAAGCTCTGGAGTTCAGAAGTCCCAAATGGGTCTCACTGGCATAAAAGTATTGTGATATGAAAGATGTGATCAGAGCCAGGTGAGAAATGATGAGAGGCTGGCAGCAGGTCAGATTCCTCAGAAAGACCTGCACCCCCCTCCCAGCCCCCAGGATGGAGATGCCTCCTATGCCTTCTCTTTGGAACAGAATTAGATCGGAATTGATTTTTCTGGCTATATGTTTGCAATATTCACTCTCTTAACCACTGTTTTAAATGGTAAATAAAACATGTTGTGTGTAATGTAGCTGGTATAAATTTGTGTAAAGCATGTCACAAATATTGCACGGGACATGAAAGTGATTTGTTGTTGATCTGAAATTACTGATGGGGCACGAAGATGCCTTCTCCATGTTTATGTGACAGAAACCATTTAGAAGATGTCAAAGAGGGAATGATATACTTTCATTCTAACAAATTCATAATCATCTCTTTCTGTAAGTAAAATGCCAGAGCATTCAAAACATTATGCAACAAAACTTTTTTTTTAGTGTAAGCATGTACCATGCAGTATTTGGTACATAACTTTAAAAAAGTGTTTACCTAAAATTCAAATTTAATTCAAATTTAACTGGGTGTCCTGCGGTTTTATTTGCTAAATCTGGCAACTCTGAACGATGTACACAGCCTTCAGCTACACACTGCCTTCTTCATGTTTCCTGGTGACACAGCTATTTAGGAATCTATTTCTAAGCTACCAGCTAAGGGTGCGGCCAGACGGCTCAGGTGGTTAGAGCACGAGCTCTGAACACAGGTTGCCGGTTCAATTCCCACATGGGCCAGTGGGAATCTCCACAACTAGATTGAAGGACAATGACTTGGAGCTGATGGGCCCTGGAAAAACACCCTGTTCCCCAATAAAATTAAAAAACAAAAAACCACCCAGCTAATTGTGCATTTAAAGTGACTTGTCTCCACCTAGTGGCGAATCCAGGCAATGTATGTACCTTCAATGCCATCACTTATTAAACAAGCAGCAAATGCCGGCTCCAGAAGTAATAAGACAGTCCCTTGCTTTCCCTGGAGCTTGCCATCCAGCAGATGTATGTGGGCATATGCCTAACAGAGCGCGTGCTACACAAACGTGCAGGGACAGATGGCCACAAAGAAAACTACACGGAGGTCTTTTAGGAAAATTTCAGAGTGGATGATGTACCTTTATTCTATAAAATTCATAATAATCTTTGTGTAAGTAAAATTCCAGAGTATTAAAGCATTATAAAAATTGGGAATAGACAATAACTGAGTACACAAAAAGGTATTACACTCTGTTAGATATTTAAGGACTAATTGCAATCTTTTGGAAAAGATAGAGGGTGCCAAAAAAAGTATATGCATTTTAAGAAATGTTATCGATGTAGCAGTTCGCTGTAATCAGAAGTGTCTGGACCCTGGTGGTGACCACTTTGAGCACCTTTTGTAATTGCCTGGAGTCCAACGTGACTATATTGAGTATTACTATTTTAATACAATTTTTTCCTCTTAAAACGTATATCCATTTTTTGGCACCCTCTGTAGACCACTTTTCTACTGGATAGGAAAATGATTTTCTTATTTATTCATTTTCCCCTCAGCTCTGTCCTCTCTGATGGATCCAGGAGATTTTGGGGAGGACAGGGGGTGGAGGACAGGGGGTGGGGGAAGTGGGAGTACTGTGAGAAGAAATGTTTAATTTAAATTAGCTATTGAGAGGTGTAATTTTTCTATTTCCAGCCTCTTCCCAAGCCCTTTTTTTCTAAGCAATATCTACTCCACCAACTTTTTCTTTTCTTCATCCTCACCAATTACTAATTCTTCAATCACATAATGTCCTGTGTTAGAAATGAGTTCTAAGTGGGGACAGACCACAGGAAGGGTAGGAACTAGTATATCCTTTGCATGTAAGACTACTAAAATTTTCTCTTCATGCCTGTGTTCCCTTAGGTGGGATACACGGTATTTCCTCCATCAATAAAAACATCCCACAACTAATATCCACATATATTTATATGGCCCACAAGACCTATAATTCTGATCACCTAAACCCAAGAAAAAAGGTAGTGAGAAAAACAGGACGTTACTGGTATTTGTCACTATTGTTAAGGAATGGGGCATTTCTGGGGCGTCAGAGATGAATTTACTTCCCTATTTTGAAAAAAATGAGGAAGCTTGTCTAAAACATGAATATAGAAAGGTTCCCAATTGAATGTCAAGTGTGTTCAGATTCAGATTCAAATGTCTAGATGGCGGGGGAGATCAATTTACATGTGGGATTGGGGTCTCCTTAGAAGGAGCTTATTCTGAGAAGAAATATTTGTGAAATGACAGCAGTTTGGTTCTAGAAAGCAGAGTAGGCAACATCACTGAAAACCTCAGTAAGGCTGTGCTCCAGCCAAGTCTTAAGTTGAGGCTGTGAAAAGATGAGAGCGAGCAAATGGACTCTGTCTGGGACAAGTGACGGGACAGTGGGGCAGTGGTGGCGCCTTCCAGATACTAACGCTGGACGTCAGGACACGGGGAGCGGCATCAGCCCCCACTGTGAAGACCTTCGAAGGTGTCAGTTGCAGCACTTTCAGTGCATCGTTTATTAAGTTCAAGTACAATGACAAAATTGAAGACTTTTGGCCCCACCCAGTGCTTATTACATAAAACTGTTCATAGCAACAGGGTTTAAGACAGAAACACAAATTAAATAGGAGACACAATAAAACATTGAAAACATTTGTACGTCTTTCCACAACTCAGTAAACACACACACACAGTCTGAAACACCCAGTTGGTTCAAATTCTGTTATTTCATTTAGTAATTATTTTCTGCGTTCTCTCTCTGTGCAAGGCACTGCACTGTTGAGATGCTGGGGACACAGTCATGAGTTAGAAAGTCCCTGCTGTCATACAGCTTCTGGTCTCGTGGGTGCAGACAGACACCAGACCACACACATATGGAAGAGGTCAGGTAGTCAAAGTTTACGGGAGGAAGCGGGAGGAAGGAAAGTTTCTGTACACTCTCCAAATTCTTAAGAGCTATCCGAGGCTGCCTTAAAGGCCAAAGCTTGGGGAAAAGATAAAACTCTAAATTATACTGTAAAATCACTTTTTTGTAGGTTGCAAAGTTCTGGTCAGACTCTATAAAGTTCACAGTTCTGAGCAGCAGTTCCGATTATTATAGAATCTATACTGGTACTTCATGGTCATACTAATGGAACACGGCCAGCTCCTAAGGGTACGTTTACAGGCCGGAGTTATTACGTACACATTTATCTGCATTACATATTAATGTAACATTAGTTCTGGCTGTAATGATACAAAAATTCTTAGGTTATAGCCAGTCTCTCCAAGAACCACCGCTGTTGTAATTCTCAGGCAGTTTATTGGTGCTCGCAAGTACAAGGTATTTCCACGTATTCTTCAAAAAAAATACCCTTACAAGTAAGCACATCTGATTAAGCTACATGCAGACCATAAATGAAACTGAGCTTTTTCCCATCCAGAGGACAAGGCACAAGCGAGGGTTTTTTGTTTTGCTGTTGCCGCTTCCCACATGTTTGCTTCCTGAAAACCACCCAGGACCTTAAAACTTGAAGACACGTGTTCCCACATCTTAGGGACAATTTCATCGGTGTCTCTGAATTTGAATGAGCTTCCCTCCTGCACCTTCCACACAGGGATTGTCTGCTAGGATATCCAGCCTGAAACAGCATTTTCCCAGATAAATCCAGGGCCTGCACGCTGGACCGGAGCACTGGGCTGGCACAGTATGGAAGCCAGCGGTGCCAGGTGTCACGACACGGTCCTAACGTTCTCTCTTGAAAGAGGCACATTTCCACAGACAGGGCCTTTACAAATGGAAGGCCAACCCAGAAGATTGGCTTTAAACTATAGTTTCTGGTCAAAAAGAGGAAAGATGAGTGTGTCGGGGTCACTGGAGGGATTCTCCAGCACAGCTGTGTCTCAGAGGGGCTTCTCTGATCCCCACCATAGCTGCTGGAAGCCTGGACACAGGTTCAGGAAAGCGCATGGCCGGCTCTGCAGAGGTGCCCAGGTCACAGCACCCCCACCCCACCCTGACCCCCCTGGGCAACTGCTTTCAACCTTTCCTTCCACCCAGGTGAACTGTTCCCTGGGTAGAGACGCTAGGTAAGCTAGTGGCCGTAGTCATGTGCACGTGCCAGCCTGCTCTGGTAGCTTCGTCTTCTTTCCCATTCACTGCTCCCTGCTGCAAGCGCTCGAGTTGACAATTCTGCCCTGGAATTCCTAGACTTCCTTCCCACGAAGGATCTCCATGAATGATCCCAAATATCAAATAATAGAAAAATAAGCTAGAGATGCCTTTGAAAAGCATTATGATTATATACTTTCTAAAGTAAGGTGTTCTTCCCAGTTCAATTTCCTCCCTCATCCTGATAATAAATAATCTGCATCGTCCTGAGTCCATGCAGGCAGAGCAGAAGGGGGACCCGCACACTGCCACGCGGAGTCAAGAGGCTGGCCTTGTATTAAAAATGACACAGATAAACCATAAACACGAACAACTCCATAGGATGTTAATAATTAAAAGTCGCTTACATGAATTATTCTTATTTTTCACTAAGGTCGCCTTCTTCTTTCCTACTGAATTATTCTACTTCTTACTCTGTCTATTCTATCAGTAGCATTTTCTGGTTTGAAGGCTTCTTGCATACACTGTGACTGACCACGACGTACTCCCCGTTATCTTAAAAAATAATAGTAATTTCTCTAATTAGGTAATTTCCTATTTCTCTATAACTTTAGTGACTGATTCTAATCAGAAGCTACTCTAATAAGTTATGAATCAGGACATCTTCGTGTATAGCAGAAGATTACCTGGTTTTCATCCTAAACCATGGAAGGACAGATAACTGTGGTAAAGGTGGCAATGTTCTCAGGATAAATGGGTAGAATTTCCCCCCCCAATTTTTCAGGATCATGTTTCTGGCATCTTCTGTAGATGTTTTTTCAAGTAAGCTATTTTTTCAGAATTTCTTTTAGTGGTAGCAGTATTCAGCTTTTCTAAACAAATCTCCTAAGGGGCTGCTTTAGCATCAAAAGAAAAGGTCAAATGTTCCAAGTATCTTTTGAAACATAATGGGCAACACGGGAAAGGAGACGGAATCCGTGCCACAGGCAGCCCAGCAGCGCCGTGGTAGCACTAACAGGACACTGCACAGAAGGACTTACAATACCATTAGAAACACAGCCGGCCTCTTCTGGCTTTAACTCATCTCAGGTAAGACAAGCCCAATGATCAGTCTTTCAAGACGTTACACATGGAAAAGACTTCTTTCCAAATTCCTGTAATTTCACTTGTGAATAGTTAAGTGCTTGCCTGTATTTTTAGGAGCTATGATCTGAGACGTTTTTTCTTCTCCAACAAGCAAATATCCTCTTGATAGTTACTGAGAGAAGCAAGGAGCTCAGGTTCCCCGTGTAACTCCACAGAACTCCCTAATATTTCAGAGTTCATTTCTGGTCACATAGTTCCCACTTGTAGAAATTCTTCACTTGTTTTACTTCCACTGTTTTCATCTTCATATGAGTAGTTTCCTGAATCTTGACTAGTTTGGGAATTAAATTTTTTGTGATTTGCATCAATTTGATTAATTCCTATTGTAGAAATAGTGTCTATATTTTCAATTATAAAACATCTTTCAATTTGTTCCTCAGAAGTGGAAAGAAATAGATTCTTTAGTGGCTGTTCGGAGAAATACTAATTAAAAAAAGGGAAAGAATAGAAACAGATTATTTAAAATAATAAAAATCAGTTTTCTAGTTCTAATAGCTTTAGTTTCTGAAGTTCATTATCTAGAAAACCTATCTTTTGGCATGCATATTAAAAAGTCAGCTAAGCGCCTATCCCCGGCATTACAGTGTGTAGCATAAAACCATCATTGGTGAGGTCACGAATATCTTAATACCGTTTTTGGTAAGTACATGAAGAGTACCTCAGTACAGTGTGCTGGCAGGGGATGGGAGAGCACTGGGATCGTGGACATTTTGAAGTAATAAAAATTTTCATATCCAATCCACAAACATCCAGAAGCAGCACCAACGATACATTAATTTTCCCCTGTTCAACTAAGATTAACTGTTGTAATCAGCTAGTTTTAAGTTCTTTCAGTAACAGTTATGCGTGTATACTGGAACGATATTTAAAAACTCAGGGCGATAAGAGTAAAATAGTTGATATTTACGGAGCATTTTTACAGGTCTAAGCCTTTCTGGTTTCTCTTTATTGCTCACCACTCTATGGAGTGATATTACTGGCTCCATCTTATAGCCTGAAAGGACTTGCTCGAGTGCACAGAGCTCGCAAGTGCAAATATGTTACAGCTTATCAACAATTCACCGTCAGGTCTCTCTAGCTCCAAAGCCTGAGCTCTTAACGATACTCTCACGGCAGGCAGCTAGGTGAACACACCACTCCCGGCGCATAACCCATGCTTAGGTCTTCATCAGTTAGTGCTTTCCTTAAATATGCTGATCTCACAGGATATTTAAGGAAATATCTGCCACCCCTGCCACCAAAAAGAAAAACAAAAACAAAAACAAAAAACACCTAAAACTGAGAGGTGTCATGGAAGGAAACTCATGTTTTCTTATTTCATTTTCTGTGATTTCATCCATAGAATACAGTTTCTGCACTGATGGCAGTGTTTTACTCTTTCTGTGAATACAAAGACTTACAATGGAAAAACAAATGCCACAGTAGCCAAACTGCCAGAAAAATATAAGATTAAGGACAAACTTTACCATTCCATGTTATATTATACTAAATGACTGTTTCCAAACTTAATTTACTGAAATTTTGAAGAAAATACCCAAATCAGTCTGCATTACTTTCTAAACATCAAGAAATCGTGTATGTTCTGTTGAAACCAAATATATTTCCTATTTAAGAAAAATCCAGACGAAGAAAAGTAACATACCTGATCTATAGTGGAAGGAGGTTTACTTGATGGAAAGAACACATAAAGGATAAATTTCCAGAGAACTTTCACAACGTAAAGGACAGCTGGGATAGAAATTACAGTGCAAATTCCAGCTATAAGCCAGGTATTAGAAGTATTTCCTAAAAACAAACAAATGATGTTTGGCATCAATACATGTTTTGACACATAAATATGTTAAAAGTGCCAACAGTTTGCGTAAAAGAAACATAACCATATAAAAGGAAATCTATTACATAAAAATCTACTAAATGATACCCTTAGAAATGGTTCTGGTAGCCCTGAGCCTACCACGGCGGTAGGCGATGGCCTTTACTTTTTAAGAGAAGCCTGGGAAGTGAAATTAGAGATCCTTAGTGAAGGATACAATATTGCCACATAGCTCCAATCATACTAAGTATTCTCCAGCACTTCTGTAACAGACAGCTAGCACAATTAAAAACATCGTGTGACTGTCTACAAGTCTACACTAGAAACTGTAAAATACAAAATGGGACTAAGTCATTCCCACATAAAAAATAATTCACAACTGAACTCATGAAGTGATTTCCAAATGATGATTATGTTAAGGATTATGTAAAAAATTTAAGTCTTACTTAATGCTAAAGAGTAATAATCACAAGAAATTATGTATGGACTGGATGAAATAGAAAGCATTCAAAAAACACTGAACTGAACTGAGCGTTAAGAATATTTTCTAAACCTGAAAAGACTTAGCTTAAAGCTCTACTTTTCATTCATGTAGTTCATAAAGAAAATATTCTTTTTACAGTAAAAAGGTAGTATTTTACAATTTTCAATGAATTGAATATTTTTGTTAAGTCTAGTAATATTTAAAAAATATATATAATGAAAGATTCTGACCTGGTTTTGTCTTCTCGCATACAGTATCACTAAAAACACTGCTGTTATTCCACTTTGCATCCTCAATGACGGCTCTGACTTTGACACAATATACAGTCAATGGTTTCAAGTCAGGAAAAGTAAAATCAGTTCTTTTCTTTACAATTTTCCTCTATAAAAAATAAGTATATCATTGATAAAATGTAGTCACCTCATGAAATCATATAGGGAACATCTATTCCTGAATTCTTTAAATACTCAATCTAAGATTGGCCTTTCCCAAGAACAGTTGGTGTGTGTTTAAGAAATATAAATTTGTTTTGCACAACACATTATAACCAAATCAGGAAGTTAAAGATGCTGCTGTCAAAAAGAAATATGACATATTCCTAAGACAACTCTAATTTATATGTACATGCTGATTTGGTTTACCACGGTATTACCTCCGCTTAGTGGCAGAATGGTTATAAGTAGGGGTCTGGCCTCAGACTGCCTGTATGAAGGTACCATTTACAGCTATGTGGCCTTAGACAAGTGATTCCATCTCTCTGGGCCCTACACCCAGACAGGAAATAATGAAGACAATTATTGCTCCTATCTGTATTAGTCAGCTATTGCCACCATAGTGTGTAACAAAACAAGTAAGTGTTGTGCAATGTTGTGGGACAAAACATTCCCTGGCTCAGGACATACTTCTTTTTCTCACTCCTGAGTGTCCTGACTGGCTGCGGAGCTGTCGTGGAGGTTGTGGTCTGGTTCGGGTCTGCTCTCATTGTCTTCGGACCAAAGACCACGCCGAGCAAGCGCTGCTCTCGGCAAGCAGAAGGACAAGAGCCAAGCCGAGCCAGGCACGCACAGTTAGGCCTCTGCTCACATCACAACCGTTCACGTCCCGCCTTCTGAAGCCCAGCCAGTGAAGCAGTAACGCAAACCCCATCCCAAGCATTTGCTGAACAGTCATTGAATTGATCATACTGTATGGCGGGGTTGTTTTGAAGAATGACTGAGACAATTCATGTGAAATACTTCTTAGCACATACCTGAGAGTAAGTATTTAATAAACATGAGCTGCTATTATTACTGTCATTATTGATGAATTATCCAGCCTAGGATAGGATGGTAACTAAAAGTTACTGAATTGTTACCATTTATCAAGCAATGGGCTACAAAGGTAGTATTTCACATGTTACCTCATTTTAAACCTTACAAACATCCGCCCTCAAAATTCATTACTATGGTTACCACCATTTCAGAGAGGAGGAGATGGTCTCCAAGAGGTAAAGCACCTTGCCTAGGGATACACAATTTCGTAGCTTGAGACATAAATTTAGGTTTCCCTGAACTGGGGACAACTGAGAACTGATCACAACTATCAATGCGCTACGTTATGCTATGACTACAGTGTCAGATACTTAAAATAAAAGTAGCCAAGTAACCGGAATTTTCTTAGATTTCCCACAGAAAATGAAGTTAAACAATTTACCAACTCAACGGCATAAGATTTTTAAAGGTTGATTCCTTGATTGTAATTCCACAGGGAAAAGTGACCTGGGAATAATGTGGATTACCTGATCTCTGTCAGGGTTTTTTAGTGTTAAGCCAGTGTTTGTCACTCAACCCTTTTTTCATGACTACCCCCACGAGGAGCCTTTCTAGATGATTTTTTTCTAACCCCTCTCCACAATGAAGTTGAATACCAAGGAGTAAGATTCTGTTGGGCAATGTTGAATTTTGGAAGCACGTTTTCCTCCTAGAATACCACAAAACATCGTAATACCTAAGATTTTTTTTTTGCCTCCTAAGAACCAATTTTTGCCCCCTTGGAGGTGTCCTGCCTCCAGGGGGTATTTGGCATGTCTGGAGGTAGTTTTGGCTGTCACAACTGGGAAGGACTGCTGTGGCACCTAGTAGGCACAGACCAGAGATGTCGCGAAGTACCCCATAATGTGGAGGACAGCTCCCACAACAACGACCCAACCCAAATGTCAACAGTGCCCACAAACAGTGGTTTAGGTAAATACTGGGCAATCGTATTGAAAATGCAAATTCCTGAGTTCTACCCCCAGGTATTCTGACTGAGTAGGAATGGGCTCAGGAATCTGAATTTTGAAAACAAACCGGGGCCGAGATGCAAGTGACCTGTAACTCTGTCATGCAAAACATGGGAAAAGGCTAGTCATTTTCATATTGTA
The DNA here is from genome assembly GCF_004115265.2 of Rhinolophus ferrumequinum. NCBI lineage: Eukaryota > Metazoa > Chordata > Mammalia > Chiroptera > Rhinolophidae > Rhinolophus > Rhinolophus ferrumequinum. The sequence goes on along the minus strand of NC_046285.1, from coordinate 99,310,978 downwards.
AATATAAGTTAATCACTGTCTTAAAGTTTAAAAATTTCCCTAAAATTTTAATTTCAAGCTTTTTTTTAACCCTGTCAATTATAACTCTAAATTACAGAATTATACTACATATTCTTTTTACCTCAGCGTTTGAAGTGTTTTCCCAAAAAGTAATTTCATAAATTAGTGGGTAATGCTGGTACACAGACTTGTTCTGAGAGACTTTTGGGGCGCCAATATAGACACGCAGGGAGTTATTAATGGGCTTCAGATTAATGACTGGAGGTGGTATGAGAGCTGGAAAACATTTGTAAAGGCACAATGTTAATTTAGATTATACAAACACTTAAGAATCTCTACCAGACTGGAGAATTACAATCTATAGTAAAAACTATTGGCTTACTTTGTGTGTCAGTATCAAATTTTTCCTCTTCAGACCAAAATGATGTGTTATTTCCATCGGATGCTTGTACACGGATAAAGTAAATTCCTTTCTGAAAACGATTTTGAGGAAAGACACACTGGGTAGTTCTGACACTTTCACAGTTTGGTATTTGTTTCCATTTTCCTGAATGGTTCTCAGGAATCTGTTTTAAATAGGCACTTTTAAGACAAAAAAAATTTTTTTTTTATTCCAAACACATTAATAAATATTTTTATTGAGTACCTCTAATAGGTTAGACATTCTGTTAGGGGCTAAGCTTATAAAGATAAATAGTCCCCACTCTCAGGAAATTCACAATGCAGTGGAAGAGATATACAGAGGGTGCCAAAAAAAGTATACACATTTTAAGAAAGGAAAAAAACTATTAAAATTGTAGTACTCAATATATACCGATAACAAAAGATGAATAGAAGTCACGTTTGACTTCTGCAATTACAAGAGGTGCTCAAAGTGGTTACCATCAGTGTCCAGACACTTCTGATGACGGCGAACTACTGCTTGAGCAATGCTGACCAAAGTGTCCACTTGTGGCACCCCCGGTATACACAACACAAAAGAAAACGAAAGATCTTCTTCCAGAGTGTGATAAAATAGTGGTGTGCTAGAGTTGGCTCGTATCAGTGCACAAAGACAGCTGTTAAATTTTCAGGAATGCTGTGAGCCAGCTGTTAAACACAGCCATTATTAAAAATTAAATAAACTTGTAAGTAAATAAATTGTACCAAAAAGAAGAGTAACAAACACTCAAAACTCACCTTGTCGTATTTTAGTACATTTATGACCTACACTCAGGCTATTTATGTCTATTGTACCCAAATCGTGGAAATACTGAATAATGGAGTGCTACCATGCAACTTGTCCCAACTCCATGTTCAGGGACATTATATTAGTGGCTTGAAAGTGGCCGTGGTGGGGGTATTTACATCATGAAAACTAGCAAATACTACAAATAAGGCTCTTCCCTTGTGGTGCATGCTACACGTGCAGCAGCAGCACACCGGGTAAGTGCTATGACCGAGACACACACCAGTGTTCTGAGAGCAAGCCTAAACAGAGTATGGGCACCTCACTGAACCTGGAGAGGTCAAGGAAGTTGCTCAGAAACCAACAGCTCAAAGCATCTCAATTGAAGCCTGGAACTACAATAGCCTCCCAATTGGTTCCCTCATCGTTAGTGTCCCCTTCGTCCACTGCACCATATACAATATGGCCATCGTCACCTTCCTCAAATACAGACGTCATGCGACCCATCCCGCAACACAAAATTCCCAATGGCACCCAAATGCCTACAGGAAAGTCTGAAGCTAAGCCTCATATTATCCCGTCCAACTTATTCAACTTCCTGTCTCGCTGCTCTCCCATATCCAAATGTTCTGCTGCTCTCAAAGCAGGTCTTCCCTACCGTGGTGGGCAAAACTCCAAGCTGGCCCCCAAGAGCCCTGCCCCCTGCTGCACACCTCCTCCCCTTGAGTGTGGGCAGGACCCATGAACCCCTGACTAGGTTACATTATATAGCAAAGGTGAAGAGATTTTACAAATGAAATTAAGGTCCCAAATCAGTCAACTTTGAGTTAATCAAATGAGACTGTCCTGGGTGACCTGACCTAATCAGATGAGCCCTTCAAAGAGGGTCCAGAGGTCAGAGATTCACTCTTTTGATGACCTTCATGAAGCACGCCACCTCATGAGTTCCACAGCTGTAAGAAATGAATTCTGCCAACAACGGCATGAGCTTAGGAGAGGACCCCAGGCCTTGTGCGAGACCATGACCCCCGATGACCTTGACTGAAGCGTTATAAGACCGAGCAGAGGACCCCGCTGTGCCATGCCTGGACTCCTCACCAGAGGTCACTGAGATAATAAACAGGGTTTTCTAAGCTGCTAAGTTTGTGATAGTCTGTTACAGAGCAACAGAAAACTTATACCTGTCCCTCACCCCAACCTAATTTTACGTCTCTTCATGTCCCAAGCTTTCCCTTGTGCTATAGATCCCTGCCTAGGATGCCCTCCTTCATGTACTTTAAAATATCAGATTCAACACCCAAGGCCTTGTTCACATCTCATCTCCTTCCAGGCGGCTTCTCTGGTCTCTCCAGCCCCTTCCCCCTTTGTGTTTTCGATTTCTATAACCCTTATAATTTGTGTATCACTCCTCAGTCCTAAATGATACTTGCTATGCAATGTCAGCTGCTGCTTTGGATTTCTAGAACCATGTGTCTTAATTCTGCTGTATCTTTTCAATTCCTTCAGTGCTTTGTACCCAAAAGAAAATTACAGATAGCAGCCATCAGAAACCCTTATCCCTCTCTAACCTGCGGCCCTACTATTTAACATACTTCTGAAAGTGAAGTATACGCAAAAGATTACTGCAGTTTCCTGATCGGTCTGAGATTACATATGAGATACTGAGAGGCACGTGTATACATGAATGTGTTTCCTTTATACAAACTGTTCTTGGTTCAAAACTAACACTAAAGGATAGAGAAATCGATCACGGCAGTGTCAACTTTCCTTCTCCCTCATTTTCTGTTTCTCTCTAATCTCTTCCTTCTTCCTCTTCCTTTCCTGCCTTACCTATACTTGCTTCTGGTCCCTCTGCTCCTCTGCCCTCAGTATTTCTCTTTCTCACTCCTTTTCTCTCCACTTCCATTTGATTTTCCTCTTCTCTTCTCCTTCTCTATTTGTCCCCTATAATTTCCCATCAATATAAACTATGTCCAGGCCTCTTTCACTATGTGGTGCTTAGCCTTCATCCATATTTGTCTAGTCTCCATTCAACCACATAGAATACAGCTCTTTCCAACTTTCTTTCAATTCCCACTAAAGTAATCACTGAAAAATGTGTCAAAACCACTGAAATTATAAAGAAAATGGGAAGGCTAACTTGAACTGAACAAGTCATAGTGACTGGACTGGGATCATTTCAAGGACTCATGGAAGAAGTGAGCTCTGAAGAAAAGATCAAGGTCACGCGTCAAGCATTCTAGATTGGGGAAGTAACACATGCAACTAGAATCACATCTTTCTTTTTAAAAACCAAGAGCTGGTAAGGACAGTCGGTATTATTGGAATACACCCATTTTACAACAAATGAAGAAACTGAGTCCAAAAGAGATTAAGTGATCACTTCTCGGCCGATTGGCTAATATCAAGTGGAGCAAAAGATGATAAGTGATTAACTTAATGTCCTCCATTAGTTACTGGCAGAGGAAGAATGAGAATTCAGTATCTCATTTCCAATATATCGTAACTGCCTCTCTATCAGTCAGCATGTGTGCAAAGAGCCGCAGGGGCTGCCGTGAGTGAAAAGAAGCATACAAAACTGGGCAAAACAAACCGTGCCAAGGGAAAGTTATGGAATAGAACTTACGAGAGCCACTGAGCTTGAAAAGTCACGTTTTCATATGTGTAATCCCATTTAAGAACATAGACCTGATTTTTAGCAATGACTTGTATATTTTTTGGCGGAGGCAGTTTATTTTCAACTGGAAGACAAAGAACACACAAAAAAGCATACATATTTACTCTAGTGAGATAACACGTGCTAATAATTCTCAACAGCATGGGCGAGAAGATAAAAGGCTTGCACTTTATCATTATAACGTGGTAGTTAAGTTATGGTATATATTCACACAATGTAATACTATGTAGTCATTTAAAAGAATGTGGTAGACCTATATGAATGTATTGACATGCAAAGAGATTCTCAATACAGTAGGTTAAATAAGCAAGTTGTAAAATATTTCTAGCAGGATCCTATTTTTTAATTTAAAACACAAAACAAAAAAACTGTATGTACACATGCTGATATTATGTCCTGGAAAAAGTCAGAAGGGAGCTACACAAACTGTTAGCAATGCTTCTGTCTGATAAATGGAATTGGGGCTAAGGAGGCAAGAAAGGAAAACTATTTTGAACCCTTCTCTATGGTTTGATTTAAAACACAAAGTGTATTAAATTTATAATTAAAATAATGCACAAATCTAACCTCCTACCCATGACCTTAATTGTTGCAAGATGTCACTGATAAACATATCAGGACGCTCTCATATTCTGACATCTCACTTATAGAGGAATAATTTTTGAAAGACTAACTGCTCTTCTATAATAGCAACTGCCTCCCCCTTTTTGTGGATTCTGAACAAAATTTTTTTGCTAATGTAAATGTTTTTGTTTTAGTGTCTATTAAACCATCATATAAATTTCAGCAACAATGGGAAAAATGCCAAAATTATTAGATTGCTCATCTGTATATATAGTTATTGAGTCTAAAAGCAAAATTTTCTCCTTACCTGTGGTAGCTATACAATGCACTGGACTATACAAAGCAACTTTTGTCTGCCAACGTAATCTTGCTTTAACTTTTAAACAGTAAGTAGTCTCCGGTGAGAGTTTATGAATTTTAGCTCTGGCATAAACAGTCTCAGTTTCAGTCCTGGTCTTTAAAAAAGTACAAAATCAAATTTCAGAATTAATTCACGTCTTTCTTTTGTCCTATCAAACAAAGGTAAAAGTAATACTTACTTCTACATCTGAAGAATTTTTCCACATCACTAAGCTGTATATAAAGCTGGAACTTTCCATAGCCCACATGATACTATCTTCTGTTCCAGGTGGAGAGATGTTTATTATTATTGCCTTATCTTCAGCTTGTAAATGTATTTCTGGAGGACCAATTTGAGCTGCAAGACTCAAAACATTTACTATACAACTTCATTAATACAATGCCAAAACATTCAATCAACAAGTAATTCTGATTATTTAATATGTGCCTGACATGGTCGAACAGAGACCCTCGTGGAGCTTACTCTTTAATGGAGGATATGGCAAAAACCCCCAACAAACACATACAATATCACATGTGCTCTAAGGAAAAATGAAGTAATATAAGGGGACAGAGAATAGTAGCAAGAGCTGTTTTAGATAAGTTAGTCAGGTAAATAAAGCCTGAGACATTTGAGCTGATACGTGACTAAAGTGAGGGAGTAAGTCATGCAAATATCTAAGACAAAAGTATGTATGTCAGACTGGGGGTGCATCAAGAGCAGGGGCCCTAAGATGGGAAGGGAAAGTGCTTACCATTCTCAAAAGACAGTAAGGGGACTTGAATGGCTGAGTGGTAGAAAATGAGATCAGAGGTAGCTAGCAGTCAGATAAGAAAGAACTTGAGGGCTGAGATTGGAGGGATGCCATGGCGTGATTTACGTTTTGAAAAGGTCAACCTGGTTAATGTATAAGGAAGTGAAAGGGGCTCGGTGAAGGCTAGCAGCAGGAGGGGAAGTGACAAGGGATCAGATTCAGCATACACTTGGAAGGTTGATCACTCAGAACTTGTTGACAGACTGAATGTAGGATGTGAGGTAAAGAGAAGTCAAAGATAATTCCAAGGCTCTTGGCTTGAGCAAATAAAGAGGTGATGTCATTAACAGAGATGGAGAAAAACTGCACGAAGAGCTGGTTTTGAGGGGGAAGATAAAGAACTTTATTTGGCCATTTTAAATCTGAGATGACTTTTAAACATCTCAGTAGAGATACTGAACAGAGAGTCGGCGACTCAAGTCTACAGGTAAGGGGAGGGAGGTATCCTTTGGGGAGTCCACAGTACATAGATGGTACTGAAAGCTGTACAATTAGCAGTGGAGTGAGTGCAGAAAGAGAAGAGGTTAAATGACTGAGCCCTGCAGCAGTCCCACATTTAAAGGTCTGGGAGACGAGGAGAAACTGGCAAAGCAGTGACCAATGAGCACAAGGAGAGCCAAGAAGGAGCAGTGCCCTAGAGGTCCAGAGACGGGAGGGTTTTGAGAAAAGAGAGTGACAACCACGTCGGTGGGAGCCAGAAAAGGACTGGGAGCTCACTGGGCATCATCATGGAGGTCACCGGTGACCGCGACAAGAGTGGTTTTAGTGTAGTGATGAGGAACAAGCTCGAGTGGAGAGGGTTGAAGAAGGAGTGGGAGGACAAAGTACAAAAAAGAGGTACAGATCATTCTTCTGTCAGTCCCGTATAGGGCACTGGTTCTCAAACTTTCTGGTCTCAGGATCCCTTACACGCTTAAAGAAACTGAGGGTCCCAAAGAGCTTTTCTTTATATGGGTTATGTCTTTCGATATTTAGCATATTAAATATTAACTGATAAAATATTTATTAATTTATTAAAAATAATGATAAACCTATTACACAGTAACAAATATTTGTTATGAAAAATTAACTATACTTCCCCCAAACAAACCAAAACTTAGTGAGAAGAGTCTCACATTTTTGTTCACATCTCTTTTATGTCTGGCTTAATAAAAAAGGCAGATGTCCCTCACACCTACTTCTGCATTCACCCAGTCACCAAATCACACCAAACGGCGTCTGGACAATGCCAGTGTACATTCAGAGAGAACGAAAATGAAAAAGGAATGTAAATCTTCTGAACTATTATGAAATTGTTTTGACTTGACAGACCTCCCGAAAGTGTCGTGGGGACCATGGTTTAAGAACCACCATTATAGGGAAAGCAGAAAAATCAGGCCGTAGCAGGGATAAGTTTAAGTGACTCTTTGTTGCTGTTTATTTTTTTTTGAAGATGGGAGCTTTTTCATCATGCAAATGAATGGGTTTAAGAAGTGAGCTGTTCTGGTGATATTTAACAAAGAATATAATGCAACTCAGCTGGCCACTTTTTCTTACCTTGTTGAAATGGTGTAAACGGGTCAACCTCATACCATGGAGAAGCATTGTTTCCTTTTTCTGTTCTTATACGCAATTTCATTTCTTCATAAACATTTATATCAGGTGAAGAAAAGTTGCATTTGGTACTAGTAATATATTGACAGTCAGGCAGTTTTATCCACTCATCTATTTCAGGTCTTTAAAATAAAAAAAAAACACAAATGAATAGGCAAATACATAAATACAAGAGTGTTAAGACAACTGTTCTGTTTACTAACATTATAAAGCTAGTCTAAGTAGTTATTTTTACTTGAGTTAATGTCCTGTTAACATTTTAGTGTGTAACATTCCATTCATTTTCAAAGCATATATACCAAGTCATTATTCATAAAAAGGATTAACTCTGACATATAATTACTTTTTAATACAGTTCTAAAGGTAAGGGAAAGTAATGGGCTGGAGATACCATTTTGGGAATCCAGACCATATAAATGGTACCTGTGTGTGTAATTGTGTGTACTTGTGTGTAACTGTGTGTGTGGTTGCATTAGATTTCAAAGAAACAGAGAAAGAAATGACCCATAAGGTTAAAGTGGACTTAGTGTCAGCTTTGTTCAAAATAGCTGTGTGACTTCTGGGCAACTAGTTTGCATTTCTGGATCTTCTCTTTCTTACTGAAAATTTGGAAACTGGATCAGATGATTCCCTTCTGATCTTCTATGAACAGGAATCAATCTGGTTTGAGAATTTCCTCTGCCCTCCTCAAAATCAAACCATCCCTTCTGCTTGCTGATCTCCTTTATTCCTTCTATTATATTATTAGAAACAAAGAACTTAAAATGTTAACAGAATTAAATTCTTCAAAGTGGATTTAGTCAATCAAAACGTTTAAGTGATTAATATCAAATTCTTCAAACACATGAAGTAATCAAGTTGGCATCCAGTGCCCCAAGCAGAAAGGACCTGTGGCTACAAAGGAGAGAAGGAGTCTGAAGTGAATGTGAGGGACAGAAAACAAATATTATATTTCAAAACTTCTGCCTATGGTAAGCCCTGCCTACCTTAAACCACACAGAGAAACTATCCTCTGAAAAGACATTTTTGTCAAGGTTAATTCAGAATTCTAGCATTAGCTGATTTTTTTTCTTTTTGGAATACCATAGAATTCATTTTTTTCTTTTTTTTTTATAGCTTTTTTAAATGAATTTCAAGTGCACAAAACAATGTAATAGTTAGACATTTATCATTTATATCCCTAGACTTCATTTTAAAGATGCTTTACAACAACAGAAACTAGGGACGTTATCCAAATAATTTTGGTGCTGACCCAAATTCAAGTCTACCTTCTTTTTCAAAAAGGAAATATTTTTAAAAACTACCAAAAAATACACACTAGCATACGGAACGCTTCCTTCTTGGCCAGTTACCCCTTCTAATGACCTAGCTGAGCTCTGAGATTAGAGCTGGTATTAATGACACCTTAATTTAACATAAACATTCCTGAAAAACTCCTCCATATATCAAAATCCAGATTTTTTGGATAGTTTTGCTTTTCTCAAATGTCTTTGATTAGAAAATACAATTCCAGAGAAAGTAGGAGCTATAAGAAGTCTGGGAAGTGGGTCCAATACACAGACTTCTTTAAATCAGGGGCACAGAGGGTCAAAACAAAATGAACTACAGGCAAAAAGTGGGTCATGACTGAACGACTGTATGGTTCATTCTTCTGGAAAACTCTTATTATAAACAGAAAACTTTATAAAAAATTTAAAACTAAGCCCTGATATGGTTTCAAACCACCCTCACTTTTTACAGCTGTCTTTCCTGCACACTCTATTACAACTGCTTTTGTATCTAAGGGAGCTACTACAGAGGTAGCTACTTTTATGTTTCCTTAAAAAAAATCTTTACCATGTACAATATTTACATCAAAAAAGAATATAATTTGAAAGTGAATATATAACCAATATAAAATTCATTTCCTAAAACAGGTTTCACAATATAACTTCATGCCATCATTGTCTCTCCTATTTACTGATGTAGTCTAAGCACTCAGAACAGTGTTTGGAATTCAAATGAAAAACAATACAAATAAAATATTAAAAAACAAATAAAAATAAAAGCATTCAATATTTGTTGAATGAAAGGAACACTACATAGTACATAGCATCATAACAAATTTTAGATACAGGTCACAAGCACTGATGTCTTAGCATCCATCGGTTCCACAGGCACTAGTATCTGACAGCTTATTCATGCATCTGGGTACCATTTATCACCATTACATGCGCTCCATTCTGAGAAACACTAAAAGATACCGGTCTGCTGTTGCTATTAACTACACTTTAATTGATTATTTACTCTATGCCACTGTTCTGAGCACTTGATACACAATTGTTCAATACTCAACAACTTTCTTAGACATTTTATTATTCGGTGTCCTAGTAGCCCAGTTTACCTAGAACAGTCCTGGACTGGTGTAAGCTTGTTGTTCCTCCTTATGTAAAATTAAGTGCCTCTTTTCACTCTCAAAAGTATCTGCTTTGGATGCTAAATTATATATGGTCATAGTTTTTTTCTCTCCTTAACAGATAAGGAAACTGTGATGGAGTAAGTAGCAGAGGATGGGTTTAAGTCCAAACAGCCTGGCTCACGTCCATGCTACACTACACACTACACCGCCGCTATACTGTCTCCCCCACCTTGTAATCTGGCATATTTTTACAGGGGCAATTGTTTATAAAGCTAGTAGAAAGGAGTAAGAACACATTGGAATAATGCATTTGATGCTCAAGTCAGAATGGAAGGATACAAGATGACTGTGGACTGGAGAATTCAGTATAAGTAATAAATGTAACATGTGAAAGTAGAACACGAGAGCGGTCTATGGCTCTGTCCTTTATCACTGGGTAACTTTAAAGAAGGGTATCTGAGGTCATCTTTGCTATACTTAAAACAGTCGTTCAGTTAAAAATTCTGAACTAATACAAAGAACAAAATTGGTAACACAACTTAAAATTCAATTTAAAGAAAAACCCTAGAGATAAAAATTTGTATATTATCAATTCTGAGAAAAACCGTACATGTGTATGTGTCCACGTACACACATATGTACACATACACACACGCACACACTATAAAGCTGTGAGGTGAAAGTCCTCTCACAGTTTTATTAACAATCAACTGGTCAATGACAGTGCCATGGCCACGCGTGAAGGGGGGGACCCCGGTACTGGGGGTCTTACACCTGGTTTCTTCACTGCCTGATTACCTGCCTGCTCTTTCTTGGACAAGGAGCATGGTTAGCAGACAGGTCCCAACAGCAAAGTACTGTAGTTCCTGAGCGCTGTTCTGTTTCCTTCTGCAATCTCGTTTTCACCTCCCTGCCTGTTTATCCTCCCAGCAATTATGAAGTACAAAGGTAGCACTACAGACGAACTGAAACCCTAAAATCGAGTGTGGAAACGCAGGGTCAAATATACAGAGGGTGCCAAAAAAGAAAGGAAAAAAACTGTATTAAAATTGTAATACTCAATATATACTGAGAACAAAAGATGAGTACAAGCCAGGTGTATACATTTTTTTGGTACTCCCAGTATTGACGTTTATAAATTGCATCTAAAATTAAAATGTTGTGTATGCTGGAGATAATAGGAAAGCCTGACCATAAAAGACCTGGTTTCCTATTCCAAAACCGTGGATAGGCTTTCTGGGGTTCTCTCCTATATCCTCAAGTTATGGTGACGCTCTAGTTCAGATCCAGACTTATATTTAAAGAAGGTGGAGCATCCGGAACAGAGAAGGTATGGCTGTGGACTACAGAAGCTGTGTGCCATCAGCATCCCCCAAAATCTCTTTGTGTCGATATCCAAAGATAAATTTGACTAGGTCTCTACTGGTACAAATGAAGTTATATATATCATCCAAAGTAGACATAACATTTCTTTAAAAAATGGAAAAACAAAATGTTTCACAAATCTGAAAAAAGCTTTGGTGTTAAAATCATAAAAATTCTTCAGGTGATTCTGGCAAATCAGTAAGTAGAGTCACATACGTTTTATAATCTACTGAATAAGTCACATTTGTGACAGACTCATTGCTTCTGTTCCACTTCAGGCTAAAGGTGTCATCAATGATGTAGACCTCTACATTTTCAGGAGATTTTAGATTCGTTTGTCCTATAAAGATAATAAAAAAAAAGCCAGTTATATACACACTGCAGATTATTTTTTAAAACGTTATTCTTCCCTTCACATCACTGATTTAAGAATGAATACATGTAAATACAACAAAATATATAAAAACATCTAAGAATACCTAATCATTGCTCGCAGCACAGGGAGACTACTAATTATTTATACCTCTGCATCTGAGAGACCTGGAAAAAGACTTGAGTTTTTTTAATCTATAAAAAGTATTATATGTCAATTATACCTCAATAAAAGTAGAAAAAAAAGGCATGTATTTTAATTGAAACAAACAGTCTCTGTATAAAAATAGAATTTTTATTTTGTCTGGAAGTGATAATGATGTAAAGAATACAGGGTGGAACTGTTTGGTTTCACTTTCTATATGCAGAGATAATATATGCTTCACATACTCTGATAGAGAACTGAACAGATGCGACTTTTAAACTTGACAGCGATTCACAGGAAATGACTATTCACATAACAAAGTCAAGAGATAGAGGTATGAATGTTTATGTCAGCCAAGCCCTATAGGAACCTGAAAAGGTCTTGACTGCTGAACAAATCAAGGCTGAACCCTTCTGTTTACTTTTTAGGACTTGTAGAGACCTTTATTTCTTACCCTCCTAGTACAAATCTTCCACCAGGTGGATGCCCTCTCTTCTCATTTTTCCATCCTGGTCCCTCCGATCTGCATTTTTCTTCCTATCTGACCACTCAAATCCTCCAAAACCCAGCTCAAGTTTGACCCGTTCTGGAAAACTTCCCTCAAATACTTCAGCTCACGCTTATCTTCCTTCACATGCTGTACCACAAATTTGAACTGCTCAATTTCACATGGGAAGCGGGTGAAAAAAAAAAAGAACAATAAAGCACAGTACCTGTTACCTAGTAGGCTCTCAAAACTTGTTGAATCAAGTTTTTTTTTAAAAATTGAGTTAAACACAAATCTCCACCCACACCGCAGGTTCCTTAAGGGCAGGGTCTATGGTCTATATATCTGCTTACCTAATGTGCGATTTTCAGAGTACTTAGCATAATGTTGAGCTCACATGAACTTCTTCAATATCACAAAGGTCTGATCTTTCACTATGATAAAACTACAATTTTTAAAAGACCAGCTTTTAAATTTATTTCTGATTCCTACGCTATTTCTAGCCTTTACTTCTGCCTAAGAGCAAGCATGTTATCTCCTTGCAGACTTTTGCTACCACAGGGGTCCTTGTGTGGAACTTTCTTTATCGGGACGGCTTCCCTCTACTTTCCATTTAGAGACATTAGGCTATGGAGTCAAAAGGGGAGCCATTTGAGAAAATATTTCCTGAATGTCTTTTGAAATTGGGGGAGGTACTCATTGAGTGTCCACACCCTCTATTTTATTTCACACTTATATTCTCTGAGATTTCATCCCTGAACAAAATACTTCTCCTTATCCCATTCCTCTAAACTTAATTCCCATCCCATTCGCTGGAATTTTATATTCTATGCAACTAAAGGACAGTGACTGGCTTTACAGGGGTTAACAAAAGATCTGACGGCATTTGTAGTCTTCAGTCTAGAATATTCTAACTCTATAATTTGGAGCCTTGAGATGTGAGGAGGAAATCTGATGGGGTGGAACCGGGGATTTCCTCAGGATGCAATTCTTCTGCTAAAGGAGGGAACCCTGGATGGCAGTAGAGGCAGCCTGGCCTTTGGGAGATCAACACATAACTGACTGATAAACGGACAGAGACTTGAAAATAGAGTTATTAAACTGGATTTTAGATATCACAGATTTTTGTTCTATGAGTATTAGTAATATCCTTTTGATAACGGTTCATTTCACCCTTTTAGCATGTAAAATATATACATGGGCACTTAACCCAAGCTTCTATTTATACAATCGGTTGCCTTCTGACCTTTCACATTCATATTGATAACGGGCCAGTTTACTATTTTATTTAAGTCTGACATAAATCCAAACCCATACATCCACACAAGTATCAATTTCCTCCCATATTTTGGATAGTTTTCTTAGGCTAGGGTCCCAGAACTGCCTTTAGTAGGTTTAAAGGTATGAATATTTTTATGACTTTTAAAGATGGAACAACATTATGATCTCAAGTTAGGGTTAACATTTCATTTAGTTTTCAACACTACTTTTCCTTTGAGAAAAAAGTAGAGTAGTTAATTGAAAGATAACTAGGCTCTTAACATAGAGGTGGATAATCAAGAATTTAAATTGTTTGGTCTTTAGGAAAACAGTCTAGCCTAAAGCACCAGGACTCTGAGGCCAGTTTTCCTGGGTCTGATTTTCCACTCAGCCACTGGCTGGCTAGCTGTACAGCTTAGGCAAGTTACTCAATCTCTCAGGATCTTAGTTGACTTATATGTGAAATGAGGGTAGTTGTTTTGAAAGGTAAAGAAGTTTATACCGTTAAAACAGACCAGTGCCTGGTACAGAGCTAAGAGCACAGTAACTGCTCGCTGTGTAGTGTATAAAAGCAATTTTAGCAGCTCTCTCTAGAGTAAAATTAGGATCTTAAAGCACACCCTTCTGGAATGTCAATTTTTACATGAAAACTCTAGGGAAATTCTTATTAAAACAAACATGAGTTTAACGCAAATTTTCACGAACAAAAGACTTCAAAGAAATGACCACGGGTTGACCTAGATCCCTACTGTATGTGTGGAAAGTTTGAGAAATAGGATACCATGTACCGCATCGGGGTCCGGTTTTCAAAGCCAACAGTTAAGTCTCTGAATCCAGTAGGCGGCCTTCCCGACCTCCTGGATTCCTGCCCGCGATTGTCAGGCCCCGCTTCTCTTTGGGCACCCCTCCTCACTGCAAAAATCAACCTTTATAATAGCTGCCACTCCCCAGCTACATCCTGGCTAAGTATTAAAGACGCCGCCCCGTCTTTTCAGCCTGAGGCGGCGCCCTAGCCTGGTGGTTCCCAGCCTTTGTATTTTGGCTGCCTCATTTCCTTTTATTATTACTGTTATTTTACTATTATTATTATTACGAATTTCCTTTTATTAGACTGTACGAATCCTAAAGGCACAGGAATTTTTGCAACCCTCATCTCCCTCCCACGTGGGACTGTTTACTAACTTGAGGATATGCGTTTCAGGAACAGTAGCATAGTTCGTGTCTAAAGCCTTATTATTATTAAGCGGTCCAGCCGAGCTGCCCAAAGAAACAAACTCTCCACAAAGGCTCTCGCACATTACGTGCCGCGGGGGTGAGTGACCAGCCCGCGGCTGAGGGTTGGAGGACCCGCGGGGAGGGCGCCCCGAGCCCGGTGACTGGTACGCTGCGCGCCAAACAAGCGGCGTGGTAGGATCTTGAACCCCACTTCCTCCTGTTCGATATTCGAGTCCAAGTCGGTTTCAATCTGAGCACTGCGGCCAGGGATGACCAGAGGCCTCCCAGAAGGACGTCTAATACCACCCAGCCACCTCCCCGGACCGCGGCTTCCAACATCGCCCCGCCCAGGCTCACGCGCCTCCCGGGAGCCTGCGCCGGAACCCCACGTCTCTCACCTGCGGCTGAGCGCACCAGCCGTGGCAGCCCGGCGGCCAGCACCAGGGTCGTCACGCCCAGGAGGGAGAACATTGTCCGCGGGCCGCAGACGCCGCAGTCACATCCCGGCCAGCCCGCGTCAAGCGGAGCAGCTAAGGGGCAGCCCGTGCGCACAGGACACGCCCCGCGCCAGTCCCCCAAGCCCGCGTTCGCCCCGCCCCTTCCGCGCACGCGCCGTCCCCACGCCTCGAGTGCGAGGGCTGTTACTGGCGGCGTGAACGGTGGAGCGCGCTTGGGAGCTCGCGCCCGGGAAAGCAGTATTAGCCCGCGCGGCCTCCTTCCTGCGCTCGCTCTGTCCGGCCTGAGACCGCCCACGCGGGGGGCCTCCCATTGCCTTCCGGGAACACAGCGCCCAACTGGAGCCTTTGATCCTCGCAGGAACGTGGCGCGTGGCCCGTGCTCCTGCGCGGGTCTCGCGGCTCTGGAATCCCCTTCTTTTCCGCTGATTCCTGCAGGAGGGCCTTGTCAAGGCGTCCTAGGCCGTCGCCCTTTTTCGCGCTGCTCGCGAACTCGGCGGCCTTGGAGAGCGGTATTGGGGCGGCTTGCGGGTTAAGGGAGGCATGAATGAGGACGCTGCCCAGCAGGCCAGGCCGTTTCCTAAGTGCCCAGCGCTGCGCGCGAAATGCAGGCGAGTCCAGAGTTAGGTCAAGACACGTCTAGCGCTCGTTTTCGGAGCCGGGGGGCCCCTTGGAGAGAATCGTGAGGCCTAAGCGCTTGAGGTGGTCTCCAGGGCAGCGGACCTCAAGCTCTTTTGATCGCCAACTCTTTTATCAGTAAACAATTCGAATCCACCATGCAAATGGTTATTTAAATCCTTAATAGATTATGTACATTATGAAAATAAGCAAAATGAAAAATAAAGGATGAGAGATGAAATAAATCAAATGCTTAGCTGTTAATTATATAACACCTAACAATATTGTCAATTATATGGCAAAATGAGTATTTGTAGAGGACAACACGATTGAATATACCTTATAAAAAACAGGTATGATTTACATACCATGAAATTCACCCATTTTAAATGAACAATGATTTTTAGTAAATCTCCAGTTGTTAGGCCTCATTTTAAAAAACAATTTTGAATTATCATTTTGGGATTCAACGATTCTTTGGTTTGATTCTGAGTATGTCTGCTTTCAACGATGTCACAGATGGAAAAATACCCTACCAGAATATGTGAATCCAAATGAAGAAGGATGCTCCTGGTTGCAATTACCAAATTATTCTCATGTTAAAAACCTTTCCTATGAGTCATTGAACGTGTTTATTACAATTTCATTTCCTGCTTTACAAAAGTTGTTCTGCAAACTAGTTGGAATAGGTTGCATTTTTACATTTAGAACAGTGGGCCCCAAATCAACCAAAACATTGCATTTGAATAATTTTTAAATATGGTGGCAATTCCTCCACCACACACACACACACACACACACACACACACACACACACACTTTCTTCAGTAGACAACTAGAATTTTTACAGGTGCACACAGTGTTTTTGGCAACAAAAGTCACATCCAAATGGAAATATCCCCAAATATATTTAGAAATGTGAGAGTTGGGGCCAGCCAGGTGGCTCAGGTGGTTGGAGCACAGTGCTCCTAACGCAGGGTCTCGGGTTCCATTCCCACAAGGGCCAGTGAGCTGCGCCCTCTGCAACTAGAATGAAGTCAATGAGCTGCCGCTCAGCTCCCGGGTGGCCAGATGGCTCAGTTGGTTGGAGCTTGGGCTCTGAACCACAAGGTTGCCATTCCACTCCTTGACTCCCGCAAGGGATGGTGGGCTGTGCCCACTGCAACAACAGCAACTGGACCTGGAGCTGAGCTGCCCCCTCCGCAACTAAGATTGAAAGGACAGCAACTTGACTTGGAAAAGTCCCCGAAGTACACACTGTTCCCCAATAAAGTCCTGTTCCCCTTTCCCAATTGAAAAAAAATTGCGAGAGTTATATATAGCTCACACCTATGTAGTTTCTTTTGATTTTCACTTTCTCTCACAATAAAAGCAGTTTTAAAGAATTCATTCACAGATTTGTTTTGCTTTTCAGTATTGTGACATAACATGCTAATGTTAGCCACTTGTTAAAGAAAAGGTCAGTAAATATCTTTTGTAAAAAATACATAATTCATTTTGGGGTTGACGGCATTTGCATGGCACAGATTTTCAAGGTCTTTCCTCATCTTAATACAACATATTGTAAATACTGGATTGTGTTTTAATAAAATTTACCACACAAGTAACAACCTGTAGCACTTTATGCACTTCAGTTTCAGTTTATTTGCTGTAATAGTAGTTTGTGGATGAAGCATGAGTTAATTTCCCCTGTTGTGGGTTCTAGCTCTCCAACCTTAACCCAGAACCACTCACTCTTCATTCAAGTCAAAATGATCCATCAGAGGTTACACTTGCAGGTTTTTTATTAAACATGTTCTTTTAAATTTTTGTTTTGGGGCAGCCAGATGGCTCAGTTGGTTAGAGCGCAAGCTCTGAACAACAGGGTTGTTGGTTCGATTCCCATGTGGGCCAGTGAGCTGCGCCCACCACAACTAGATTGAAGGATGACTTGGAGCTGCTAGGCCCTGGAGAAACACACTGTTCCCCAATATTCCCCAATAAAATTTAAAAAAAAAAAAACTTTGTTTTGAAATGGTTTCAAACTTACAGAAAAGTTGCAAACATAGAGAACTCCAGATTCACCAAATTATTAATATTGTGCCACATTTGTGCTTTCTGTGTATGCACATACACACATATATGTACAAACTCCATATCTGTATATCTATATATCTATATCTATACCTATATATCTATATATCTATCTGTGCTTCTCTGAACTTCTTTAGATCTGGCCTTGGTCTTTCATGGCACTTTTTTATATATATCATACAGGCCAATTATTTTATACAATGCTGAATGCCTCTCAATTTTGGGCTTGTCTGATGTTTCCTTATGTGTCACGTCCAGCGCAACAAGGGCAGTGAGGGTGCGAGAAGGGGCAGCTTTGGGTTAAGTTTTTAAGAAAGAAAGAAACAGAGACTTAATGCAGTTAAATCTCAGAAGGCCAGGGGATCTCACAGTCATGAAATACTGGAGCCCCTAATCATATCGAATGGTGGCTTTTATTGCTAAGCATACAAGGGAGTAGTGTTGTTTCTGACACGGTCTGTGAGACTCATTTATCACGTCATAGAGACAACCCCAACCAGTTATGTTGGGCCCCAAACAGCCAAAGCAGAAAGTCCTATGATGACTGAGGTGAGATATGCGACTCCCTAAGGGACATATATCACATGTGGAATGTATTCCATAGAGCTGAGCAGAGAGGGCTTGATCTTTATCACTCTCTTGACCTCTCTCACAATTAGGTGAGAGGGGAAAGCCAGAGTCAGCAGTGGTTTTTCCCAGGCAGTGGGGAGGGGAGGCAAGGCCCCTTCCCAGATCTTTCTAAGGCAGCTCATTGGGGGTATCCACGCGGTTCCACCTGGCTTGAATTGTTCCCCCCGTGGGGAATCTTACTTGTCATTGGCTCTTTTGGAGACTAGAATAGAGAGACAGGAGGTGTAAAACATCAAGATAAAACAAAATGCCAAAAGGGCACAGTCTAGCAGACTGTTCTTTCCTTAAGGAAAGACACGGGGTGGGGGGGGGGGAACAATCGGCTAGGCCATTGTGTGACAACACTTATAATTAGATTCAGATTATGTATTCCTGGCTGGAATACTGCATAAATTGTGTGGTGTCCTCAGATGACCCATCTATGAACTATATTCATTCACCCCTTATTGGCTAATTTTGAGCACAGAGTCAAAGTGTTATTTTGAGCACAGGGTCAAAGTGTTATCCTACAAAGTGTTCTCCACTGTGTAGTTACTGTTTTATCCCCCGCAACTAATTTGTGGAGAGATACCCTGAGATCCTGCAAATACTCTGTTCTTCATCAAACTTTTCCATCTATAATCAGCATCCATTAATGATCCCCGCCTAAAGCAGTCTACTGTGACGATTGTGAAATGGTAACGTAACACTGCCTTTCCTACTACAAGTATTAGCCAACATATTATAGGAAAGTGTATTCTCTTATTTATCAGTATGGACTCTCATTTTATTCAATTGATTATAGTTCATTACTATCGCTATTTGCTTATTACATTTTTTTAAATGAATAGACTATTTTTAGAGCAGTTTTAGTTTTACAGAAAAATTGTGCAGAGTTCCCATGTACATCCTTTCATCTTCCTCAGTTTCCCCTATTGTTATCAACTTACATTGGTATGGTACGCTTATTACAACGAATGATCTTATACTGACACATAATTAAGGTCCATAATTTACATAAAGGTTCACTCCTTGTGTTGTACATTCTATAGGTTTTGCCACATGCATAATGTCATTGTAGGAGAGGAAAATTTTTTCCTTCTTCTCCTTTAAGCTCTTTGGTTGGTTTAACAATTAAATTGACATAAGACAGATTAACAGGAGAAAAACAAATTTAGTTACATATGTACGGAAACCCCATAAAAATATGAGACTCAAAGAAGTGACCAAAAGCAGACAGCTTTTACACCTATGAGACAGAAACAATAAGTTTGTCAAGACTTGACAAGACAAAGGGATTGGAGCTTGGAGTAGTAAATTGCTGAGGTAGCAAGGTTGGTTTACACAGCCTTCTCGGCCCTCAATTCCCTACTTCAGGTGATAAGGACGCCTTCTACCTTCCTGGTACAGGGAGGTACCTTTCACGTGAGAGAGTTATTGCTTGCTTTAAGGGGGACAAAGATGATCAGAGTGTCTGTCCCTGTACCAGTTGTTTCTCAAGTTACTTTAATTCAAAATAATCAGTGTGCCAAAATAGCATATTTTGGGGTGGCATATTCTGCCCCCCTTCATCATGTACCCACCATTACAGTATCACACAGAATAGTTTTACTGCCCTAAAAGTTCCCTGTACTCTGTTGACTCATTCTCTTTTTTTATTTTAATGCTTCCAAATTGTCCCAGTTTAGGTCTGTGGGAGCCATTTCAAGCTGCCTTCTGTTCCTTTTGATATGTCCCATCTTTTTTTCTTTTCTTTTCTTTTTTAAAGCACTTCTTTTAACTCTGGTATAAGATGTTTCAAGTTCATGTAATACTTTTCAGCCCCAACCCTGAAATCATCCATTTCTCCAAGAGGTACTGATTTCTTTTAATGGGGAATGGTATTTAGAAACCAAGGTCTAGGCACTCAAACTTTTTGTTTTAATTAAAGAAGTATATTCCTGTTGCCTGTATATCTTGTCTCTTCCTTGGGGGCTAATGAAGAAAAGCAGTTCCTTGTGTGTTTTACTTTTGAAAAGGACTTGTTAGAAACAGCTGCCTGCATGGTATGTTGCCATGTAGTTATACAGCAAACTTCCCACACCGTGAAACTCTTGTTTCTTCAAATCTTCAGCCATATTTTTTTTTCCAAAAGATTTTTTATTGGGGAAGGGGTACAGGACTTTATTGGGGAACAGTGTGTACTTCCAGGACATTTTTCCTAGTCAAGTTGTTGTCCTTTCAGTCTTAGTTGTGGAGGGCACAGCTCAGCTCCAGGTCCAGTTGCCGTTGTTAATTGCAGGGGGCGCAGCCCACCATCCCTTGTGGGAGTCGAACTGGCAACCTTGTGGTTGAGAGGACGCACTCCAGCCAACTGAGCCATCCGGGAGCTCAGCAACAGCTCAGCTCAAGGTGTCATATTCAATCTTAGTTGCAGGGTCTGGAGCCCACCATCCCTTGCAGGACTCAAGGAATTGAACTGACAACCTTGTGGTTGAGAGCCCACTGGCCCATGTCGGAACTGAACCAGCAGTCTTCGGAGTTAGGAGCATGGAGCTCCAACCGCCTGAGTCACCGGGCCGGCCCATTCAGCCATATTTTTTTACACATCTTCCAATAGTGTTTGCTGGCAGAGGAATATGCTTTAGTTTATCATCATATAGTGGCAAGAAGAACAAGTGTTTCCCCATGACCTGTGGCTTTTTGTTTTTTGCTGTTAAGTAACAACATCAAAAGCAGCTTGTAAACATTGTCATTAGCTGTGAAATTTTGTAAAGAGTAAGTATCACATGGTGTCAACACTTTTGAAATACTCTTGTAGAGGTTTGTTTTTATGGTCCTCCTAATGTTATGGCCTCAGATTGTCATTAGCTAATATCTCAAGTCTCAATATAATTCAGGAGGAGAGGAATGGGTAATGACAATGAGTGTAAAAACATTTCACAAATAGTCTGTGTGATGATTTTTTTTTTTTTTACTGAGTTCTTGAAGGGTCTGATCAGATTGTCATAATGTGGCACAAAAATACCCCACAAAGTTCATATCAATAACAGGAAATGGGTCAGTTGTGACGTTACCCTATTCACTTCTCTGTTACTAGTATTATATTTAATTCCCAGTTTATTTGCAGAAATCTTGTCACATCCATTTACTGAGCTTTAGTTTATTAAAACTAGCTGCATAATCTGTAAACATGATTCATTGGGCCAAGGAAACAGCTAGACACGGTCACAAACTCCAAAAACATACAAGTGGAAGCATCACTGCAGATTTCCACCTGGTGGGAGCCCCACTCTGGGCTGAGGTATGTCACACATCATTGAACGTGACGTGTGATCCTCTGACATTTACACTAAGTGAAAGTGCTAGTGCTAGACCATACGTCAAACATTAGTAAAGCTTTTTTATTTCTTATTTAACAATGCAAATAGAATTTCATTGCACCCTAGTGGACCCCTTATTCCAACACAAATCCCAGAGTGGTGCACCCCAGTTTAGAAACTACTGTATTACAAGCTTTCAGATAAATGAGTTTACTTCTTTTTGGGCAGAGAGGATGGTGGAGAAAAGCTCAGAGGAGCAAACTTTTAGGGTGCAGGAATACTAGCTCCAGGATGCTCAGGGAGGAAACTGAGCAGCTCTGCTCCTGAATCTCCTAAATTGCTATTCTCCTTGGTGCTTTATCATCTTCCTTTCCTCATCCCAGCAAGCAGACAATTAAGTAAAGAATAGCAATAAAGCAAACAGTACAAACAGTCAACTATTCTGGTGGCAAGGAATATGGATTTTGGGAGGTGCCCTGGAGTAAGAGGTGTTTAAGTGGAGACCGAGACTATACGCAGGAGATAGCCAGGAAAAGGAGAGGGGAACAATGTTCCAAGCAAAGGGACCGTCATATTTGAAGGCTGTGTTCAATGTACCTTGTGTAGGTTTTCCAGGTGGGAATTCTCGCCCGTTCTCAGGAATTGTTTTCGCTTTCCCTTTCCTGAATCCCCAGACATAAACTGTCTTCTGCTCTCCACGATGAATCGTTTCCACAAAGTGAGGGCTGATACTACCAACCACCTGGGTTCAAGGACCCAATTTTCTCGATTTCCCGACCAACTTTTCTCAGGATTTGGGAACGGAAAAGCGAAAAAATATCACGAGAACAGGCAGGAATTCCCACCCGGAAACCCTAGGCTTGAGGAAAGAGTGAGATCGGCTGCATACAGGGAGAGGAACATATCTGGTTTTAAGTGACATGCTGGAGGACAGCCATGCCTCTGCCCAGCCGGTAATTAAGTATCTCGGAAACAAAACAGTAGGCCTGCTGGTTAAGAGTATGAGTTCTAAAGTTGACTTGACCTGGGTTGGTATCCCAGCTCCATCATTCTGGGACTTTGAGCAAGGTATTTAATCTTGTTTCCTTATGGGGACCACAAGAATATGTATATTGTAGTGGTGTGATGAGGATTAAATTAATTAATGCATGTAAAGAGTTCAGTCCAGTATCTGACATACGGTATTCAATAAATATTGGCTACTTCCCCCCTATCCGCCCACCCCCACCCTAACCATTGTTGTTATAATTTTTCTATGTCTGAAAGGCTCAGGGGAAGATCCAGTTCTAGTAGAAAAAACCTGAAGGGTCACAGGTGCCATTGATCCAAACTTCATTCTCCAATCTCAACTGTGCTGAAATGTAAAAACGTCTCCACTTACTGCAAATCTCTGCGCCACCACTTCTCATTTTCAACAGATGTTCTCCCACCCAGCTCCTACTTTGTGGCAAAGTTCAAGCAATCAACAGATTAGACCTCGCTTCCCATAACCGAGACCTCAAACGCACCTGAAACCACAGCCATTCTTTCTCTCCTTCTATTAATAGGAAGACGTCCTTCCTTCAGTTGAAGGACAATCTCTCCATCTGGTTCTGTGAGCAACCTCTTTGTAGAGATGGCTTTCCATGGATTATTCCCCCTCTCCCCCCATGACTTCATCGTCTCTCTTTGGCTCTTTCCCACCAACAATTAAACATTCTCAAGTCTCTTCCGTCTTAAAAAGTCACATTCTTTACTCCTTCCAGAAGATGTCCTTTCTCCTACCATTCATATCTACGTTTATCCATACCTATCTTTGTTTTCTCACTTCCCACGTATTACTCAGTTTTACTAAGTCTGGCTTTCTGTTCCTCCTGGCATGCTTACCCTGTTCTCACCAAGGTCACCAGCTAGCTTGTAGTAGTCACACTCATTAGACTCTTTACAGCCTTGATCTTACCTGACTTGTCAATAGCATTTGGTGTCTATTACTTCCTGTTCCCTTTTTCTCAGGGTCTCATGATTTCATACTCATTTCCTGTTCTTTCTGTCCCTCTGGCCATTCTTCTCAATCTCCATTGCAAACCCACTCCACTACTTGTCGCTTAAATATTGGTGTCCCTCATTTTTTTGTCCTAGCCTTCTTTCTTCTCATTTTAAGTGATCTCCCCTCAGGGTCCCCTCCCATCTATGAGTTCATTGGCTGTCATTTATGCTGATGACTCCCAAAATTGTCTTCAGCCTAGATCTCTCTCTTGATATCCAGATTTTACACCCACCAGCATATTGGACATATTCCCCAATTATTTTGCTCCCCGTTTGAGGAGGCTGGTTCTAGGCTAAAATCCTACGTGGGATCTTTTAGTCCCAGCCAACTGCAATGATAAAGTTTTGCCTGGCCGGCCTCACGGGAAACTGCCCTCTCCACACCAGACCTGGTGCAGAGCAGTGCATTGCAGGTTCCTAGAGGGGGTTGTAGTCAAGAACTCAGGCTTCCTCAGGCCAGCCATGCTCATTTGCATACCTGCATTCCCCGTACTTCCATTCAGAACCCGGCTGAGGCACTTCTCTCTACTTTGATTCAGTACCTTTCCATTCCTAGCCCTTCTCCCTTTCCCTCACTCCCCTTTGGTTCATTGATTTTTTCATTGTTGTTGTTGGGGAGTCTTTTGTGCAGGGATCTTTGGCAGTGAGACAATTTCCCCTAGCTGTGCTGTATCCACCTGACTTGCCTGAACTCTTCTGTGAGGATAAGGGAACTTGGGGAGCTGGTGCCTCTTTTGCTTGCCTGTGGCAGTAAATGAACAAAGGCACGCTTATTACTTTCAGTTTGTCCTATTGGACAACCTGGATTCTTGATTACTTGACATCATTCAGTGGGCCTTTTCCATTTGAAAACTTGTATCTCTTCAGCTGAAGGAAATGGGGTTTGTTGCAATTCTTGGGTCTGTGTGTGTTTATGGTCATTTGGAAAATTAAATTTACTATTATTTCTTCAAATATTTGTTCTTTCCTGCACTCTCTTTCCAAATACACATATATTAGGTTGCTTGAAGTTATGCCACAGCTCACTGATATTCTTTTCTTTTTTTTTCCTCTCTGTCTTTCATTTTGGATAGTTTCTATTGCTATGTCATCAAATTCACTGATCTTTTTTTCTACAATGTCTAATCTGCTGTTAAACCCAATTCAGTATATTTTTCATCTCAGACATTGTATTTTTTATCTCTAGAATTTTGATTTGGGTCTTTTTAAAACTATCTTTTTTGTCTCTCTTTATCATACTAATGCTTTTCTCTACCTTCTTGAACATATGATATGTGATTTTAATAAATGTTTTAATGTTACAATTGATTAATTCTATCTATTTCTATTAATTTATTTTTCTTCTCATGATGAGTTGTATTTTTCTGCCTCTTTGCACGTAATTTTTGTATGGATGCCAGACATTGTACATTTTACATTGTTGGGTGCTTGAAATTTCTGTATCCCTATAAATATGGTTGAGTTTTGTTTTGGGATTAAGTCAAGTTACCTGGAAATAGTTTGGTCCTTTCAAGGCTTGTCTTGAGGTAACAGCCTTCTGAGTACTGTACCTGATTCTCCATGAATTATGAGGTTTTCCACTCTGGCTGGTGAACTATTGCCACCCTGTATGAGCCCTAGGGCTTGACCTCCTTCCCGCTTTTTGTGTTTTTTCCCCTGGTCTTGTGTTTCCTTACAACAAATGCTCTGATCAGTGTTTAGTCAAATACTTGAGGGAGACCCTGTGAAGATCTCTAGAATCTTCTCTTGGTGTGCAGCATTCTCCTCCCTGATACTCTGCCCTGAGAAATCCAGCTGCCTCAGCCTTCTTGGACTCCTAGTTCCATCTCCTCAACCCACAGGGCTCTGAGTTCCTCCTCTCTGTGCTGAGGCCTGGAAATTCTCTCTAGTAAGTCAGCCTGGGTGACTGTATCTCATTTGTTTCTCTCTTCTCAGGGATCACGGTCCTGAACTGTCTATTGTCTAATATTTAAACACATATATCAGATATAATATAATATAATATAATATAATATAATATAATATAATATAATATAATATAAATATTCTTCCAGAAGCAGATGTCCATCATTGTACTATTTTTCAGATCCTCTCCTGTCCATTTTCTCTGCTCTCTCCTTATTAGTAGAAAGTTTACTTCTTTGGTTGACGCTCGATGCCTTTTAATCTGTTCTCTCTAGTTTTTAATCTCTTTGTATTTTTGCCCTTGGTTATGAAGGATTTACTTGACCTCTAATTAAAATTTTATTTCTGCAATTATATGTTTAATTTTCAAAAGCACTTTCTTACTCTGATTGTCTTTCTTTCTTTCTTTCTTTCTTTCTTTCTTTCTTTCTTTCTTTCTGTCTTTCTTTTTAAAGTAGTAGCTTTTTCTTGTTTTATGGATGCACTAACATCTCAAATATTTTAGGATTTGGGTTTTTGTGACATTCTCTTCTTTACAACATTCTTTTTCTTCAAGAGTAAATTTTTTTTATTTGCTTATCTTTGTCTTTTTCTTTTATGCTGCTAGTTTTTCTCACTGTCTGGTAAACTTCAGGTGTCCACTTAAAAGGTCAAAAGTTGTTTTTTTTATTTATTTTTTATTTTTTATTTCGAAAGCACCTAAAATGATTCTTGAGCATCATAACTGATGTCTTATTTAGTAGAAAAAGTTGTTTCCAGATGGAGGTAATAAAATGTTATGAGCCCACAATAGTAGGCTCTTGTCAGTACAACTATTGAGACGACAGAATTGTGAGCATGTGCTGAAGGGAAACAGTGATGAGTCATGAGTACCCACTTATTCTTGTCTCATTTTGGTCACTTGGAAAGAATATTTGCTGGTTCAGGAATAAACCAAAAACAAAACTCCACCAGCATGGACTGGGACCTCATTTTCCAGTCCTGATACCTGGACCTTATTGTCTGGCTTCGCATGTACTAATGCTATCGGTGATCCATCCATGACATCTGGGATCCCCTTTACTTGTCTGTGTACCTCAGCCTGCATCTTCTAATGGCAAGCACCTGTGTCTTTTTTGGAAGTAGGCCAGACATTCTTAGGAATGGTGTGTGGGAGTGTAAACACCAGCTCCCTTGATCCTTGGCCAGGATATTTCTAAGTAATGTGTACTGTACTATTCTTGAGTTTTTCCATGGGATAAAGATTACTCACCCACTTTGATAGCTGGTTTATTGAAAGTCTTCCCTTTCTTGTAGCATCTCCCCTCTATTCTGGTGCTGTCTCTACACCTCCCAGAAAAACTACATGCTCTCAATTGTCATCTCAGGATCTCCTCCTGGGAGGGAATCCAGTAAAGATAGAGGGGCCAAAAGTTGACATCCTTCCCATAACCCCTTACACCAAAAGCTCCACTCTTCTCTCTTCAAAAGTTCATTAAGAGAGTCTGGTGATGAAAGGCAAATTTCTACTCCTGTGCTTCCTGTAATATGTTTGATCCTGCTTATGGCAAGAAGAATTCAGACACCCAGAATGTGGCAGATTTGTCTCTTAGTTTATTAAACCACAATGAACACAAACCTGCAAGACCAGCTGGCGTGTAGGGTCCAGCTGCCATAAAGAATCTCTCCTGAGGGTGCTAGGGTTTCATATCTATTTATTTCCACCACAATAGGGTACTTTTCAACTCCTGCAAGAGTAGGAAACCACAATAACACAGAAATCTGTACATTTTGTGCTCACTTGACAATTTCTGTGTCTTTTGAGGGAGTGGTTCTCAAACTTTTGTGTGCATCAGAATCGCCTGGAGGCTTGTTAAACTAAAGATTAAAAGACAGCCTTCATCTCTAGAGTTTCTGATCCAAAGGTCTGGGGTGATACCAGAGAGTGCAGTTTTAATAAGTTTCCAGGTGATTGCTGTTGTCCAGGAAACACACTTGGAGAACGACTGCTTTAAGGAATTTTGTGTTCTTCTTACCCTAGCTTAGATGATCATGTCTTACAGTCTCTGTTCCTTCCATGGAAACTTCTAATACGATCTGTGTCGTTTTCCATGTGATTGTATAGTATCTGATAGACTGTCGAAGTTTCTTATTAGTGATGATAGGACATTTAAAATTTTCTACTTATGTGGCTATCCTCAGCATATTCATGTTAGCAGTTCTCTTACCCCAGTAAAATATCAACCCACTTCATTTAATTTTAAACACAATTAGCAATCTCATTCTTTTCAAATGTAACACTTAATTAACATATCCAAATATATATTGCAAATACAGTGCAGTTTCTGTCAAAAGTTATGAGGTTTCCAACATGTCAGGACACTTCACGCGCATCGAGTGATATGCTTTGAAAGCAAAGCTCTGCTCTCGCCCTAACTCTGATGCATTCACATTATGTTCCCAGAAGAGAGAACAAGGTCCCCTGGGGAGTTTGTAGACTGCAGTGTTTCCTGTTTCCGGAAAGTAGAAAGATCGACGCTAGTGTGGGGTGCAGAGAGGAAGGAAGACCTCAGCCGACAGGCTATGGCAGGTGTGGCCAGCAATCGATAGCCTGGAGGGCCAGCAGTGAAGCCTAACAGTATATGGTGGACACCCAGAGGGTCCAGGCCGGTCAAAGAGGATAAGCAGGAAAGCAGGAGCAAGGCAGCTCAGAGGAGAGAAAAGGGAAAGCAAAAAGTAGAAAGCACTCCCTGAATTGGAAGTAGCAAATATCTAGCAATAGTTCCTTCACTGTGTCTTCAGCAATGGGGAGGCAGAAATCATCTCTGATAGACCTTAATCATGAAAGATGCTGCAATGTTCTTGAACAAGAAACACTGTGACATTCAATTGCTTTGTTGAAGAACAACGTATGAAAAAGGTTAAAAGCTGTTCTATATGAAACATCGTTAGCCAGGTTGGGCAAGCGTCTGTTTAGCTTATACCATACACACCATCCCTCCTGTTGCCTTTATTACAAATGTCTTCAGGCTTCCTAATAGTTAAGAGGAAGAAGAAGGAGAAGGAGGAGAGGAAAAGGAGGAGGAGGACAAGGAGAAGAAGAAGAAGAAAATAAGGTTTGTGGGAAAATGTGATGTATTTGATGACAAACATGTAAGTTATGTTTGTTCTTGGAAATGGAATTTGCTTGATACATTGTGAATGAATACTTGTAATACTTAACCTACCAACTGCAATCTATGCCACAGTGTTGTGTTACTTCAATTCACTGTTGTAGTGGAGGTTCTTTTGTTAGTCAGAAAGCATTAGATTCTAGGCTTAGCTTTATTTTTAGAGACCTGTTCAAAAAGAACGTTGCTAGAAACAACTGGGTTCATCCCTGGACGAATGGATGAACAAAACGCAATATACAGTATGCATTGGAATATTAGCATAAAAGGCATGAGGTCCTGAAACATGTACAATATAGATGAACCTCTAAAACTTCATGGAAGTGAAAGAAGCCAGACATAAAAAGTCACATATTGTACGATCCGTTTATATGAACTCAAGTAGATCCACAGAGACAGAAAGCAGATTGGTGGTTACCAGGGAGTGGGGAAAGGGGAACTGGGGAATGATTACTTAATGGGGATAGGTTTTCTTTTGGGGTATTGAAAATGGTTTGGAACTTGATATGGGTGATGGTTGCACAACATTGTGAAGATAGTAAATGCCACTGAATGGTTTATTTCATGTTATGTGAATTTCACCTCAGTTAAAAAAGAAATAAAGAAAACGAAAAATATTGCTTATGGCACAACAAATTCAAATATAATGTGAAGCTTTTTCTTCCATAGCAGGTACTCCACTTCCTTTTCCCAGAGCACCTAAGGAGGGGTTTCTCAGCTGCTTCTTCCTGCAGCACCTCTTAAACAGAGAAGGCAAACCTGTCTCATGCAATGAGAACCCCCAAACAAGGCAGATTCCTGTGATAAAGGCAGAAGCAGAGGGTCATGGGAGGAAGAGAGAGTAGAATCTCTGCCATAAATTCTACATTATTTAGGATGGATGAGAGAAAAATCAATGTGAAAGTGCTTAAATTTCTACGTGGGGAAAAAAAGTTGCTGTAAAGTCCTAGTTATGGGTATAGATATTATTTAAACACAAATTAAATGTTTCAGAAGGTTTACATATGCTGGTTCCAAATTGTGTACATATAACGTTTGAGAATCTGAAAGATGGGAAGTCCTGGATTGCAATGCAGCAACCAGTGAAAGGGACAGAGAAGACCTCAGCTCTGGGTCTGATTCTGCCACTAACTTACGGGATGACCTTGGACATTCACCCATTTATTCATTCATGTATTCATTCATGCATCTAATCAATCTATCCTGAGCACCTCTTAAGTACTAGGCACTGTTCTAAGGGCTGGGGGTCCAGCCTTGAACGACACACACACAGTCTCTGCCCTCATGGAGCCTACAGTCTAGTGTGGACACAGTCAAACGTGCTCCAAGTATGTGTTGAACTGAATTGAAACAAAGTAATGTCAAGTAACAATATGAGCTATGAGAAAGGAAAAAGCAGGACAAGAGACAGTGAGAAGGAACACCTCATCAAAGAGGAGACACTGTGGCAGAAATACAATGACATGATGAGAGGGCTTGTGAACAGAGCATCCTGGGCATAGGGAGGAACTAATACAAAGGCTCTGACACACACGCATGTGCTTGGCATGTCCCAGGCACAACAAGGAGGACGGAGCCGCTAGAGTGTGGGGAGGGAGGGGGTGCAGGGACCATAGGCCTGAGCAGTCGTCTGTAGCGCCTGCAGCCTATGAGAAGAGTTTGGGTTTTACTGTGAGTGAGATGGGGGCGATTTGTGGGGACAGAGTCCCACAGAGCAGTTTCCAGGCTCTCGGCCTCATGTGGAAAGGTACTGGCTCAGTTATTAGCTAGCCATCAGCTGTAATCAGATGGCCATCCGCTGTGGCTGGGTGGCCATGCCCTGTTACTGGTTAACCATTAGCCACTAACAGAACTGCCGTGGCTATGCTGGCAAGGGGGTTTTTGTTGGTTGGTTGGCAGAGAAGCAGACGGCGGATTGCGGCTAGCAAGTGGGGTTAGCAAGCATGGATGGTGGATTGCGGATGGTGTTGATCCTACTTCTTGTGTCTCGCCTGGCCTCCAGCGAGACTGGGGTGCAGGAAGACCCCTCGTTGGGGTACTGGTGGATGTTTGCTCCCTGTGTCTCCAACCCAGCTGCCAGCTAGAATATAAGTAGTATGACTCCCCTTATCTATGGCTCCGTGGGTGTTCCTTTTTGGCCTCACCATATCCTGCATTCTTATGTGGGGAGTGGGAGTTGAGACCCCGCATGACACCATTACAGAGATTTTAGCAGAGGAACGAACTTATGTCTCAAGCGGGTCACTCTGGCTGCTGTGTAAAGATTCAAGTATGGGGCAGAGGGGAGCAGGGAGGAAGGAAAGACACCTGTTGGGAAGGTACTGCAGTAATGCAGGTGACCAGTGAGAGAGGCCTGGTCGGGGTGGAAGCAATGGCAGAGGGGAGAAGTGGTGCACATGGAGATTTATTTTGAAGGTGAGGTGTAAGACTCTTGATGATGGATTGTATTCTGGGGTGAAGGATGTCAAGGATAAGTCCAAGACGGTGGCCATGTCCTTGACTCTCTAAGCCTTTGCTCCTTCATATAGAAAGTGAGGGGATTTGACTAGGCAACGTCTAAGGCTCCTTCCAGCACCAAGGGTCGAGATTCTCAGAGAACACTGGACAGTACACAGAAATGAAGGAACCAAACCTCAGTTTACCCATCTGTTAAATGCACCCTCCTAGCTTGGTGGTGAGGAGCAAATGAGGTCGAACATAGCACTAGCATACCCAGAGGGTCCAATAACTACTAGCTTCCTTACTTCCTTTGGAAGAGTGAGCCTGCCTAGTTGGACCAGGCTCATAAGGCCTCCAGAGAAGGGCTCCAAATTAGCACCTGGGTGGGTGGGTCTTGTAAATCAAACCAAATATTTGACAAAACTTACGTCCACACCAAAACCTACATATGAATGTGTATAGCAGCTTTATTCACAATTGCCAAAATTTTGAAGAAATAGATGACTAGATAAATAAATTATGGTACATCCACACAAAATATTATTCAGTACTAAAAAGGAGCTCTTAAGCTATGAAAAGACATGGAAGAAATTTAAATGCACATCACTAAGCAAAAGAAGCCAATCTGAAAGACTGTTTACTTTGTAATTACAACTGTATGTATGTTGGAAAAGGCAAAACTATGGAGACAATGAAAAGAGCAATGGTTGCCAGGGGTCAGGGGGAGAAAGGGATGAATTGGTGGAGCACTGGGGATTTTTAGGGTCGTGAAACTTTTCTATACGATACTACAATGGTGGATACATGTCATTATACATTTGTCAAAATGCATAGAATGTGCAACACCAAGAGAGAACCCTCATGTAAACAAACTGTAGACTTTGGTTAAGAACGACGGGTGAGTGTGTTGGTTCATCCATTGTAACAAATGGACCACACGTGTGGGATGTGTGTGAGTGGGACTATGTGGGAACTCCGTACTCTCCTTCTATTTTGTTGTGAACCTAAAACTGCTCTAAAAAAATAAACCTATTAATTTTTTAAAAAAATGCAAATTACGTTTAGGCAGGGCCTCATGGTCCCCACCATTCCCTGTGGTCTCTCCCTGTGGGCATATAATCCCTTTTTGACTCTAACTGTTCAGTTGAGTGATTTTTAGTATATTCACAGAGTTGTATAATCATCACCACTATCTAATTCTGATAGAACATTTTAATCACTCTCCCGGAAAACCCCACGCCCTTTAGCAATTATCCCTCATTTCCTCCCAACGCCCCAGCTCTAGGCAACCACTAACCTACTTTCTGTCTCTATGGATCTGCTTATTCTTGATATTTCATGTAAATGGGATCATACAATATGTGGCCTTTTGTGACTGGCCCCTTTTACTTTGCATAATGCTTTAAGGTTTATTTGCGTTGTCTCATGTATCAGTACTTCATTCGTTTTTATTGCCAAAGAATATTCCAGTGTATGCATAGACTGCATCTTATTTATCCATTCATCTGTTGGTAGACATTTGGGTTGTTCTACTTTTCAGCTGTTATAAATAATAGTCCTATGAACATTTGTGCAGAAGTTTTTGTATAGACATATGTTTTCATTTCTCTTGGTTATATACCTAAGAATGGAATTGCTGGGTCACAAGGTAATTCAACTTACCCTTTTAAGGAACTTCCAGACTGTTTTCTGAAGTGACTCCACCATTTTATAATCCCAGCAGCAGTGGACGAGAGCTCCAGTTTCTCTACATCCTTGCCAACAAGTGTGATTATCTGTCTCATTCGTCAGGGCCATCGTCGTGGGTGTGAGGTGGTATCTCATTGTGGTTTCAACTGTATTACGCCAAGGCTAATAATACTGAGCGACTTCTCGTGTGCATCTTGGCCATTTGTAAGTCTTCTTGGGAGGAATGTCTATTCAGACCCTTTGCTATTTTTAGATTGGATTATTTGCCTTTTTTATTCTCTTGAGACTCTTGAAAGCCTCAGTTCTTCCACCCGGAACAACACATGTGTGACCCCAGATCAAGAAATTGGGCTCTGGGGCTGACCCAGGACAGCATTAACAGGTGAATTTGGGAAAGGAGGGGTGCAAGATCGCCAGGGGCCCACCTCCCTCCTTGCTCACAGTGACACTGGACTTACTCCCATTTTAATCATTTTTAATGTCTAAGGGCTGTTGTATGCTGAAAGGAACCCACACTAAATTTTTATCTGTTTTTACGGAGTTGGCAATTATCTAAATATTCACATTCTGCTTAGATAACTATTACATCAAAAAATATGAATTTTAGAAATAGGAGTTCCCCAAACATTTTAACAGTGATTAAAACCTTAATCAGCTAAACTCTTCCAAATGAAAATTTTAAGCCAAATTATGAGACACTTTAAAATGCTTTAAACACTTTAAAAATCTCACACACATGAATACAATGATTATAATAATTTCAATACAAACCCCCAAACCCATTTCTGCAAAAATGTCATGTATCTAAATTTGCTTCTTCATTATCTCTGTTCTTATTTTCGTGGTTTCATATTGCTTCCCTGGGGGGTTGGACACCTTCCATCTGCCTCCCCAGATCCATTCTCACCCTTGTCTGCCCTGCTCTGTGTCCTGGGAGACTCCTCGTCTAAAATGCATCAACAGAGTCCTTTATTCTCAGACTTCCAACTTGTTGGGTTCTGACAGTGGGGACTCAGCCTGAGATTGGAGGGTGGGGGACAGTGAGGCAGGCTCCTTTCCTGCAGGGTCTCCTGAGTTGGCTGTGTCACGCACAGAAGGCCGCAAGCCCTGTTGCTGACCCTCCCCTCTCTGGGATAATGGCTCCGCCCTTCCCCTTCCAGGCCTGGAGGTAGTCAGCTGCCAACGCCAGAGCTCACGCTATTCCTTGTTGGTTTCCCTTAACCCTGCCCACCCTTTAATAAATAGTCCCTTTATTCCACCCTCCTCTGTCACTGTTGAAGTGTGTCAGCTCCTTCCTGATAGATCCCTGACAGATAGGATGACATTTTTATTTGCCTGAGCTGGAGAGTTAGACTGGCTTTTGCTGGCTAGTTGAGGTGAACAGGTGAAGGCTCAGAACCAGGGCCAGGAGACTTGGATCTGCCTCCCTCCAGGGGATTCTGTCTGAGCAGAACCAGAACAGGCTCTTTATCTTTTGGGGAGATAGCCTTTGTCCATTATATGAGGAACTGCCCAGGTGAATGGCTCTAACCGATCAGTTTTACTCTGATTTTTGGGGGTCCTTTGTCTTATAATCTTTTGAAAAATAATGCCGTTTGAATGTCTTACCTTGAAAGTAGAGCCTGATAAAAGACTGTCTAATTACATAAGTGTTTATGATGCAAGTGATATAAGCCATTTTGCAACTGCTTGTTGTGTGGTTTTAATTAGTTACAGCCAAGTCAGCTGACGGAGAGTGAATTTTACTTCCCATTGACCATGAAGACCAACAATAATGAGGCCTCTGCTACCTCTGGGTCTGGATCTGTGTATGCACAGGACCTTGGGGGTGCACACAGCCCCCAGGACAGTGAGCACAGTCAAGGACCCGGGCCTTTCAGGCAGCCCACTTGGGACACCTTCAGGCTTTGAATAAAACGAATTTAGTGATTGATTCCCCGTCTGACCGACGGAAGAACCAGAAGAGAAAGAAGCCACGAGTCCATAGGCGAGCTCTTTCCCATACACACTGTCTGTATTCTGTGAGTGAACAGTGGCTGGGGATTTACTGCTTGTGTTTTGCCAGCAGATTTGGTGTCAGAATTTCCCTGCCTGGGAGCTTTGGCTGCTCAACTGGATGCATCGAAGTCCCTGTTTGATGCACCTTCTGGACTGCTAGAAACAGAGCAACATGTCAATGTCACCCCCCAGGGGGAGCATTTCTTCCAGCCCTTTCCCATCTAACAGGGCTATGCTGCCCCCACCCTGGCAGAAATGCGTGTGGCACTGGAAGGGGGGAACCCGCTATTGCAAAATGCCTGCTATTTGCCTGTCGCCATGTCAGGCAATCTGCAAATATTCTGCCACTGATTTTCAAATAGTCTGTCATCTCAACACTGCCCAGGGAGCCCTCTCCTTTGCTGGGTACTCTCTTTCTCACTCCCTGTGGGGACTGAGTCCCAGAGAGCAGTTTCCAGGCTCTCGGCCTCATGTGGAAAGGTGCTGGCCCGGGTAGTAGATGGCCATCAGCTGTGACTGGTTGGCCATTAGCTGTTATCGGTTAGCCATTAGCCACTAATATAGCTGCTGTGGCTGCATTGGTTGGTTGGTTGGTCGGTCGGTCGGCAGAGAAGTGGGCGGCAGATTGTGCATCATGTGGAGCCTGCTTTCTGTGTCTCCAACCCAGCCGCCAGCGAGACTATAGTGATAAAACCCCCCATCCATGGCTCCGTGGATGTTCCTTTTTGGCCTCGCCATATCCTGTGTTCTTATGTGGGGAGCGGGAGCAGAGACCCTGCACGACACTCTCCTAGAGGACGGCTTCATGCCTGCTCATTTCTCCCCAAGCTCTGCTGACCTGGACCTCGTTGGGATAACAGGAGACACCAGACTTCCTTAATTTCCCACCACCCAGTCCAGTAGCCTGCCAGAACCTGACCATGTTCTCCTCTCTCCCTCCTGTCAAAGGCCTGCTGTGCTGGGGCTCTGGGTCCTGTCATTACGCTCTTGTTCTTTCAAAGGGTGTCAGTCCTTCCTCTCATGGGTATCATCAGTGTTTGTGTCAAGAGCTCAGCTGAGTTGGAGACAGAGCACTGAGCTGCCCTGTGTCAGAGAATGCGATGAAAGCAAGAAGCCCAAAATGAAAGTAACAATGCCGCCTTTAATCACTTACTGCGTGGTATAAGCAACAGGGAGCCCCTATCCCGTTTCCCCCAGGGAACTGTGCACTTGTCGAGGGTAAGCCACTTAACCTCTCTGTGTCTTAGTCGCAACCTTTGGAAAACGAGGCACTTCATAGGATTGCTGTGGGAATTAAATACAAATGCAAACGTGCTTAAAGCGGGACCTGCACGCAGAGGGTGCTAAATAAGGACTGGCTGTCCTCCTGCCCCATCACTCCATCCCGGCAGGTATGCAGCTCAGCCCTCAGAGGGAGGGGACTTGCAGCTGTCTTGCATTTCCTGTTCTTGGAGAATTCTTGTCTTGAGTCTGTCTTTGCCATTTCTCCTGCTCAGAGAATTTACCCACATACGTTTAGCCTTCTGGGCATATTTTTAGTCATAAACCAAGGGCATTAAATCTAGGTCCAGCAGCAGGCGGCTGCTTAATGAAGCATTACTTATGGGCATGGAAATAGGCATTGTTTGGTGTCTGCTTGGTCCAGACAGGAGTAGTGGCAGCAAGGAGACAGACCATGAACGTGACTCAGGAAGAAAATCACATTGAGTCTTTGTTGCGTGAGACAGACTTTTTCCCTTTTGTTTTCCAAGGTTAGATATCTGAAGGGAGAATTCAGGATATAAGACAGCACACAGCCGTCTGTCCTTCAGGTAAGTCCCCTGCTGAGGAGAGGGTGGTGTTGAGACAGGTTACCTAGCATTTCCCTAGGTAGACAGGGTGGAATAAAGGAACACAGCCATATCCTAAAACTCCAGGTTTTGAAATCACTCCTTTGCTCCAGGACAAAATGTAACAACGCCTTGAGGTTAATCATAAAATTCCTTTTGGCCTGACAAATGAGCAGATCTGATAGATAAGAGTGGGTTATTTTGCTAATTCCTTCAGGGTGGGCAAGCAGAACAAACCTGGTAGACGAATTTCATTAGAAGGCACCAGTTCTCTTCTTCAAACAGTTCCCTTCTTCAAACAGCTCCCCTTCCCCAAACAGGCAAGGGAAGGTATAAAAGTAAGAGCTTTTGCTTCAGTCGCGGGGCACCCCCATTTGGGACCCCCTCCCGCTCGGGAGCTCTGAACCTTTGCTTTCAATAAACTATCTTTTTTTAAAACTCTTTGCCTCTCCTGGGTCCGTGTTTCCATTCTTCTTCGGTCTCACGAGACAGGATCCCGGCACACACTCACTCACTCCAAAGTCCCCTACATCATTTGGGGACTCACGGAGACATATTCCTCCTTTAGTGTTGGGTTTTCATGCGATGAACTGGGAGGGCCTCCTTGCTCTCCTGCCTTCCGTTTTAAGCACTGAGAAGAAATAACTGGTCAGGATGAAAAAGTGGAGCCTTTCACTGCCGTATCCCTTTCCTGTGGCCGCCTTAAATTACCACTAGCTGAGTGGTTTCAAACAACAGAAATGTATTCTCTCACAGTTCTGGAGACTAATCAAGGGGTGGCAGGGCTGTGCTCCTTCCAAAGGTTCTGGAGGATTTTTCTTTGCCTCTTCCTTGTTTCTGATGTTGGCCTGCGATCCTTGGTGTGTCTTGGCCTGGAGACGCATCACCCCAATCTCTGCTTCCGTCATCACATGGCCTTCTTCCTGTGCGTCTGTGTGTCTCTTCTTATGAGAACACCAGTCAACATTTTAGGATCCAACCAAATCTAGTATGACCTCATCTTAAATTATCTAATTACATCTGCCAAGATGCTATTTTCAGATAAGGCCGCATTCTGAGGTTTGGGGTGGACATGAATTTGAGGGGGTGGGGGAACACCATTCAACCTAGTACTGCTACCCATGATTCCATGATTTCCGTCCACCTTCACTTGTTTCAAACCACTTCCGGTTATAGCTCTGAGGTCCTCTGAAATCCGCAGCCAGGGATGACCGATTGTATTCAAGTTCAAGGGTTCCCCCCCACCCCCCCATCAAAACAAACCCGGGGAATGGAGTGAGCCTGTCTGTGAGCAGACCATCAATGACGGTGAGTGTTGAGATGCAGCGTCTGTGATTTTCCTCCTCTGAGCATGTTAAGTAGCTTTATAGACGCCCGAGTGTGGGGGTGACAAGGCTCCTCAGAAGTCACCACATGGAGCCAAGTCCCACCCAGTTCAGCCCTGACTGATGGGCTTGTGAGGCCGCAAGTCCACTCAGACCAGAGGGCGGGAGGGACGCGTCTTCTGTTCGGGGAGCTGAGGTCTGTCTCTGTGCGCCCACCTCTGCTGTGCTCCATTCTCATCAGTCTTCTACACGACAGCCTGGGGAAGGTTCAGTATCACAACGTCCACCCCCCCCACCCCACAATGTCCCCTATTGTGTCTCCATCTTCTTTTAAAACATCCTTATCCTGTCACCCTTTCCACAATGTGCTGCAGGTTTTCATGGTGGTACCAGGACCTAATTATAATTTTTCATTTTATAATCTGACACAGGCCCTAGACACTTAGTGTTTCTCTTCCTTTTTGTTTTAAACTTTTTATTTTGCAATAATTTAAAACTGGTAGAAAAGTTGTAAGAATCACACGAGGAACTCCTCTATACCGTTTACCCAAGTGCACCGAGTGGCGCTTAGTGTTTCTTTAGAAAACAGGATGGCCCAAAAACAAGGCCACGGGGAGGCAGGGGTCAGCAGATGGTCCTTGAGGCCTGCACACTGGGATTCGGAGAACAGACACAGGTCACATAGTTTTCTAGGAGACATGTCCCACATAATTACCACAGGCTGAGTTTGACATCAAATACATTCTCCAGCTTGTTTTTAATTCTTGCCTTCTTTTTGCCAGTTACCCATGAGAACCTCAATTCAACGAGAAACCTCTGGTAAGGATATCGTGTTAATTTTAGTCCATCATTGCAGCTTGTCACAGTCTGTTGAATGTCTCATTTAACATGTTTATTGCTTATCTTAGTCTTATTTGCTGATTTGAAAGGAATGGCTTCGAGACCTTTATTAAGTTTGTGGATTAAATGACTGAAAATGCTCCTGGGTGCACCTTCTTTATGCCACATGAAGTGATTAACTGATTGTTTCCTTGGCCACAGATCCTTCTAACTGTATTATTGTCTACGCTATAGTTCCTCTTCTTTTCCATATGGTTATTATTAAGACATTGTTGCATGACCTGATGAAATCAGATACCCAATGTCAGTGGTAGCAGTTTCCATAAGTACTTATGGATATTCTTCCATAAAAAGGTCTTACTATCAAATATTTAAAAATGATATGTACCATATTCTCTTTCTGGGAAAATTCACTACATGTGCTAGCATATGACATGCTGCAAAAAGGCCTGCAATAGTAACATGTTTTCAAACTGATTTTGTTCAACCAAGTGCTTCAGAAATTCCTCGATCAGTCAATTCCCCCCTTTCTGGTTACCATTTTGAGGAACTCCAGTGTTATGAGAAACACTGTGAAGGAAAAGCTGGTCTATAATGTTTCACTAATACACTGTACAAATTACCACGTCCATAGAAAGAAATGAGGTTACTTTGACCGTGTTCGAAAACTTCCATTCAATAATCAGTCGTAGAGAGTAATTTTTTCCTAGTGAATCAGAATTAATCTCAACAGTTTTTACTTTCCTGAATCCTGCATTTTTCCTCTTTCTGAAAATGTGGTAGTTCTTTATCTACATCTAGTGTGTTGTTATCTTCTCACTGACTGTAATTTCTCCAATTTCACTGGCCGGGTTCTGCAATCACAGTCGCAGGGTCTGTTAGGCCTGGGAGGCCATGTACCAGTCAAGTGGCTTTGTCTTTGCTCTGGAGGGGGTCCGGGTGACTCTTCTTGGTATTTCTGGACTTGGTTCTTGACTCAGTGCTGTGTATAGAGTAGACTCTGAATACAAGACCTTTCTTCCAGGACTGAGCAAGACCTTTGGCCATCTGAGCTTGCCAAGCATTCTTGACAACATTTTTAAATAATAAGACGTGTGGATACATCTAGGCCACAAGCTGTTTTTATCTACCTGTCTATATTAGTGTGCTAGGGCTGCCATAACAAAGTTTCACAGACTGGGTGGCTCCAACAAGACATTTATTTTCTCACACTTCTGGTGGCTGGAAGTCTGAGATCAAGGTGTCAGCAGAGTTGGTTTCTCCTGACACCTCTCTCCTTGGCTTTCAGATGACCGTCTTCTCGCTTCGTCTTCACATGGCCTTTTCTTTTGTTGACATAAGAACGTCCAAAGCTGTGGATAATTTTTACAAGGGTTTATTTGCACCAAAATTGATGACAATTGCCGGGAAGCAAGATCTCAAATGCTCTGGAGAATGGCAGCTTGCAGTTTCTTTTATGCATTTGAAATTAAGAAGTTATCAACCGTTGATTGTCGGCGCCAGTTCAATGCCAATAGGAATCCCTAATTTGGGATGTGGTGAAGAAAGAAACTTTATTTAGTGCAGCCAGCTCAGTTGTGATACAGCATGGCTTTAGAACAGCTCAATAGTGCCCCAGCTCAATTATGAAGCAGTACAGCTAAGAAACAGCAAGGCGAAAAGGAGGCCCTGCCGGGAGGCCACTCTCTTGTCTAGACAGCTCTGCTCCACATGTTCTAGTCTAGTCTGCTCCCCTCTGCTTCAATGAGAAGTCTTTGATGTTTCAGCTCCAGCCAGGGATATGCTGTCTTCAGTGAAAAGGGAAAGTATGCTCCTTGAGCCAGAGGGGAACTAATTTATATAGAAAGAAGTCCCTATCCCTGGTCCCTGGTCCCTGGTCTGTCTTCATGCAAATGAGGACTCCAAATTCTCACAGTTTGATAGGTCCAAAAACCACTGTTCTGATTGGTCAGAATGGAGCTGCTCTGATTGGTCGGTGAAGATACTGATAGGAATATAGCTGTACAGCTCCAATTGGATGGGGAAAGTCTCAGTCCTATTGGTTGAAATACAATTCTAGGAACTGCTTTGTAAGGGCTGGCTCAGATGGCTGGAACACAGTGGAGCCATCAGCACGGGCAGGATATCTTGCAGCAGCAGAGGCAGCCGTGGAACAACACCCACTGCTACGCCCTACTCGGCTTTCTGGGGTTTTGAGGACTTCACTAACAACAGTGGCAAGGAGCCAATAAGCATACGTGTTAACAACACAAGGAACTGGTCTGGGATCTGGCTAGGAGCCGGGGCCAGTCCTTGGTACGAGATTAGATGTGTCGGAGCTTGGCCCACCTGCGCCAAGGCGGAGGCCAGATCACATGCTGTAAATATTTTCTTGGTTCCTGGGAGGGTAGCCAATCCGTCCAAGGCCAAGCACGTAGCCCAGCCACTTTGAGAATTTACATCCCCAAATGTTCCCAGGCAGACCTTCATATATTCTATTCCTTACAGAAGGTGGGAGAATGCAAGGTGGGGATAGGATTACAGGGTAGTTAGCAAGGTTATGAGCTCTGTTGAGGATTGTTACACTTATTTCAAAGGTGTGTAAACCTAGATGCACAAAAACAATGGACAGGGCTTGCTTAAGGCAAAGATAAACCTCTTACTAAAAAGTTATATTCCTGGAGTGTAACAACCCACCATGACCTACCCAATTAGGAATTTACGATCAGATCCCCCTGTGAGGTTACTTTCCATAGAACCTCATTTTTCATTTACCATCAGATGTCATTTTATGTACTTGCCAGGTCCAATTCTTAATTGTCTTCAAAATGGGCTTCCTTTTCATCACCTTTCATGTTACAGATTAGAAAACTAGGACAGATAGATGTTAAATATTTTACCAAGGGCACGCAGCTAGTGATGACAGAGTCAGAATCAGAATACAGGCCAGGCTGCCTGCAGAACACAAGCTAATGTCCCCATCTGTATGAGTCTCCTGTGGCTGCTGTAACAAAGTCCCACAAACTGTGGTACTTTATTTAGTCGTAGAGGCAACAAGTCCAAAATCACCACCACTGAACCAGAATCAAGATGTTGTCAAGGCTGCACTAGCTCTAGAGGCTCTAGAAAAGAGTTTGTTCTTTGCCTCTTCCAGAGTCTCATGGCTCCAGACATTCCTTGACTTGTGGCCACATTCCTCCAATCGCTGTCTCTGTGGTCATATCCTCCTCTTCTGTCTATGTAATCTGCCTCTGCCTCTCTTAGAAGGACAGCTCTAAGGGCATTTAGGGTCCCCCTAATAATCCAGGATAATGTGTTTATCTCAAGATCCTGAATTTAATCCCATCTGCAAAGACCCCTTTTGTGAGGACCACACTCCTAAATTCCAAGGATTAGGATGTGGATGCCTCGTAGGGGGCCACTTTTCAGCCTACCGTAGCACCTGATCCTACTGCCTGATTAATCCCATGATTTAATTAATGCAAGATGCCCTTTGGACAAAGTGGAGAAATGTAGCCTCCATCACGGCCCAGTCATGGAGAAGCTGAGAGGTGCTGAAATCTCAAGACTGTTGGAAAGTCATTTCCAAAAGTTTTAGAACAAAATAAGGCTGCCACCAACGCACAGTAGAGAGGAAGAGGCTCTAAGAATTGAAATCACGACTGTAGAGTAACCCGGAAAGCTGAAAGGGGAGTGTAACTAAATAAATGTTTACTCATTAGTGATTTTTGAGCCTAG
Organism: Rhinolophus ferrumequinum; assembly: GCF_004115265.2. Classification (NCBI taxonomy): domain Eukaryota; kingdom Metazoa; phylum Chordata; class Mammalia; order Chiroptera; family Rhinolophidae; genus Rhinolophus; species Rhinolophus ferrumequinum. Next base: position 99,268,607 of record NC_046285.1, on the reverse strand, counting down.
ACTCCAAGAGGATTTATTCTAAAGATTCAAAGTGGGCACACAACCACAGGCAATTTTTTCAGAGCAGCGAGGTAGAACCTTCTAGAAAGAATGCCAATAGAACCAGAATGAGCTGGAATCTTCTAGAGGTGAGCTTTGACAAGGCATATTAGTGGCAGGAAAAAACAAAGAAGGGCAGCCCTTTGCTCTGGGGAGGAAGTGTTTTGTAAGTGGAAAACCAAGAGGAAGCACAGCTATTTACCAGCTGTTTTGCTTCTGGCTTCACCATCAAAGAGACTGGTCAGACAGGAAAGGACAGCTGGGGTGACTTGACGCCAGGCAAATCAAAGCCGGAGACAAGCATAGTATAGGGACCACAGGCGTGAGCTCTCACCTCCAAGGTAGGAGACTTGGCAGATTTGACTGCGGAGCCAGCCCCCAAACATCTGAGAAATACTGGCGGGGCTGCTGGAGAAAGGGCCCGAGGAGGGAGGATGAAGGAAGCACAGGGAACTGTGGAGATCAGGGTCCTCACGTCATGCAATTACCCAGTCTGACTCTTAACGTGGAGCATCCATTAATCACGGCCCTGAGGATGAGGCATGAGGACATTCTATTCTTGTTTTAACTCATCTGGGAACTTAAACTTTGGAAACTTCCAGTCAATGCCTGGATATATGTCAGACCTCCAGATAATCCTCTGATTGCTCCCTGAAGGACTCACGTATCCAAACCACCTGACATCTGACTGGTAACCATCCTGGACCAATGCTGGGGCTAAGAACGAAGGACTGCTCGTTCTCAAGACGGCACTTTTTACTATAAAAACTCTTAACTTTTCTTTCTTCCTTGGAACATTTCTGGGTTTTTGCTGAATTTTGTTTAGTTGTGTTTCCGGTTTGCAAACCTTATGGTGCTTGAATAAATTTTTATCATTTCTTTCTGGCAAAGCCTCCAGAGTCTTTCTGAGTTTGGTCAACAGCCCAGAGAATCATTCTGATTTGGGGGAGATTTGCTGGAGATGGAGATTTTCAGTTGAAGAAGCAAGAGGGAGATTTATCCAATACGGATATATTAAGCCAACTAACCAGCCACTCCTCTTTTTGAGTTTTATCCTTGGCCCTTTTCAAGGAGAATCAAGAGTATGTATCTCTTGAAACGACTGGATTCAATTCTTGGGAGTCGCCTCCTTCCCTTCCTCCCTCCCTTGTTTTCCTAAGCCCCCTAAGGACACAGATCCTCTAGCCTACACCCCACCACCCACCCCACCCCCAGCTCTCTTCTTCTTTGATGTAAATGAGGCAGATGAAGAGTGGAGCCCATAAAGGGAAATCCTGACAGCTCTGGGCCAGCTAAAGGGCTGGCAGCAGAAATTATAAGAGAGAAGAGACTGATTAAGGAAGAGGTAACAAGGAGTTAATTTGGGGAGAAGGTAGTCAAAGCAGGAAAAGCTTTACCAAGAAGTGTTTCTCAGTCTCACAGTGAGTGTCATGGTCACTAGTGGGATGAGGAAGATGGGCTGCAAAGAGCAGAGAACATTAAACCAGCAGAAATCTCAGCAAATATCTATTAGCACCTTTGTTCTAAGTGCTGGGGAGATAAGGATAAAACTAGAATATGGTCCTGACCCTCTAATAACAAACAGTGGAGAAAGACACTGAAAGGATTGTTTAAAAGTGCAGAACTGCTTTGGAAAACAGTCTGGCAGTTCATCAAGCATCTAAACATAAAATTATGAGAAGACACCGCATTTCCACCTCTAGGTATATAACCAAGAGAATGGAGAACACAGTCTACACAAAAACCTGTACAGAAATGTTCATAGCAGCATTATTCATAGTAATCAAAAGGTGGAAACAACCCAAATACCTATCAACTAATGAATGGATAAACAAAATGTGGTCTATGCATACGATGGAACACGACTGGCTATAAAAACAACTGAAGTATCGCTATATGCTACAGCATGGATGAACCTTGAAAACATTGTGCTAAGTGAAAGAAGCCAGCCACAAAGGATCACATACTGTATCATTCCACCTACATACAATGTCTAGAAGAGGCAAATCCATTGACACAAAGTCAATTAGTGGTTGCCTAAGGGCTAGGATGGGATGGGAGGAATGGGGTGTGCCTGCCGATGGGTAGGGGGTCCTCTTTTTGGAGAGATGAAAATGTTTTACAATGAGAGAGTGATGGTGATTGCACACCTTCGTGAGTACAAAAAAACCTTTTGGGTTGTGCACGTTAAATCGGTGAGTTGTATGGCATCTGAATTATGTTTCAGTAAAGCTGGTTTGGTTTTGTTTCAAGTGCTGACATTGCACACAGGATGCTGTCAGGACGGAGGAGGGTCACTAAGTCACTTGAGGGTGTGCTGAGAGCTTCCTGTGTTCTTCACACCTATCTCACTAGCACTGCTTCTCTGCACTGTTTCCTGGAGGCACCCCAGTGTTATAATTGCCACAAACACTTGCTCAGGTTTAAAACGGGAACTGAGTATGAACTTTCCCTCGTTTAAATAAAACAAGCAAATGCAATGTGTTGTCATTTTGTAAAAACCATGTTTTCTTGCCATGAATTAGTTCTACATAGAACTTCTGGAAGGCTAGAAAAGGAAAATTATTGATTTTTTTTTTGGTTGAACTTTTTTCCCACAGTATTTGTTCCACTCTTGTCACTTTCCTTTTCATTTGTCTTCACCTTTGGGTGGCTTTTAACATTAAGACAAAGTTTGCCACTGAGGGTGTGATTTCTAACCCATTCTTCTGTTGCTAACTAAAATAAAGGTTACATTTTAGCAACAAGAAACAAAAATATTAAAAATGATGTCTGACGGTGGGGTAGTTGTGTAATGGCCACCATATGAGAAGGTATCTTAAAACTGACAAACACAGCAGGCAATTCCATTGACTATGACTGAATTTACAGCAGGGTAATTTACTTGTGGGAAGATTGGGTCGGAGCTGAGAAGATGACCCAGAAGTCATACAGATTATTTTCTGCTAACAGTCCACTGTTATGGTACTTATTTAATGGTATAACTCGGATACTAATGGCTGACAGGACAGAAGGACAAAGAATGCAATAGTGCCAGGGGCCACTGGTGGTTGATGATTGTTTATAATCAATGCTGTCACCAGTATGGTATTTATTGGTTGTCATGCCATTCTGGCTGTTACTAACAAAAATATTTATGGCTACATTTTAAGGAGCACAGTTAATCATAAACTAGAAAGCTCTGATATGCTTGCTAAGGACAGTAAGGCTGGTCAAAGTTCACAGCATGAAACAAAAAATGAAATGAAACCCGGGACATGGAGATGGAGTTAGTTTTTTTCACATCTACATCTATACAAATGGAGAATAGAATTGAGATGCTGTAAACTTCTGATGTACAGTGTGCCAACTTGTACATCAAGTTGAAAAACAACTTCGACTCAATTTATAAGTAGTCAGAATAACTTTACAGAACAGAACTCTTTTCTTTAACCTGGACTATTTTCATTGGTTTTGTTTTTCTCCTTCATGTGTTTTATGGACTTTCTTAAATAGAATTCGCTCTGTTTAATCTGCATGTGTAATTGTCACGTACTCAAGAAGGCTTCCGTTTACCACTTTTTATTATCTATTAATTCAACAGATATTTCTTAGTACTAGGCACTGAGTCAGGTGCTGACGTGGAGACGAGCAGTGGTGAGCAGCTCAGAAGTCTGGAGCAGTGCTGGGAGGGAAAGGTGTCGGCCATGAAAATATTTCCTAGAGATGCTGACAACCCTGGATAACGTCTGACATTCCTGCAGAAGCACCGGGTGACAGGTGGACCCTGTTAACTGGGCATTAAAAGCAAGAGTGATCCCTTTGAAGGCTGGAGAACAGGAAGACGTATGAGAGTGCTGGTGAACAAGTACATACAACCTACCATACCTGCTCTGACAGAGCAGTGGTTCTCCACCTTGGTTGCACGCTGGAATAACCTGGGGGAACTTTAAAACACAGTGATAGCTGAATCCTGCTCCAGAAAGTGGGAGTTCTTTGGTCAGGGTGAGGGTGTGCATTGACATTTCTAAAGCTCTCCAGGAGGCTGCAATGGGCAGCCATGGCTGAGAACCAGGTGTGAGAGGAGGAACAGGGGGCTGCCCTGGAGGCTAATCCAGTCTGGGGTGGGCAGAGCCCCCTGAGCAAGTGGAGTGAGTTCCTTTTCCACAAGGCTGCGCTGTCAGAAAGCATTGCCAAGGGGAAGAATGGGGAGAAAGAGAAAGATGGGGAAGAGGGGAAGAAAGGGAAGTTGGCACAGGCTGGCTTCCCTCCGGGGGCCTTTCAAATAAACAGGACACATGTTTCTGCTACGACGTCTCAGTGGTGGCACACAGATGACCTGTTGAATCCCTTTCTGGTTTCAGAATTCTTGGCCATTTTCTCCATGTGGGGTTCTCCCATTCTTCACTTCTTAGCTGCAACGTCAGCCGCAGGTAGTTCACCCACATTCTCCTCCACACACCTGGGCTCCAGACACTTGGCAAGGCCACGAAAAACACTGTGACTACCAGCAAGGCGCAGGCTGGCCCTTGTCACACATCCGGCATGCACTCTTTTTGGTACACGATTTCAGAGGTTCCTGTGGAAGGTTCAACCACAAAGAATAAATAAGATAATAAATGTCATGGATTTCTCACAAAGCCTGGCACACCGTAAGCACTTAATACATGTTACTTTTGTCAAGATGATTACTTATTTAAAAAGATTAAAAAAAAAAGACTCACATACATTTGAGAGGAAAATACCTCAAATAGTCCCATGATGTGAAGAAAGAGATTTGAACAATGCTGGGGAGAAAAGTTCTCTGAGTGTCTGAGCTGACAAATTAACTATACAGATAAAGAGGAATCAGCTGGAAAGTTACTCAGCAGGAGTTTGTTCCCCAGCGTCCTTGCCAGTATCCATCAGCTCTGCTGTTCCACCCACTTCTCCAAGGAAGCCTGCAAAGGCTGCCCGGGTCACAGGCTCAGCCCATCTCACTCGCCAGCCAGTGTGGACAGTCTGTATACCATGGGTACGAGGCTCAGTAGTTCTCTGGTCTTTGGGGGCCCCCTTTCAGCACAGGCAGTGCCCCTCGTTTGGATGTCCTCCAACAACACCCTCTGTAGTGCAGGGGATCCTGCCGACTTCGCCATGTGTCATGCAGGGTGTCCTGCGGGGTCTCTGGTCCCGCTCCCCACATAAGAACGCAGGACATGGCTAGGCCAAACAGGAACACCCACGGAGCCATAGGTAGGGGAGTCACACCACTATACTCTCATTGGCGGCTGGGTTGGAGACACAGGAAACAGGAGCCACACAATTCTTAACCCTCACTGCTCCACTTGCTGGCTCAGCCACCATCTCCTTGCTAGCCCCCATTTTCTGCTAGCCTAGCCATGGCAGTTATATTCATGGCCAATGGCTCACTGGTTACAGCTGACGGCCAACTAGCCACAGCTGATGGCCATTTGATCACAGTTGATGACCATTTACTACCTGAGCCAGCACCTTTCTATGTGAGGCCGAGAGCCTGGAAACTGCTTTTTGGGGCTCTGTCCCCAAACCCTCCCTGTCAAGCCACAGTGTAAATGTTATCTATCACACAGACAGAGACTGGGCCAAAACAATTTATGACGTTAAGCAGCAAAACGAATTTTTTTTCTGAGACAGAGGCCCAGCTAATTCGGAGGAAATTCTGTGTGTTTTGAATTCATCTGGGAGCTGAATACATGTTGGAATGATGACTATTCGTAAGCAGTTGTATGTTTGTTATAATCTCTCCTAACTTTTTATTTTGAAAACTTTTAAACCTATAAAAAATTTAAATGCCCAGATACACTTCATCTAGAACAATGACACTTTGCCATATTTGCTTCCTCTCTCTTTCTACACACACACACACACACACACACACACACACACACACTTTAGCATCTCTGACATTTGGATGTGTCTAACAATTCATAGTGAGACATAGGTTGACAACATTTTCTTTCTTTTCCCCCAGTGGTTCAAATATGAGTGGTGCATCTTACAACTGATAACATCTTAGATTCAACAGACAAAAGAATCGGTAATGTGGTCAGCACAGTGTCTGGCTCATGTCAATGCTACACAGATGTTAGCTGTTATTTCTATGTTAATATGATGACAAATTTGTCTACTTCTCCTACGGCTCTGTCAATTAAATCTATTTTGAAGCTAGGTTGTTTAGCACATATATTTTTTAGAACTGTTTTTAGTTGCTGATGGACTGAATCTTTTTATGATTATATAATGGGCCTCTTTAATTCTAGTAATGCTTTTTGCCTTAAAAATCTATTTTATATGATATTAATATAGTGAAATCAACTTTGTTGGTTAGAATTTGCTGGGTATATATCTTTTGCCCTCTCTTTACTTCCAACTTTTCTATATCCTTATGTTTTCTGTGGGCCTTTTAAAAACAGCTAAAGATTTACTATTTTTATTTTTAAAAATACAGTTTGACAATGTTGTCTTTTACTGGATCATTTAGTCCATTTACTTTTGGATTTATTTCTATTGTATTACTTTATGCTATCTATTAGTTCTGCCTTTTTCAAAAAGATATCTTCTTCTTTCCTTTCTTGTTGGAGTAGTCTCTTGACTGAATAATTTTTCCTATTCTACTTTTCCTTTAGTACAGTTTCTCAGATTCAACTATATTGACCTATTGGGCCAGATAATTTGTTGTGTGGGGGCTGTTTTGTGCATTGTTGGATATTTTTGCAGCATCGCTGGCTTCTACTCACTAGATGCCAGGAATACCCCTCCAGCTGGAACCACCAAAAATGTTTCCAGACATTGTCAAATGTCTCCTGGGGCACAAAATTGCCCCTCTCCCCAGGTGAGAACTACTTCTGTAACGATGAGGTTACTGTAGAAATTTTAACATATTTAACTTCTCCATGTCTCAAATGAATCTTTATTCTTCTCTGAAATACAACGGAAACTTTAAAACTTCAAATGTTCCCTTCTCTGGGTTTTAGTTGTTTTTAAACCCAGAAGATATTATTATTGTTTTATACAGTCAATATTTATTTGGATTTACTCATGTATTTATCCATTTCTTTCCTATATTTCTTCTTATATGCCATAACTTTCATCTGGGAATGGTTTCCTTCTGCCTAAAATACATTCTTTAGATCTTTATCTAATAAAGTTCTTTTGATGTCAAACACTCTCAACTTCTATTTGTCTGAGTGTTTTATCCCTTTTCCCTACATAGGATATCCAATTCTAAGTTGACAAAGATTTTTTTTTTTCCCAAAGGTTTTATTGGGGAAGGGGAACAGGATTTTATTGGGGAACAGTGTGTACTTCCAGGACTTTTTTTTTTTTGCAAGTCAAGTTGTTGTCCCTTCAATCTTAGTTGTGGACGGTGCCATTCAGCTTCAAGTTGTTATCCTTTCAGTCTCAGTTGTGGAGGGCGCAGCTCAGCTCCAGGTCCAGTTGCCGTCCGTCGCCAGCTGCAGGGGGCACAGCCCACCATCCCTTGCGGGAGTTGAACTGGCAACCTTGTGGTTGAGAGGACGCACTCCAACCAACTGAGCCATTCGGGAGCTCAATGGCAGCTCAGCTCAAGGTGCCATGTTCAATTCCAGTTGCAGGGGGCGAAGCCCACCATCCCCTGCGGGACCCAAGGAATCAAACCAGCAACCCTGTGGCCGAGAGCCCACTGGCCCATGTGGGAATTGAACCGGCTGCCTTCAGAGTTAGGAGCACGGAGCTCCAACAGCCTGAGCCACCGGGCCAGCCCGACAAAGATTTTTAATGCACTTTGATTCTTGGCTTCTATTACTGCTGAGACATCATCCATGAATTTAACTGCTTTTCCTTTGAAGGTAACCTGTATTCTCTGCTTTTGATGTCCTACGGTTTCACTCTAATGTGAGATCTTCAGATTTGTTAAGCTTGGGATTTGTTGGGATCCCTGAATTTGTAAACTAGTATCTTTCCTCAGTCATTATCTTTTCAAATATTCAAATGCAGGCTTACCTCATCAATATTGTGGGTTTGGTTCTGGACCGCTGCAATAAAGCAAATATCTCAATCGAGTCACATGGAGTCTTTGCTTTCCTAGTGCATATAAAAGTTATATTTATACTATACTATAGTCTGTTAGGTGTGTAATAGTATTATGTATAATAAAACAATGGACATACCTTCATTAAAAATATTTTATGGTTAATGCTAACCATCATCCAAGCCTTCAGCGAGACATAATATTTTTGCTGATGGAGGATCTTACCTTCAATTTGTAAAAACGGAGTATCTGTGAAGCGTGAAGCAAGTGAAGTGAAGTGTAATAAAACGAGGTATGCCTGTACTGCATTTGCCTCATCCTTTCTCACCAATCCTTCTGAAACTCTGATTAGACGTGTAATAGATCATCTCACTCCATCATTCATACAGCTTATAGCTTAACCTCGCATATTTTCCATCCTAATGTTTCTCTGTACTGTACCCTTGATAATTACTTCAGATTTACTCTCCCACTGCTGGTTAATTTTATGTGTCACCTTGGCCAGGGCATAGTGCACAGATATTTGATCAATCAGCAATGAACACCAGTGTGATTGTTGCTGTAAAAGTATTGTTTTAGATAAGGTTAACATTTAAATCAGTGGACTTCGAGTAAAGCCGATTACCCTCCATAATGTGGGTAGATCTCATCCTATCAGTTCAATGCCTTAAGAGAAAAAAGACTGAGGTTTGCCGAGAAAGAGGTGATTTTGCCTTGAGACTGTCTTTGGATTCAACTGAATTATCAACTCTACCTGGGTCTCCAGCCTCTCAGTCTGCCCTACATCTTTCAAACTTGCCAGCTTTCACAATCATATAAAAATCACTTTTTAAGCCTGTTCCTTAAAATAAATTTTTCTTTCTCTCTCTACATATATACACAGACATCTTATTGGTTCTCTTTCTCTGGAATGCTAACTAATACACTTCTCCTTCTGTCCAGTGTACTTATTCTCTCTTCAGCTGTGTCTAACCTGCCGTTAAGCACATTCTCAGACTTTTAAATTTCAATGATTATATTTTTTCATTTCTAGACGTCTATTTGCCCCCGCCCCACAAAATGTTTAGTCATTTCTTGGTGTGTAGTCGATTGTAATTATTGCTCCTAATTATTCTCTCCCTTTCTTGTGAGAGAATTACACATTCCCGCCTGTTGCTATGCAACTTTCAGTTCTTCCCTGGGGAGTAGTACACTTCCCCACTCTGTTCACATTAGACTTTGCCATGTCTTTTTTTGGCCAAAGGAATGTGGACAGAAGTTACTCACTCCACCTCCAAGCAGAAACTTCAAGAACAATTGTGGGGCTTGTATTTCTTTCCCCATTTGCCATGTCCTTCAGCCTAGATCCTAGAATGAAAAAGTCATTTTAGAACAGACCCACATTTGACCTCCAGCCACACATAAAATGAGCGAGAAACAAGTCTTGGCTTTTAAAAGCCACTGAGATTTGGGGTTCATGTGTTACTACCACAAAGCTGAATGATTCAGCCTCTTGTGCTTTTCCGATATTATCAAAGCTTTCTTACATTTACTTATTTATTTAAATTAAAATTTACTGGGATGACAATAGTTAGTAAAATTACATAGGTTTCAAGTGTGCAATTCTGTATGACATCATCTGTATCTCACATTGTGTGTTCACAACCCAGTCAGGTATCCTTCCATCACCATGTACTTGACCCCGTTTACCCTCTTCTACCACCACTCTCACATTTATTTAACTGTATGAAGCATGCTGAATAATCTCTGTTTGTATCAGGGTCTAAAGTCTTTGCAGGTCTGGCTTCGCTGCTTGTTTTTGCTAGCTAGCTCTTTTTTTTTTTTTTCCCATTTCGTAATACTTTTTCTTTTTTTCTTTTTGTTAGTTTCAGGTGCACAAGACAAAATAATACTTAGACATTTATCATTTATATCCCTCACACTGTGTGAACACCCCTCCCCCCATCCACTATCCCTCTGACATCGCACAGAGCCATTACATTTCCACTGTCTCTATTCCTAATGCTGTACTCGCTTCTTGTAAGTATATACATACATATATATACATATATACATATATATATATATGATTATAGTTGGCATTCATTATTGTTCAGCTTCAGGTGTACAGTGCAGTGATCAGGTTGCTAGCTAGCTCTTGCTCTGATGTTTTCCTTTTGGGTTTTGTGATTTCTAACAGCTAACCCTGAAGTTTTACTTGACCACCCAGATAGTGTGATTTGGGGCTGCAAACCTACTGTTTGCGATTATATTATTACTTCTCAGAAAAGATATATTTTGCCCCTTCACTCAGAAAACAAAATCAAAACCAAAAAGGTTTAAGGTTTATTTGTAGTCCTTGGTGGGGGTGTTGTAATAGGCTGAATAACTACCCTAAAGACACCAAACCCTGCTCCCTGGCACCTGTGAATATGCCCTTATTTGAAAAAAGGGTATTTGCAGTTTAAATTAAGGATCTTGAGATGGGGAAATTATCCTGGATTATCTGGGCAGCCATTAAATGCACCACAAGTGTCCTTATAAGACAGAGGCAAAGGGAGACACACATATGGAAGAGGAGAGGGTGATGTGACTACAGAGGCAGAGACTGGACTGATGCTACAAGCCAGGGAATGAGGCATTTGGAAGAGACAAGGAAAGGATCGTCTCCTAGAACTTCTGAAGACTTCTTTGATACCTTGACTTCAACCTATGGATACTGATTTTGGACTTCTAGTCTCTAGAACCATGAGAGAATAAATTTCTGTTGTTTTATGTCACCCAGTTCGTGGCACGTTGTTATGGCAGCTACAAGAAACTAATATAGGGGTGGGATTAATTTCTTCCTGGTTCATCCTTACACACAGAGGATGGCTTTTTGGGATTTCAGATTTATGGGGAGGTCTCTTTTAGACCCCACCTTGTGTGAGCCCTAAGCTTTGTCTTTTGTCCCCTGAGCCCTTGTGAGCGGCTGCAATCTACAGGGTTTGTCAAACGCCCTCAAAGGGAAGGGTGGCATTTAACCAGTTTCTCTAGGTTTTGGCCTCTGAATATTCCTTCCTTCCTTGCTAGGAAACATTTTTTGTGTGTGTGCTTTATGTTTTCAAAAATGGCACCCAACAGGCTCATTCCGCATCTGACAATTCTGCAAATGGAGTATCATGAACACACACAGATTAAATAGAGAATAAAATTTTAGTAGAGCACCAGTACGATATGAAACAGATACAGGTAGAGAAACAAAACCCAGTCGAAACATCCCTGAGAATCCAGAAAGCTTGCACTCTGTACAGCGTTTTTCTGACCACTGTTGAAGTGAGGTTATTTTTTGGATCAGTCTTTTGGCAGTCTGGTGGGATTTTACAGCATCCATTTTCACTCCTCCTTTGAAATATTTTTATTTCTCACAATTAAAATCTGCTTCTTATATTAGTGAGCATAAGAGGCTGAAAATTATGCCTTCAGTGGTCAACTATTTTGTAATTATTAAGGTCTTTATAAAGCAGCAAGTTCCCAAGATGGAGTATTTTGCCAAGTGAGCCTTTAAAATTTAGCTGTCTGGTTGTTTAGACGTGGTCCCAGCATCTGCGAGTCTTACTGGGGCTTGCTCAGGTGGTCTCGGTCCTCACTTGTTGCTCTAATCACCCTCAGAGCAGCTGTGAGAAGTAGGGGGTCGCTGAGTCCAGCAGAGTGGGCTCCCTCCTCAGAGACTAGCACGAGGGCAAGTCCTGCCCAGAAGGGGCCCGGAGGCTGCAGCCGTCCACAGGCTTCTGGCTGCTTTCAGAGACTTCTGTGATGACACTCAGTTTGTCAAAAACTTCACTCTCATCAGAGAGCGGGAAGGAGAAAAACAGAAGCTTGCTGTGATGAGGGTGGCCCAAAAACTGCAGGAGGAAAAAAAAGAAAGTCAATGATCAAATTTTCCCTGAATTTTTTCCCTTGGGGCTTACAAAGATTTTACACAGAATTCATGGCTGGAAAATGTTGTTTTTTTTTAAAAAAAGTGACAATAATAATATGAGAGTTCCTCAAAAAATTAAAAATAGAATTACCATCTGACCCAACAATTCCATGTCATGGTAGATTCCCAGAAGAAATGAAAGCAGGGTCTCAAAGAGATACTTGTGCACTCATGTCCACAGCAGCATGATTCACAGCAGCTGAAGGGTGGAAACAGCCCAAGTGTCCATCGATGGATGGATGGATGGATAAACAAAGTACGGCATGTGCACGCAATGAATTATTCAGCCTTCAAAAGGGAGGAGATTCTGATACATGCCACAACATGCATGAACGCTGAGGCCATGCTCAGTGAACTAAGCCAGACACAAAAGGACAAATACTGTATATTCCACTTGATGAAGGACCTAAAATAGTCAAAGTCATAGACAGAAAGTAGAACGGTGGTTTCCAGGGGCTGGGGGATGTCGGGGATGGGGATTGACTATTTCATGAGTGCAGAGTTTCTGTCTGGGGTGATGAGCAATCTCTGGAGATGGGTGGTGGTGATGGTTGCACAACAATCTGACTATACTTAATGCCACTGAACTGTACAGGTCAAAATGGTTAAGAGAGCAAATTTTATGTTATGTGTATTTTACCACAATTCTAAAAAAAGCAACAACAAATCTGCAGCTCATTTTCTAAGTGATTGCGGGTCAACTGGGAGGGAAATGTTTAGGCCACTCGTGCTGCTGTGGCACTGACACAGCCTGGCTGTCATTTCTAGGAAGCTGGGATGTCGCAGGCATGGGATAAATGTGTCTTGAAATAACCAACAGAATCTCCCATGCATCCTAAGGCTGAGTTAGGGAGCCCTCTGGTGCTCCCAGCATCCTGTGTGTCCCTCAGTTTCAGCCCTCCGTCCTGCACTGTCCAGTATGGTAGCCACGAGTCTCCTGTGGCTACGGACCACTAGAAATGCAGCGAGTCCGAATCAACCTGTGCGCTAAGTGCAAAATACATACCAGAGTCTGAAGCCTTTGTGTGAAAAAAGAATGTAAATATTTCCATCATTTCTTAAAAGACTGATGACATGTTGAAACATTTTGGATATACTGGGTTATAGAAAATATATTAAAATTAATTCCACCTGTTTCTTTTTCTTAAAAAAATGTGGCTATTAGCCAATTTAAAACATACATGGCTAACGCTGGGTTTCTGTCTATCACGTTTTATGGACACTGACTCCTCACGGTTTGTCTCTCCCAGTCATTGGGGCTAGTCAGGCAGGGACCAGCATCTAATCATCCTTGTGTCTCCAACTCTTTGAACAATGAAGACGCACTTATGTTTCCTAAAATATCTGATTTCACGTTCTCCATTTTTTATCCCTGTAGGCCCACAATGCTCTTAAAGCGTTGAATTTTTCTTTTCTTTTTTTTTTAAAGGAGGGCACAGCTCACAGTGGTCCATGTGGGGATCGAACCGGCAACCTTGGTGTTCTTAGCACCACGCTCTCACCAACTGAACTAACCAGCCACCCCAAAGCGTTGAATTATTAACCTGTCCTTTCTAGCCTTTTATTTCTAGTTCCATCTCTAATTGATCTCTCTACTCCCTAATTTTTAATGTACTCTCTACACTCCACCCTTTGCTATGATTTAATCTACTGGTGTGAACTTGCAGGCTCTCTCGTCTGGGTTCTGACCAGCCAATGGAAGGGAGGGGCAGGGGCCAAGAGGAATTATGTCCATATCCCTGTTGGGCAAAGGATGAGGCGGTGGTTGGGGGTGGAGAGGAAGAACCGCTCCAAATCCGCAGATCCAGTGGCTTCATAAGAACAGACTAGAAGCTACCCTTGCTTCTCCTGGGAAATGGGGAGAGGAGAGAAGAAGACAAGAAGATACGCTAAGCCTCAAGAAAGCAAATGTCAGGCTGGTCTCCCGGCTGGACACACACACGGAAACTGGTGGACGGGTGCATATATCCGTGTTGGATAAATCTCACTGTTGCTTTTTCCCATCCGCAGCAAATCTCCCCAACTCAAAATTTCTCTCTGGGCCATGGTTCATGGATTTTCTACATTATGAGTCAAACTGGAGAATTTCATGTGAGGACCCTGATCTGCTCATAGTTCCTCGGACCTCCTTCGTCCTCCCTCCTTGGGCCCTTTCTCCAGCAGCCCCGCCCGTATTTCTCTGATATTTTGGGGCTGGCTCCGCAGTCAAGTCTGCAGAGTCTCCTAGCCTTGGCAGTGAGAGCTCATGCCCGTGGTCCCTTCACACTATGCTTTGATTTGCACGTCGCCCCATCTGTCCTTTCCTGTCTGCCGGTCTCTTTGATGGTGAAGCCAGAAACAAAAATAGCAGGCAAATAGGTGTAGTTCCTCTCGGTGCTCCAAGAGCAAAACACTTCCTGCCCAGAGCAAAGGGCCACCTCTCTGTGTTTTTCCTGCTGCAAATGTGGTTTCTCAAATTTCACCTCTGGAAGATTCTTGGCTCGTCCTGGGGCTGCAGTGTTGCTGGCACTCTTGTCAGAAGGTCCTTGTCACTTAGGCCCTGTGTCCCAGGTCTCCCTTCATGGTGAAGGTGCTTGCTCCCTAGCTCCCAGGAGCACTGGAGATGGAACACTCACAGAGAGGTCCCTCTCCAGAAATTGTCCTCTTTGGGAGGAAGCTGCCTCGGCCAGGGGTACGTGTCCTTCCCAGGGGTACGTGTCCTTCCCAGGGGTACGTATCAGTCGATTGACTGGTGTGGGGACAAGGCGTGACATCAGCTCTCAAGAGCACAGGTGAACAGGACCAGAAGAGCAAGAAGTGACAAGGCCATGGTAAGATACATGCACTTCGGAGGGTGGGTAACTCACTCTGTGAAGAGTCAGGGACCTGCCACATCAGCGAAGTTTTAGGGGTCCTGTGGAGTAGGGCATGGCAGGACATCCTCTCCAAAGTAAGGACCGATCATCGCGTCTCACCCCTGCCACTGCTATGAAGGCAGCAATATGCTAGATGGCGTCTTTGGGTTCTGGAGGCAGCACGTTCCGCACCGAGGAATACGACTCCACTGTGTGGACAGAGTGACACAGAAGGCTGCCCCCCTGAGGGGGCGCCGAGCAGGAAAGGGCCCTGCAGAAGGGACGGGCTGTGGAGCAAGCTGCCCTGGCCACATGGCATGCTGGCTGATGCAGGGGTACAAGGCCTGGCCTTAGGTACCATGACAACACGGTACTCGAACCCCTGGGACCTGGCAGATCCTTGACAGGTCTATGGTGGAGAAAGACACTGTGTGGAGTTGATGGCAGATCCGAGAGGAGAGTCACAAGGCACATCACATAGTCCCGGGCCAGGCAATGACATCTGCCCTGGACAATGGGACCCTATGTGAAAATCAGGTCCTGGAGTGCTATGGGGACCTGGCAAAGACAGGGCCTGTGGTCACGGGACCCCAGGTGACGCCACCCGCACTGACCATTGTGAGGCCTGTCAGACCCACCAAAGGAGGTCACAGGGCCCAGAGGCAGGTGGCCTGGCCTCCCATGCCATCTTCCCCTGCTGTACCAGGAGGTTGCCTCTGCTCACACCATGACCATGTAGGGGGACGGGTCTTATAACCAGCTGAACAAGGAGGAAAAGGACAAGTGTGGTTCATAGAGAGGTGGAAGTGGCATACGGGCGCAACAAAAAACGGCCTGCTGCAGCACGGGAGTCCCAACCAGGGGGCCTGAAGGGAGGAGTGGTGAGTAGAAAGCCTTCCACTGGCAGACAAGTGGAGGGACGAGTGGCCCTGCTGACCTCATTCCGTGACCCACCTGGGGAACAGGTGCTCTCGGGCCGTGTAATTTTAGGCTCTGTCCGTCTAAAGCAGGGTCAAATCCATGGCCCATGAGTTAAGAATGGATTTAGAATTTTAAATCATTACGTTTAAGTGGTTATGTAATATCTACATAGTATCACAATTCTGCCTCTTAGCTGCAAAGCCTAAAATATTTGCTGTCTGGCTCTTTTAAAACCAGTTTGTTGATATCGGGCCTAGAGGGTTCCCAGAGGGAGAGAGTTTCCACCAGGGCACACTGTTCGGGAATCCTGTTCGACTTGAAATTATGGCTGCCACCTCATGTCAGGCTCCTCATGCCAAGAAACTAGCCGGCAAGGAACAGAGACACCACCCTGGTCATCAAGGGGAGAAAAGGCTGCTGTTCCGTAACTGGGGGCACTTGCGTCATCGGGCGTCCCACGGTGTCCCCAGCCCAGTTCTGATGCGAGCGGTGAAGTGCAGTCGCCACGGGCCGTGAAGGCTCAGACCTCGCAGAGCGGAGGGGCTGGGTCACCCAATCAGGTCAGCAGAGGCTAGTGGTGGCAGAGAGGTCTGTACAAGGGACCCTGAGTGTGTGTGACCTGTGCTCCTGCGACCCACAGCAGCGGTGGGGCTGGCGCTTGTTCCACTCACCCTCCTCTTGTAACTTCCCAGGGAGAAGAGATGGGCTGCCACCCAGGAGGCGCCGCTCCAGCGGGTCCAGTGGTACAAGGGGTGGACTGTAGTGGACGCTGTGATGAGGCCCCCAGTCCTCCTCAGGGAGGAGACACCCACTCCCGAGGTGCTGGGAGCACTGTTTGCTGGCGTCTCGCAGTTGCATGTCTCCCCAGGACGATCGTTTGGTTTTGCCCCCTTCCTGGGGTAGCCCACATCTGGCCCAGGGTTAATGCAGGGTGCACAGGCCCTCTTGCCTCAGCCTGGGACACCCTGAAAGGGCCATCCCGGCTCCAGAGCCCCCTGGGGTTGGCTGAGGCCTCTGTTGTGACTGCCTCACAGCTCAACCTCTCTGTCCCCTCACCATCCTGCTGCCCTCCCACTTGTAGAGGTATTACCCCCACTACGCCTTCTGAATACAGAGCTCCATCTTAGAGTCTGTTTCCTGGCAAATGAGACTCCAGATAGGTTATTTGGGGGCTGGGCTTGGCATGTTTTCGTTCTGAAGTGTTGGTGGACATCCAGAATTTCACTCCCAGGGCCTCTGCAGTCGCTACCCAGGCACACCCTTTCTTCTTTCGTAACCTTTTGAAAACAGCTTTCCTAAAGTCGACGACATACATCCCATAATTTCAGTCACTCGCAGATATCCCCAAACTGAAAACACACCTGTCCTGCCCCCCATCTCTCCTCTGGCTGTTCGCTGGCGCTTGGCTTAGCATTTTCTCTCTTACTCTGAGCTCTGCTCTTTCTCTTCTTGTCCCCGAACCATCATTGCCTTTGCTCCCTGATGACCTGGGGCGTTAGGCAGGGAAGGTCAGAGAGGGAATGATGTCCAAGTTGGAGGGAGAGCTTCTGGAACAAACCTCTGCCTCCTCTTTGAGGGCTGTTCCATGACCACAGAGGTGCCCGCATCGGGCACCAGGAAACGGATCAGCATGCAAGACACGGGTCATTCTCTAGGAAAACATGCTGGCCTGAATTAGCGCCTGGACTTCAAGGGAGAACTCCTTCCAATCAGGGTTTCCAATGCACACGGGCTCCCCCACCACCTACCTCTTTCAGGTGCTGGGGAAGAGAGTTCCTAGGGCAGAAGGTGTACTTGGTCTTCTTGTAGACGTACCACAGCAGGGCGAAGCAGCCAAGGAGAAGCAGGCAGGCCGCGCAAACCGAGGCTGTGAGGACCACGGTGATGACGATCCAGGACAGGGATGAGTCTGCAGGGAGGACGGAGGTGGGGGTTACATTCTTGTCACACACAGACTGGGTCACGGTGACCTTAACACTGTTCCCACCATCACGATCCAATGGCAATCCCTGAAAACAGGGCCCATACGTTCCTCTCGGAAGATGTGAGGAAACACAGCAGCTGTCTGAGGATTCAGAGATTTCCAGCAAGTTTCACCCCTTTCCTAGCGTCTTCCAAGTTTGGTTTCTGGCATGATGGCTGATACGCACAAAAAGAATAATAAGCATGAACTCTGATCCACTTTCCCTACTCGCAGGGTAGGTAGTGAGGGGTCTCCCGTTCTGGATAAATCTCTTCTACCTAGAAGCAGAAAACGGGACTCCCCTGGGCACCAGAGCCCCAGTTAAACACACGCACTATAGCGCTTTGTACTGAGAACTGCTAAAGCTCTCGGCACAGATAATTCCACAGAAACACCTGCACTCAGACACCCAAACTCTAAGCGTGGCTTCCAGCAGCTGGAGGCCACGCTGCTGGGAGACACAGCGTCCTCTTAAGCTCCTGTCTGGAAAAACTCAAGGGCTGCCAAAAGAACTTTCTATTGTCCCACCAACGTCTGACCTTCCTTTCTTAGAACATTTACTATAAAATGAGTGAGTCCTTCCTCTGTCCCTGAGATGTGTATGAATCTCCTACAACCCAGCACTGTCTTTCTCAAGGACCCGAAAGCCATCCTGCGAAATGTAATAAGGAAGGAGTGGCCTGTCTCTCAGTCTCTGGGGGAGGGCACAGCCTGCCTTGAAAAATGCCAGTTAGCATTAGACACAGATGGTCTAATCGCACTGACCTTGACCCACCTTCTCCCTGGCTTTTTTACTTCCCTGACTGCGCTTTCCCTTTACCCTCCCCCATTCTTCCTTTAAAATGCTCAGTTAGCTCTTTCCCTTCCTGAAGCCCTTACTAAGTGAAATCTGTTCTTCCACTTTAACTAATGTCCGACGGCTTTATCTTTGACAGTATTCAGGATGTCACCCAGGTCTTTTGTGGTCCTAGCTCCTCTGGTTGAATACTAGGTCCCTTTTCCAGT
Source organism: Rhinolophus ferrumequinum (assembly GCF_004115265.2). Lineage (NCBI taxonomy): Eukaryota > Metazoa > Chordata > Mammalia > Chiroptera > Rhinolophidae > Rhinolophus > Rhinolophus ferrumequinum. The sequence goes on along the minus strand of NC_046285.1, from coordinate 99,249,897 downwards.
GCCCTGGCCACCTAACTTGCCTATGCCCAACCCCTGGCAACCAGCACCACCCTCCAGATCAAAACCCAAAGCATCTGGTGCTGAGAGAGGCCAGGAGAACAAACCCTGCCCTTTCAGAGCACGCACTTCCAAGGGACCGTTTGTGGGGGCAATGTCAATTTCTACTTACACAGGGCAGATCGAGAACCCTGAAACAGCAAATGCTCCTAGAGCTACATTAGCCGCAGCCACCTGCTGGCCTCTCCCAGCACTTAGCACAGGGGCTCACAGACATTCCTTAAATATCTGGTAATGGAGGTGCGTCTGTAAGGCGGGCGGAGGCTGGGAGGGGCCTGCCGCATGTCTCTGCCTCCCTTCTTCCCATGTCATGCTTTAATTCACTCTGGCAGTGACCTCCTAGTCTTTCCAGCTTGTGATTTCAGAGGACCTCCTTTTCCAAGTTCCTCTATGAATTCTTGTTTCATTTATTAGAATTAAAGGGTGGTGTCTTCTAACCCACACATTTCAACATGTTCAAAGCACACATGTGCTTTCTTGGTGAATGCAGGGTCACGTGGCAGTGAGCTGGCTGGAGTGGCCCCAGGCTATGCCCTAGCAGACGAGAGGAAGTTGACCTGGGATCTGACATCCCAGCTCTTGAGGAAGTTCCAGCATCCACATCCATCTGTCCTTCTTTTTAATATTTCAATAGTCTCTAAGTGGCAATGCATCAGAATCGCTTGTTAAATGCTTATGGCTGGGCCCACCCTGGCACTGCTGGTGACATTGTGACGAGCCCCTGGAGGCCAGCACTGGGGTCTCCTTGCATCTCCAGCCAGGCCATCGTAGCATCTTAGACAAGGACAGTCCACAAGCACACCTGGTTGATGCTGACAAAATTCAAAAGATGCTTTTGTGACTCAACCCAAGGGAGAAGAGAGGAAGGAGAGAGGACACTGCTTTAGACAGGCTGTGAACTGTCAGAGACTCTATTAATCGATACCCTCTGCGTAAAGCTTTCTAGCTTGTGTCAGTTCCATTGTCAGTTCCAGGCTGTCAGGCAGACCACCCTCCTCTGTTTTACCCACAGAGACGTCATGCCTTTGCTCACCTATGGAATTAATCTGCAGGGAGTAAATTACAGGGAAGATAACCTGGGCTTCGACCAGCCTGTGTTCTGTCATTTACTAGCTGAGCAACTTTCACGTCTCTGAACCTTCGTTTTCTAGTCTGTAAAAAGGGAGAAGATCCTTAGAAGGCTCTCACTGAAAACGTGTCGTGAGGTTGAGATGAGATTATTCTGTTTAAGCAAACCTAAAATGATGTTTGATGACAGCCATTTTTCAATGGGTCATACTTTCATAAAATGTTTGAATTTTGTCACGTGGTGGGTGATCATTTATAGTCACAAAATATTTAAAAAGTTTTTCTCTTTGGTCCAATTGTATGCCTCATACGGTGTGTCATGATATAAACCTTCAGAAATACTAAACGATGTGATTTTAATGGTATCATTATTAATAACAGTTATGACATCTAACATGTACTAAGGGCTGACTCTACGTCGGATATTGTTCTGAGTTCTCCCAACCCCTACATACGGCGGCAACATTTTATTCCACCCATTTTGCAAATGAGGCAGCTGAGGCTCAGCGTGGTTCAGGACTTGCCCCGTGCCACATGTTAGGTTGGCATTCACAGTGGGGAAGGACAGGATACGGGGATACTTGGGCATGCACTCCAGGCTTTGGGACAGCAGACAGCAAATGTTTAGAGGAAGGCATGGTTCCAAGGCCAGGGAGTCCAGTGATTCAAGTGAAAGGGGGGTTCCAGAGGACAGAATTCTGAGTTAAGTACAAATGACTCAAGAAAGGAATACAATGAGAAAAAAACGTAGAGAAGGCCTGTGAAGATAACTTGTGGCACATATAATATAGGGTTTTTCTTTTTTTTTTCTTTTCTTTAAAGGTGTTGTTGAGAGGCCCAGCCAACTCAGGCATGGAGGAAGGCACTCACGCAGTTCCCTCAGCCACAGACCTCTCCAGAGGCAAGCCACGGAAATGGGGTTACAGACAAAGAAAGGAGTGTGCTAAGTGAATTCCCTCCAGAGACACAGCAAGACTTCTCAGCTTCTCTGTGGCTTTGCAGTCCTGAGAAAACTGGCTCATACACTTGCAGAACAGCTCGGATGACACTGCAGAGAGCATGTGCTTGGGAGAGGTAAAAGAATCCTGGATTCAGGCAAACAATTTGTGCCTTTACAAAAGAAGAGGAAAAAAAACCCAAGAAGATTCAGGAAACTACAGGCCAGTAAACTTGATGCTGATCTCCAGAAAACATACAAACATTCCAGAATGGATAATGAAATGGTTAATTACATACCCTTAAGAAAGAAAAGAATGATAATTAAACATGATAACATTAGAGGGGGTGGCCGGTTGGCTCAGTTGGTTAGAGCACGGTGCTGGTAGCACCAAGGTTGCCGGTTCGATCCCCGCATGGGCCACTGTGAGTTGCGCCCTCCTTAAATATAAATAAATAAAATAAACATGATAACATTAGGGCACCAGGAAGAAATTAGCTCAAAGTTGCTGCCTTTCCTTTTTCGGACTGGGTTACTTGTTGGTAAATTATGGCATATTATGGGCTGGTGTTTCCCAAGCCGTGTTCCTTAGAACGCTAATCCTCCAAGGTATTGAAAGATGAAATATGCTAAAAATGTTAATACGCAGGGTGACTTTTCTGAGAGGGCAACGCAGTGCACCATCATTTCCAACCATACCTGTCTACAGGGCTCTTACTTTGAGACACTAGATACTCAGAGAACACAGCGGGGGCAATGCTGCACCTGGCACTGGGTGTCGATTTCAGCTGGCATTTGCCAAAGTCTTTCACAAGGACTTTGTGTTCAATAGAACGAAACAGCTTACACAACAGGACACCACATTCAGGTGGACTGGTGACCAGTAAGCAAGTGGTGAAGCAGTCTAAAGGAAGGTGCGTGCTGGAACACGCCGACGGTTTAAACAACACGCTGGTAAGGATCCTGAAGCTCTTCCTAGCAAATCAGGAGATGAGACAAAGCAAAACTGGGTGAGAAATGTATTCGATGACAAAAACCAACATTCAAGAAGCACCTGACAAGCCACAACGGTGAATCAATTGCACATGCAGCGTTGCAATTTTCTCAGCCCTGCACAGTGACACCGAAGATGAACAGACTGCCCTCATTCAGAGGGAATTCTTTCTTTCCTCCAGATTTCTGTGACCCCCAGCTGAATGCCTTGCACCCAGAAGGGCCTTGTGAATGAAAATGGCCCAGAGTGGCCCCACTTGCATTCATCCTTCCATGGTCTGAGCTGGCTGAGCCTCTCAACATCGTTAATGAATAAAAAGGCCTCTCATTTGTGTGCAGACATCTAGGCCACGAGATTTTGTCACCTTGGATGCAATGCAATGCGTCTGCATGTAAATAATCACAGTCTCCAGGCTAACTGGTACCCTTCTGTCTCTTTTCCTCCTTTGTTTTCTCTTAAGAAACACCAAGTGTGGAGGCACTCTGCCAGATGCAGTGGCCCACGTCATATGTGAAAGAGTGTTGAGGTCCCAGGACTGTATTTGACGATGGACTCTGAAACAAGCAGCGCTTGCTGAGGAGTGACAGGGTTTCTAAACGCCTCCTTCCTGTCATGTGTCTGAAGGACGTGGAGATGTGCAGCCTGGGAAGGAAATGCTTCTGGGGTGCATGGGGGGGTGGTGGTGACGGAGCCTGACCTCTGCTGGGTGCTCTCCGGAGGGCTGATGAGACTTGCTCCAGGGACAGAATGAGCACAGCAGAGGTGGGCGCACAGAGACAGACCTCAGCTTCCCCAACGGAAGACGCGTCCCTCCCACCCTCTGGTCTGAGTGGACTTGCGGCCTCACAAGCCCATCAGTCAGGGCTGAACTGGGTGGGAGTTGGCTCCATGTGGTGACTTCTGAGGAGGCTTGTCACCCCCACACTCGGGCGTCTATAAAGCTACTTAACATGCTCAGAGGAGGAAAATCACAGACGCTGCATCTCAACACTCACCGTCATTGATGGTCTGCTCACAGACAGGCTCACTCCATTCCCCGGGTTTGTTTCGATCAGTAAGAAACCCTTGAACTTGAACACAGTAAGTTGTCCATGGCTCAAGATTTCTGAGGACCTCAAAGTCATACTGAGTACTGACTGAATGCTAGTAACGAAGACAAAAATAAGAACATGTCTCAGGAGTGAAGGGACACCCTCACCCTCATTGCCACCCCCCCACACACACACTTACCGGTTTTAATCTTTACTTCAGGCTCAAACTAGGAAGATGAAAGAATGAGGCATGACTCCCTGGTCATTTCAGGGGTCCCATTCTAAGGGACGGGGCAAGGACTGTGATCCTGACAAACCATCTCATTTCTTGAATTCTCTCATTTAAATGACATACAAACCACCCCACTTCTTTTTGAAAAACAGATAAACTGGTTGCATGGGTTGAATTGTGCACCCCCCCCCCGCCACCAAATTCATATGTTGAAATCCTAACCCTGTAGTACCTTACAGACTGATTCAGTTGGAGATAGAGTCTTTATAGAGGTGATCAGGTTAAAATGAGGTCCTTAGGGGGTCTAATCCAGCATGACTGGAGACCTTATAAGAAGAGGAAATTTGCACAAAGACACACACAGGGAGGATTCCATGTGAAGATGAAGGCAGAGATCAGGGTGCTGCTTCTACTACAAGCCAAGGAACTAAAGAGTTCCAGCAGCCACCGGAAGCCAGGACAAAGGCCAGCCCTGTTAACACCTTATCTCGGATCCCTAGCTTCCAGAACCCTGAGGCAATACGGTCGCCCAGCTCGTGGCATTTTGTGACAGCAGCCTGAGCTAATACACCAGTGATCTCCAGTAAGCCTCAGTGAGTTTTCTAAGTCAAGAGCACGTTCCTGACTCTGGCTGTCTGGGGTTCCCGTCTGAATCACTTCTGCACCTGCGTACCTGGGTTGCCTTCCTCCAGCGGCCACCTTACCTCGAGGGCGCACACCACAGCCCGCCTCTGATGAGAGCATCCCTGCCTCATCTTAGTTTGATCTAAATATAAAATACCATCATTGATGATCTGTTTCTGAATTTGAGAAACCAAAATAGTTCCCAGGGAAATAAAGGGAATTAGGAGTATATACTACTTGTACTTCCATCAGGGTTGTAATTTCCTTATAGAAGGGTCCTATGCAAAATTTGCTTTAGGAACGGGAACTTCAATAGAAAGTGAGCACACACTTGTTTTACTTTTGTAATTGATTATTTTCCTTTTGGGGCTGGGTTTGTTGACATCTTGTCTATATTCCTTTATTGTATGAGAAGCTAAATTCATTGAGGTTAAGAATTATTATACCAATTGACCACATGAAGAGTATGGTATAACTTCTAATAATTCAAAACAAAAATAAAACCCAAAAGTCCAGGCTTTCGTTTCTAGAAATCCAATACCTCTAAAACCTTACAATGCTCTGTTTTCAAAGACTAAACTCAGAGGCTGACCCATAAGGGGCAGGCAGGGAAGAAAGCAGCACAGATGTGATGGGACCTGCTCCCGTCCCCTCTAATTGCTTCCCCGCCCTTCACTTCTGGGCAAATTCTGGTTTTATCTTCTCCATTTCTCCCATCAGGAAGCAATAGAATTTGCAAAAGTCTTTTATGCTATCAGTTTCAGGATCTAGTATGACACCCTCTCAGAAACATTTGCATTCTAAAAGAGAACCATACTGTCTTATTCCTTTTGGACTGCTATATCGCAATACCACAGACTGGGTGTCTTATAATCATTTATTTCGCACAGTACTGGGGGCTGGAAGTCCACAATCAAGGTACCAGCAGACTTGGTGTCTCATGAGGGCCTACTTTCCGGCCCATAGCTGCAGTCCTCTTGCTGTGTTCTCACATGGAAGAAGTGGCGAGGGAGCTTTCTGGGGTCTCTTTTGTAGAGACAGGAATCTCATCTATGAGGGCTCTACCCTCCTGACCTAAACAGCTCCCAAAGGCCCCACCTCCTAATACCATCACATTAGGGATTAGGTTTCAACATAGAACTTTGGGGTGGGGGACACAAACATTCAGTCCACAGCACATATAAACCAGTAATGCAGGCACCAGTAAGGAGCTGGGGAGCAGACAGCCTTTCCAACACTCAGCATGTCACACCAAAGGCTTCCACACACGGGCTGAGTGACTGGACAAATGTGCAACCAGTTGCCTGTTCTGTGAGCATACTCTAGATAAGAAGCTAAAGATAAGCTGCGTTTTGTATTTCATGCCACTCAGACATAGTAACTGTGGAATCAAATCCTTAGAGTACATTGATTACGTCTTGAGTGGGTCCATCTGTCTTTAGTTTTGCATCCCAGAGCTTAGCAGACAGTTGCATGTGATAAGAAACCATAAAGCACATTATTCTATATTGCTTTCTAGGCTTACATTTCCTGGGGCAGATATCTTATGCCATTTAATGGAGCATTTTCTGAGGGAAAAAGTTAACCTGAGATTCTTTTGGGCAATGCAATATGTACATATAAGTTAATTACATTCCTAAGACAATACACATAAGTGACCCTTTCCTCCCAAACTCTTGAGAATTAAGTGATAATTTCAACATTTAATGTAGAAGAGATAGCATATATGTAACTTGACTGATATAACATATACGTCAGTTAGTTTAGGACCACAGAAGGCATTCAGCTCAGAAGCACTAAGTATAAAAATGAAATTTGATCAAGGATGAATGAAAATAACCTTAACGTGTCTACATAAGGGGAAAGGACCTCATGTACTGACCATATACATTGGCCAGGCAATGAGACAAGTTTATATTTTTCATTATGTCATTGAATTCTCCAGTAATCCTATGAAATACATTATTATCCCCACTTCATTAATGAAGTGGGTTATTATGCTCTTTCTGCAGAGATGAGGAAGCTGTGGTCAAGCACGTGACCAGAGTCACACAGTGGCAAGGGCAACATTCAAACCAGGTCTTTCCACTCCCAGCCATGTTTTCAAAGGAATTATCCCCTGAAAAGGAGGAGAGCAATGGGGAAAAGTGGGGCAAACAGGTAAAATGTGACACTGTTCATCCAGTATCCAGGGGTGGGGCTGCCTGACCATGAATTTGACTATTCTGTGGTGGATGCGGACATAGGGTTCAGGCCAGGGAACAGTAGTCAGTCAGCTGATCACCAGATTTGGCTGATTCCAAGTTCCCCAGCCAACTGCTGAGTCAGCTCTGGCTTCTCCTGCAACTTCCCTTCGGGGAAAGAAAGGCCTGTCCTCATTGCACCAGCATTTTGGAAGTCAGCTCTGCACATTTCCCTGGGTCTGGGAAGCATGAGCCAGAGATGCTGGTCATCCGTCAGACTGGGAACTTCTGGGGCTCAGACGATCAGGCCTTAGATCCTCTGGACCTTAAGGTGCTGCCACCTTGCAAGACCCTGACTAGATGGCTTCCTGGCCTCCTCTCTCCATTGTCCTGGCTTCAGACCAATAGTGAGCAAAGAAAAGGGAGCCTGTATTTGAAATACGTATGATTTGCCAAGCTTACCTTTTCATCAGAGCCATTCTTCCAATATTGCACATTATAAACCCATGAGTTATAAATATTCCTCATGGTCCATGTTTCATGTTCCTTCGCAATTTTAGGGGCTAAGAAACGTATATGTAAAGAATTAGCAAGTGCTTCTACTTGCATTCCAGGAGGTCCAATAATGGCTAAGTATGAGAACAAAGCAAAATGACAATCAAATATCACATTTTACAAACGTCAACATTTATTTTTCGTAACTGTGTAGACCAATTGGTCTACTGAAGTACTCTATTTGATATACCATTGCTATGATGTTGGTTGACACGGCTAAGGAGGATTTTGCTATTTAAAAAAATAATAATCTGATAACCTTTGCCTTTACTAATCATTTTTGTCCATTTATGTTTATTGTGATTTTTGATATGTTTGAAATTATTCCAAGTACATTATTTTGTGTTTTCTGTAAAGACTTTTTTTTTTTTTCTTTTTGGCTATCTTCTCTCTTCTCTTTTCTTTCCATTAGTTTGAATTTTCTTTATTTCCTTTGCTGGGCTGGAAACTAAAGATGGTATTTCTATTATTTTTAATGTTTAGCATATACAATTAACCACACACATTTTCCAACAAATTCTGAAGCTGTTCCCTTCCAAATGCTCTTTTACTAGATATTCATGTGGGTGGCCCCTTCACTTCATCTGGATCTCAGCTCAAATGCCACCTCCTCGGAGCGACTGTCTCTTACCACCCTATGTAAAGAGCAGCTCCCATCACTTCCTGCCCTGGTACCTTGCTTTATTTTCTTCAGAGTCATAGTCACTATCCATCATAAAACATATATCTGTTTATTATCTGTCTTCCCCACTAGAATGTATGGTCCATGAGGGGAGGGATTTTTGCCTTGTTCACTGCTGTAGCTTCAGCACTAAGAACGTGCTTCGTACACAGAAAGTACTCAATAATAACTGCAGAATGAATAATAGGTGGCTCTGGGCAATGGTGCCATTTGAGTTCTCTCCTGTATTCTTCTCTGGCTGCTGTGACTTTTTGGGGGGCTGCTAATGGGCCTGCTTTTTGCATTCTACCCTGTTTCTAATCTGCTGGTAGCTGAAAACCAGATAAAAAAAATTATTAGCTATTTCTCCAAAGCAAGTATAAATAGGTTCCACATGATATCTTGAAGCATTTTCCTATTATATAAACTTTGAGAGGCAAATATCCAACATGGGGTAGTTGTTACTAATAGCATGGATGCAGGAGCCTCATTTGAATCCTGCTCGGCCACTCTTTCTTTACCTGTGTGAGCTTGGGCAAGCTGCTTATCTATTTTATTTCAGTTTCTAAAAGGAACTTCCAAAATAGGATTCTCTAAAATAGGATTCAGAACTAGCCAGGACCTGTTAGTGAGCAATCACAGGAGCAGAAACCTGTACTATGTTTTAGAGACTTGACTAGTGTTAGGCTGTTTGTACTTTTTCATGGCCACGTTTTCTTCGTTTTAATAAAGATACCTTTAGAAAAGATAATGTAACTTTGATAATTTCTCACTCCAGAAATAAGAGTTTTTTGCCCAAGCCTGGGACAGAACTGAGAAAAGGCAGAAGGGCATCCTAGCTGCGTTCCCTACCAGGGAGGGCAAAATTGTAGGCGCCACCGGGGTCAAGAGCAGGGGAAAGGTACAAAGGCTGCTCCTCACACAGAGACAATCTAATGCTTCTCTCCGTCCACTCCTTAGAGGCTCTTTTGACCCCTTATCCTCTTATTTTCTCTACTGCTATATAGGGGTTTAATTACTTTTCAACTCCTGATATTCTAATTATGTTCATTTCATGACCTCTGGTGGGTCCCCATGACCCTCCAGATCTAACCTGGGAACATTTTCATTTGATGCTTACCAGCCAGCCTGACCCAACACCTCTGCCATTAGCTGCACCCATCCCTCTGTCCTTCATTCTGAGCAAGCTGGCTGTCTGCACCTGGTCTTCCTGTCTCCACACCTGCTAGAATACCTTTATTCTTCTGCCTATCACGTCACATTTCCGTAAGTTATAATTCCAAACTGACTTCCCCCCAGAAAATGTACTACAGTCATGCACTGCACAACAGCATGTCAGTCAACGATGGGCCGCATGTATGAAGGTGGTCCCATAAGGTTATAATGGAGCCGAAAAATCCCTTTCACCTCACATCGTCCTAACTGCCTAACATAGAGCAGCGCATGACGCACGTGTTGGTGGTGATGCTGGTGTAAACACACCTGCTGAGCTGCCAGTCGTATAAAGTACAGCACATACAATTATGTACAGTACATAATACGTGATGATGATAATAAATGACTATGTTACTGGTGTATGTATTTACTATGCTATACATTTGATTGTTATTTTAGAGTGTATTGTTTCTACCTATAAAAAACTTTGCTATAAAACAGAATATTGCGCCAGCAGCAGCTTCATACTGCACATCTCTTCTTTCCGCATGTCTTGACGGCATCATTTTCTCTTGTGCTTGATTCGATCTCGTGTTGTTTTGTAGACTTAGTGTAGCCTGTGTACAGTGTTTACAAAGTCTACTGTAGAGTACAGAAATGTCCTAGGCCTTCACATTCACTCGCCACTCACTCACTGACTCACCCAGAGCAGAACTTCCAGTCCTGCAAGCTCCATTCGTATGAGCCCTGTACAGGTGAACCATTTTTACCTTTTATACTGTATTACTTTACCTTTTCTATGTTTAGATACACAAATAGCACTGTATATTACAATTGCCTACAGTATTCAGTACGGTAATATGCCTGTAGCCTGGGAGCAATAAGCTATCCACACAGTCTAGGTGTGAAGTAGGCTATGCCATCTAGGTTTGCATAAGTGAACTTTATGATGTTCACACAGTGAAATCACCTAATGATGCATTTCTCAGAACGTATCCCCGTCGTTAAGCAGCACATGACTGTACATTAATCATTCCATTTCTTCTCGTTTACACTGGCCCCAATTCATCCTCACCCTCAAGACACTAAAGTTATTAAATTTATGTGTAATTATCTTATTGACTTAATGCGTATCCTTTCCTGTCTCTCCCATGAACTTAAGGCCACAGCCCGCTTTATTATATATTCCCTAAGCTCCTTGTACCGGGCCACCCACTTTATGGGCATTCAAAGAATTGTTGCTGATGGGAAAACCAAGGGGATAAAACCCAAGGCAGGATGATGACATTATAACAAAGTGACTTACTGTCATCCACAGGACAGAAGGTGATGTTTACCCAGTCTGAATATTCATCTGCAAGTTCAGCCCTGACTCGCAAGGTGTGGTCACCATACTTGGAAAGGTTTGAGAAGTCACATTCCAGCAAGGCAGTACTTGTGCACGTATCCTGGAAGTTCCTATAACTATATAATCAGAAAAAGAAAATCATGAGCGTTCTAACTCCAGTCTCTCTAAGGCTGACTGGGGCTTTATTCCCCCTGCTACCAAAGGATAATGGATGATAACAAGAGAAAAATAAAGCAAATTCTTAATCATCACTTTTGATGAATAGTATGCATCATCTATGAGCATTTTCTAACTGTGTCCCATGGGACCTTGATGATCCTTGAGATATCGTAAGACATTTCAAAACTAATCTGTTCCATGGTCAAACAATTTGGGGCAAAAACTGGGTTAAACATAAACAGGTATCTGTCTTCTTCACAACAGAACTTCTCAGAAACGTTCATAGCCTCATGAGCACGTGCCACTCCAAAAAGGGGTTGAGTGTTCAACATATTTGACCAAGGAAGCTTCCTCTCTTGATTATGTATGTCTGAGGGCAGTGGGACATGTTTTGTGCAATAACTGATACACACAGATTAGCCGAAATAAGTATATTACAATGATTTCAAATAATGTCCTATAAATGACTATGTTGCAATCACTCTGGAAAAATTATAAAACAATTTGTTGACCTCAGATCTCTAGCCCCGACACCAACCACGGAAGGAAGGGTGGCAGAAACATAAAGTGGAAGAAGAAAAGCGATGTTTGGGAATCCACAACAGGTGCATTAACCTCACAACAGCCTGAAGAGGTCTGATTAGCTCCAACCTGACGCAAGAAAACTCAGGCTCTTGTCTTGCAAAAAGTGAGGACTCTGCTGGTTTCTCAGTACACTATCTGTCTTGGTGTCAAAGCCAGTAGGGCTGTCCTTAGAGTTTACAGTAAAAGTGATGGTGATAAAAAGCTTAACAGCTAACACTTCTGAGTACGAGGTGTCCGAGTTGGTGCTAAGTGTTTTTTTTTTTAATTTATTTTTAATTTATTGGGGTGACAATTGTTAGTAAAATTACATAGATTTCAGGTGTGCAATTCTGTATCACATCATCCATAAATCACACTGTGTGTTCACCACCCAGAGTCAGCTCCCCTTCCATCACCATACATTTGATCCCCCTCACCCTCATCCCCCACCCCCCAACCCCTTTACCTTCTGGTAACCACCAAATTACGTTCCCCAGATTAATTTTCAAACCCGTGGCCATCCTGTGGTCACCGACTGCCCTCCAATCCCCTCACCCTCCCCCCCACCCCCCACCCCTCCCGCCCATCTAGCAACCCTCAGTTTTTCCTCATTGTCTCCCAAACTGTTTCTGATTAGTTCATTCACTTATTCTTTTCTTTAGAATCCGCAAATAAGTGAGATCGTATGGTACTTATGTTTTATCAGTATCATCTCACTGAATTTTCACAACCCCGGGAGGGCAGAACTGAAATCACTTCTATTTTATAGATGAGGCACAGGTTTGGAGAACATAAGAAACTTGCCCAACTGAACTCAGGTCTTTTTGACTCTGGAGCTCATGGTCTTCGGCACCACACCACATCTGGGCACCTTCTTAGCGAAGCCCAGAACAATCTCTTGCAAAAAGGAGGTAGAGATGATTAGGCTCATACTACTTTATAATCTGCTTTTTTCACTTAATGCACCACAAATATTTCGCCAATTAGTCACCTCTTCATGGCTGCCTAACATCCTGCCATTTGGAAAATTCAGGGGTCATTTCATGAAGGTGATTTTCTCACATGTGGCCAGTTGCTTCATTTAAACTAATGCAGCAATTGGCTAGAGGACACAGTATTTCAAAAGTTTTGCAATAACTTCTCTCTCACTAGATCAGCTTTATCGCATTTAAAAATATTTTTCTTCCTATTAAATAGGTACGATGACCCATTCCCTATATTTACACCTAATTTGTTTTAGAAGTTTCCATATAAAATCACCAACACATCCTCTGAAGTGATCCTTCTCTGGTCACCTCTACTTAAAGCGAATATTTAAGAGAGTTTGTGCTATGCCACAGCTCAGTCTTCTTTTTTTCGTCTGTTTTATTTTTGCTTTTTTAGTTGTTTTTTATTTTATTTTTTAAAGTATTTTTTAAAAATCCTTTGTTTCCTTTTTTTCCCCCCAGGCTAAACTCTAAACAAATGTTTTACAGAGCCATGGAAGAGTAATCAGATTTTTCAGGATCAAATTTCTTCCCCAAGGACACCCCCAGCATGTATTTTGTTCTCCCCAGGACATGCCATTCTTGGTCTGTACTTCTATGCTGAGGAGACCTGGAACCCAGGCACTGACTCTGGGTTATTGGGAAATCACTGGAACTCTCATCTAAACAGATGGACGCCCCGAACCAAAGAGCTCTACTACAAGTGCAAAGAACTGAACAATAAAAATAAACTACAGGCGGGAGAAGAGATAGAGAGAGAAGGAAGTTCATTTTCCACAGTGAAATCTCTAGAGCTATCAAGACTAAGTGGAGAAAACACTCAGCGCTAGAAAACACACCACAGGAAAGAAATAAGTTGTAGAATGACTCAAGTCCTCAGGAAAACTGACAAAAGCGGAATATGGACCATTGATGAGATAAGAGTATTGTATCAATGTTACAGCTGCCAGTTTTGATGACTGGTGATGTAAAAGATTATCCTTGCTCTTATGAAATATACAATGAAATGTTAAGGGGCAAAGGGCATGATGTATGAGAGAAGGAGAAAATGTGGTGACCCTTAAAAATTGGTGCATTTGGATATAGGCTATTAGAAAGTTCTTTGTACTGTACTTGAAATTTTGGAAAGTTCTGTTAGCTTGGAATTATTCTGAACTAAAAAGTTTTTTTTCAAAAAGTAAACGAGGACTATTTCATTCATCTTTCTACTTCTTCTTTGACTTAGCAGGCCTTAAACATGCTTAGAAAAATGAAAGCTGGATGAAAAGGAGTGTGGGATTAATGGAATCCAGGACCCACATTTTCTCCTGCTCCACTGAAGGAATTATCTATGTCTGTATGTTTCTGAGTCACATTGGAAGCAGGTGACCTCCCATTGCTGTTTGCACCTGGCATAAAGATGTGTCACCTGAAGTCTAGCCTCTGGCCTATGACGTCAGATTGCTAAGGGAGGGTTGGCACAGAGAAAAACTGATAGGCAGGACAGGTACGGGGAGGTCAGAGCAACACTTAGATAATCGTGTTGGGTGTCACACATCCTTCCTTCATAAGCCTCTGATGTTTTCAGAGAATAGAGCATTTAATAGCAGTAACTGTCTTACCTTCAATTTCAGGACACAGCCACAGAATCACTGAGCACCCACTATGCAAATTACCTGTACCCCACAGCACCGGGGCATGCTGTTACAATTTATTAGAGGGGATGGATGGAAAAATGGCAAGGGCCTTCCTGCCGGCATACCTCAGTTTTCCTCAGTGGCTCCCACCTATTTGTATATTGCTGACTTCTATCAACAGTACTGTAATCACTGGAAATGATAGTTTTCTCTGTCAGTTTCAGTGACAGTTTTCTCTTAAACAACAATTGTGACAAACCCGGTATGTTCGCTTTGCAGTAGGCTACCACTGTGGGCAAAGATATCCACGTCCAGGTGATTAAATGTCTGTATCTATCACTGTCCCTACGATCATCAAACCATGAACCATCACAGCAAGAAAAAGTAAAAAGAATTTGATTTGTGTGTTTTCAGAGAACAGAGTTTTCACAGGAATTCCCCGGACAGAAAGAAAAGGGCCAGCAGGGAGGCTCCCCGTGGGCTGTCCTGGTCACGTGGGTAACAGCAGTCAGATTTTCTCCTGTGGCCCAGCCCAGGGTCACCATCCTCAGGCACCTCCTACCAAGAGCACCCTAGCCTCACCTTAGGTGCTGAGCTGTGAAAGTCAGATTCCCTTTGGGAGAAGCAGGCGACTCCCATTGTAGAATATTCCGGAAATTAACTGAATTCATTCTGACGTTTTCAGGAGGAGGCACCATTCCTAACGCTGTAAAAATAAAGGGGAAAAGTTTGCAACTTTTTTCCTCAGAAAGGTGGTCCAAGAAAATGACCATATCCAATACTTGGGTCTCCCCTAAGGCTCCATGTCTTCAAATGGGTACATGGGTGAGGGAGAGACAGACACACTGTTAGTCGTGTTAGTTGTGAGCCTGGATTTTGCTGTAAGAGCAAGGAGAAGAAATTGTTGCAGGATGTGGGGATGGAGAGCAAGAGCGAACTGGATTTGGGTGGTGGACCATTTGGGTGTGTGTGTGTGGGGGGCGGTATAGATGGAGTTTAGATACATTTCCAGAGGTAGAAATTTCTGTCACATTTGGTGTTGAGAATTAGAACTTAATCTCCATTCCTGGCTTAAGCACCTGATGATGCCTTGACAGCGGCTGAGAGCAGGGAAAGCAAGAATCCCATTTTATTTGTATTAGATTTGAGATGATGGAGAGGTATGTAAGAAATGTCAAGGACATTTGGACAGCTGACAATGAGTCTGAGGCAGGGAGTCAGATCTGAGCTAGAGACAGAAATAAGTCCGTGTTTCACTGACAGTAAGACCAGGCGGGACCATCAGCTCTACTGTGTCTTTTGGAACAAAAATTAATGTAAGACCCGGTATTATATTATATTATACCCGATATTATATTATTATATTATATTCTATGACCAGGTCTTATACTAATTTTTGCTCCAAAAGATACATTAGAGCTGCTGGTGCGGCTAGGTCTTATTTTCGGGGAAACACCGTTTTAAAACCTTTTAATAGAAAAATGTCAGACATACACAAAGGCAGAGAGACTAGTATCAAAATCACCACTGCCCATCACGCAGCTAGTGCCAACAGAGACAGAAATTTGAGTCGCGGGCCTATGGCTGGTATTTAATGCCGGGGTTCTGCTGATCCCACCCAAAGGGACGGTGTAGGGGAAGGAGAGATGAGGGCTCCGGCCTGAACTTGGCTGTGCAGAGATCCGGTAGAAGTGGCGGGAGGGGTGAGCCATCATTGTTTGAATCTGGGCAGGTAATTTAGAGGCGAGCAGAAAAGGTTTCACTGGACTTAGAACTCAGAAGCCACAACAGAGCTGTGGAGTTGAGGGTGTTGGGGTGCTGAGGACTGAATGGGAGGCCCTGGAGGCCGACCGGGCACTTAGTCGCTTCCAGTGTGCCTACGGGGTCCGCTCAGGGGTCCCCCTGGGGGCCACTGCTGTCCCGCGTCGCAGCCGAGCCTCCTGGTTCCCAAGCGCACCTCCCGTCGGGACGCGGCGCGGATTGGGGTCCAGGTCCCTGTGCAGGCAGCCTGGCCTAGGAGCCAGCCCGGCGCCCACTCCCCGCAGACCCCTCACCTGACATCAAGAGGCAACTGCCCAGCAAGCTCCGCAGGCTGCGCGCCATGACCGCGCCGGGAACCCGGGAGGGCGCTCGGGGGGTCGCCGGCGGGCGCCGGGCACACCCCCGTTTGCCCCGCTTCGCGCCACGAAACAGGCTGGCCCGGCCCGGAGGCCGCTTCCGGGAGCCGGCGGGGGGGTGCGGGGGGCGGAGGGCGGGGCTATCCTGTGCCCCACCCGCTCCTTCGCTTGCGCTAGTTCCCCGGTTCTCCCGTGTCGCCGTGAGCCCTGCGAGAGAGGCCGATGTCACGGGCTTGGCAGGGGGTGACGCGGAGGAGGAACGAGAACTTGCTCCTCCCTCCGCGTGCGTGGACAGCACCAATAATAAAACAGGTTTCGAAACCGTAGGTACAGTGTCCCGATTTGGGGGCCACCCCGCCAACATTAAATGTACGCTTTGAAAGGTTCCCTTAAGTTAAATACACTACTACACCATCCCAGAGGTTCTATCTGGATGGTGGAATTATGGGTGGTGGTAGGTTTTCTCTACACCCGTCAATACTGTGTTGCCCAAGTTTTCTCCAACCAACCAGCACGGCCTCCAAAATCCCCACCCCGCAAATAAGTTAATTTTAAAGCACTCCATCCAGTTTGATAGGGTCTTCTTTACCCCGCCCCCAGGGATACACATGAAACCAAGTCATTTATTTGGCAATAACTCGTTTCTCTCACCAGGTTTCCCGGAGAGGTTTAATTTCCTCTTTTTAAACTTGAGCAGTGGTGAGAACGGAAAACCCGGAGCAGGGTAAGTACTGGGGCTGCCTGATGTCTGACGCTACAACACTCCACGTGCATGCGAGCACCGCGGGGTGGAAAGTTCCTTCGGCACCTGCAGGCCACCACACAGAAATAGAGGAAGTTTTGTGCAACCTTAGACATGCCAGCAGAACCACAAATCTGCTGCGTGTGTACTTTGATGAGAAACAACTCTGAAGACACTACCTGGTTTGTATTAAAAAGTATGTCTTTATTACCCTTTTTCAATCTCCAACCCGTATACAAAATTTAAAAATACACACACACCCACGCTGCCATAAAAGGTTATCCCAAAAGATCACTTGGAAATCTTTCAAAATATGGTAGATGCATTCAGAGGCAGAGAAGTGGACTACGTATATGATCAAGCCCCTTGCCTAAGGAATTTCATTAAATAACACTTCCCCTCTCACAGCCCTCTCCTTTGAGTTACTTTAGGGCAATTATAAAAATAATCTGTTCAAAGTCCTTGAGCTAGGACTCATGATTTTTGTTTTTCCCCTTTTGAATGGATCCAGAAGGAAGGTCTGAGAACCCTGCCCTTGGGGTGAGGGGGGAGGAATACCTTTCATTCACCCCGGGAGCCCCTCAGGGTGGCAGCTCCTCCACCAGCGTCTTTGTTCCTGTATTTTCTAATATTTCTCCTACTATCACATGAGCCTGGAGATTACCGAGTCCAATCTCACATCACAAGTGAAGAAACTGAGACTGAGAGAGGCTAACCAAAGTGCTCAGGGTCACACAGTGAAATGGGGGCAGTCATTCTGCTGAGTCCCAGTCCTTTTGTTTTTTGCTATTGATATTCTAGAATTCTCCCTCCTGCCCCCACCCATTCACAGGAACTGGAGTCACGTGTAGGACATTTGGAATCAGCACACACAGCACTTCCTGACTTGTTACCGATGACCCCTAGGAGGTTATTTCTTCTGAAGACCTTGAAATACTTTTGCATTTGTTGTCTCACTCGCTTTTTTAAACATCTTAAAATATGGCACTGAGCTTCTCTCCCCCTCCCTCATGCAAATGTTTGTTTCCTCTATTAGGTACCCGCCTGCCACTAGAAATAACGTGTGTGAGTCTGTCTTCCTCACTTAAAATATGGTAGAGAGGCTGGACGAGGAGCCGAGTCAACTTCTCAGAGTGTAGGCCACAGGATGACACCCGGGAGCTGCCCACGACTTGGCTGGACCGCTCCTACTTCCAAAAGGAACACGTGCTTCTATTTGTTGTGAGTCCCCCTCCACCTCCTCCCGTGGTCCACGCTCCTCCCGCCACTTTTTCTGCCTGTTTTCCTGCTCTTGCCTTGAGCCTGTGGAAAACACTGCCGACTGCTCCTGCTATGAACCCTGCTGAGTGTCTTCCTTTTCTCTTCCCACTCCCACACTGGCCCACATTACTTCCCAGGGCCCCGGACCACCCCTGGAAACCACAGGGAACCTTGCTCCTTACTCTGGAAACCATGAAGCAGAAACATTATAAACGCATGGGTGTAGGGGCATTCCCTTCAAAGCTGTCACTTTGAACATGTAAACACTGCACGGAATGATACTGTGATACCAGTTGTCCCACCTCCCCTCTTCCCTATACTGGGAATTTGCATAGAGGACGTCACCAGGAAGAGGGGGGAGGGCACCACTCTGCAGTCTCCAACTCCTTCCCCCAGAGAACACTTGCAGACCACAGGAGCAAGTGACGGTGCAGGAGAGAGAACCCTGGAGGTATCGTCAGCCCAAGTTAATTCAGTCTTTTGGGATTCATCATCTCGTTATATAACCATCCCTGGTGTCAACATCTGACTCGGAAGTGTCACTTGTTTCAGAAGGAGAATCTTCAGACCATAGACACTCCACGGGAAAGGACGGCTGTGTCCCTCCTCCACTGGCTACCAGAAGGTTTGTTTCCGTTTCGTTGGGATCCTCTAGTTCGGTGCTATCTTCTGGAAGAGATAACTCTGGAGGGACTTCTGAGTTGTCGTCGAGGACCCTCACAAACACAGAGTTTAAATCCACATTGAAGATAATTCTGTCCCCAGACCCCTCCGTGGAGCTGCCATCCTCCTCAGAAAAGCGGTCCTCCAGCCGAGTCCCTCTCCCCTCGTCCGCCTCACTAGTGCATTCCGGCGGCCAGGGGCCGGGCCCTGGTGCCATCAGAGACTCACATTCAGCCTCAGGCTCGGGCAGGTCAGTTTCCTCAGCATCTGGGTCACAGCAGTCCTCCACGGTGGAGGAGGAGCCAGAGGCCGGACACAGAGGCCTGCCAGTTAGTCCATGCATGGTGTAGCCCCCCGCGTTTGTTCGGGGGGTTGCTTCATTATCGCTGTCACTTTCATCATCATAATTATAATCCCATACTTTCTTCTTTCTTTTGACGTGAATGACCTCCAACAGAGCCACGGCTTCCAATGGCGGCAGCTCAGCAAATACCCAGGCTGAAAAGTTATAAAAATTCTTTAAAAGGAAAAAGAGAGAGTCTATCAATTCTAAGTGTTTGTTCCTTATTTTTGGACATAATAAAACTTAATGAGATTAACTGCACAGTGATAAGGATGGTGATGATGAGAACCACGGTAATACCTAACAGTTACATTTTTTTTTAGTATTTTCTAATAGTAACAGTATTTACTATTTGCCGGGCACTGCTTAGTACATTCCACGTTATAATTCATTTCACCCTCACAACTGCTCTATGAGGTAAGCTTACTATTCTTATCCCCACTTTACAGATGAGAAAATGAGTCAGAGAGGTTAAGGTTCACAATAGTCAGGGGTGGAGCCTGGATGTGAAGCTCAGCAGGCTGCCTGCAGCACCTGACCACGTGCTAGCTGGCTCTCCCCTCACTGCTTTTTGCATGTCAGGAGAATCTATCCATTTAGGCTGAAGAGATTTCAATTCTGGATTGCCAAGACATTCTTAAGTGGATGAGGAGAGACTCTAGGGAGCTGATTCCATTGGATCAAAGCATCCTGGACGAGAGGACCTTAAAGATGCAGATGACCACTAACGCGTGAGGGATGAGAAGAGTGGGGAGACTGGAGCTCACTCTACTCCAGCCCTTGAAAGAAAACACCTCCAGGACACACAGGGTGGGGTGAGCTAAGGCAAATACAGACAGGCTGAGGTTCACCCTGTCTCCAGATCGACTACAATGGGGGCCAATGGTGAGGAGGGTGGGCATGGGATTCCTTTCAATTATCCTTAGCACTGTTCTCTCTAGTCTCCCGTGCCTGCTTTTTCCCTGCTCTACCCAGACCCAGCTTTGGGATGAATGTTTCTATTGGGTTATTCATCCTTTTCCTTATTGATTCACAGGAGTTCTTTCTACAATCTGAATTCTAATTATGTGTCGATTATTTATGTTACCTATATTTCCCTCCAGTCTGTGGTTTGTCATTTTATTCTCTTTATGATAACAGTTGAGAAAAAGAAATTCTTAATGTTAATGTAAGAAAATGTATCAATGTTGTTCCTTGATGCTTTTTGCTTTTTGTTTCTGAGAGAATGAATCTTCCTTACCCCAAAGTCATATAGAAACTCCTATAGTGCCTTCTACAAATATTAGGAGTTTTGTCTTTCACATTAAAGTGAAAGACAATATACCTGGAACTGATGTTTGTGTATGGTGTGAGGTAGAGATCGAATTCCATTTCCTCCCATATAGACATGTATTGACCAGCCAATCCTTTCCCCACTTCAGTTCTACTCGTGTTCAGTCTTATTTCCTTACGTGTAGGTCTGTTTCTGAGCTCCCCATTTGACTAGATCTTTGTTAATGCTTTTCAATAAGGTTTGATAATGTTCTCTACAAAGGGCTTCTAACGACTTCTGTTAGATTTCTTCCTTCAGTGTTTTAAAAATATTTTATTACTATTATAATGGTATTCCTTTTTTTTTTTTAATTGTATAATTCCAAGTTCAAAATCAGGTAAAACTAATCTATGCTGCTAGTTATGTGGATAGCGGTTACTGCTTGTGGGGGGTAGTGAGGAGAAGGTGGCAGGAGAGAGACAGATCTGGGGAGGCTGGTCATGTTCTCCTTCTTGATCTGGGCATTAGTTACATGGGTGCGTTGAATTGGTGAAAATTCAGAGCTTTACTCTATAATTTGTGTACGTAAGTTCTTGGATGTTGCAAGCAGCTTCATGTTTATTTTCTGAGTGATTGTTGCTAGTGTATAAAAATGCAAGCATCTTTGTATTGATTATTTTGTATGTAACAACTTTGCTAAACTTATTAATCCTAATAACTTATTGCTAGAAACGTGAATTTTTTACTTAGTCATATCATCTATAAGTCATTGTTTCTACACTCACTCCTCAGACTTTAAGCTCCATAAGGGCAGGGTTTTTTGTTTGTTTTGTTCACTTCTATATCCCCAGTACCTAGAACATGTGGACACAAAGTAATACTCAATAAACATTTGCTAAATGCAAAGAAAAGAAGAAGAAAAAAAATAGATACATTAAAAAATTTCTAACATCTGTTCTTGACATACGCAAACACACTAGATCTAGGGGGTTCTGTTTTATTGTTCCTAGAGTTTTACTTAAACACAGAGCAACAATTTTTAATGGAGAAATACTAGACCGACATGAGATAACAACACCTCCTGTAATTATTTGGGGTTAACAAAATGACAGGCATATATATAATTGGCATATAATTCTGAGGCATCTTAAGGAGAGGAGGAACCCCAGGAGGACCTGGGAGGAGGTTTAGTCAGGAGTTTAGGTAATTCAGGCACAAGATTTATTTAGGAGGGTACGGGTGGGGCTACCGGCCTTTATATTTCAAGGCCTGTTGGAGCAGGATTTACAGAAGACCTCAAGGTCAAAGCAATGCATGGCAGATAGAAAGAGTTGGAATGAAGAAAATATGCTACACTGACAGATCAAAAACATCAATTCTTGCAAAACATGGATCACAGTGTGGATGAAACCCAACACAGAGCCACTTACATCTCATCAGGCGTAGCCAGATGCCAACTAAGTTCAAAGACTAATTGTAATTAAAATTTCCAGGAGTACACATACCACCCCAATAAACAATCCCTCCCCTAAACCACCCAGACCAGTAAAAATAGCAAGAAAAAGAAGAGAACAATTTTATCAACTACAGGAGAATATTTAAATATATGGCTATTAAAAAATAAGAAGAAGGTGAATGAGTTCAAACAGAAAAAGAAGATACTTCTGGATGAAAAATTATAAAACTAATATAGAAAGAAAGCAATGGAATAGGGAAAATGATAAACGATGGACAAACGTACTTGAGCCAAAAGACATGAGGAGGTTTTAGAAACATGTACGATCAATACCCAGACTTGGCCGAGTGGTTAAAGGCTCTGAACAGAAAGTATGTGCCTTGGGAAGCACAGAGAAGAAATGAAGACAAAGCGAAGTGGCTGGTTTCGCTAATAATTAAAGTAACAAAAATGAGAGCAACCATGCGGGACTGTTATACACACAATAATGAACAACAGTGGTAAACATGATGAATCAATGTCATCAGAGCTTTGGAGAACTGTGCACACCTACACGCCACCACTGGCACTGTGAATTACTTCTTTTCTTTTTTATAAGATAAATCCACTTTGTGTATTTGTTCCCCTGAAGTAATTCAAAATATAAAGGTAATCTGTATAAAAATGTTCATTGCATTATTCTTAATGGCCAAAAAAGAAAGAAAATAAAGGAAAAGAAATGAAAAAGAAATCAATCCAAACGCTTCACAGCTCGGACATGATTAAAGGAAAAACGATACATTCATAACAATGGAACAGTGTATGATCGTTACATATAATATGTGGACAAAGTAGAAAAAGAAAATATAAAATGCAAAATATATGTTTAGAGGGACGGAAAAGAACCCAGAGTGTTGAAACCTCATGGTGATTTTAGAAAATGGGATTTTCTTCTGTGAGAATATTTAAGTATATAATAAAAATTCTTAAGTTAAAATAAAAAATAAAGACAGAAATTAAAAAAAAATTACATACCAGCACTTTGGGGAACTTATTTTTTAAGCATATATAACCAGTGTGTTGCAGTATTACTATGGTGCTTATGAAGACAACTAGTATCAAAAACATAGTAATCAATCCTCCTATTTTGGCAGATTCTGATGACTCTGTGGATGAAAAATAAATAACTTTATTTCAAAATAAATCCAATAGACGATCTCAAGTGGGAATAAATGCACGTTGGTCTGGTGGTGGAAGGAGATAGCAAGGGAACAAAAGTTGGAAAAACTATTGTTAAATACAAAAAAAAATGCAAAGTAATCCAAGTATACATTTTTTCAAAATAATAGAAATGACAGATTTAGTTTTTAACAGTAAAATTTCTTTCAGTTTATAATTATATTTTATGACTGCGCTCTAATACAGTAGTCATTAGCCACCTATGACTACTTAAATTTAAATGACCAAAATTGAAAAACTCAGTTCCTGAGTCACACTGGCCACATGTCAAATGCTCAACAGCCACATGTTCGTATGCACTGCAGAAAGTGAAAAATGGGAGTGTGCCTGAAAACAGGGAGGTCATTCTGAGGCTGGACTTTGGCCACGCTAGGACCCCAAATCTGGGCTCTGCTGACCTTGCTTCGTCCTATTATGAGTTCTGCCTTAGAGTCTTGTCAAAATTCCATTTGGAAAATTTTAACATTCTGACTGAAAACAGCTTTTTCCCATAAATCCAATTGGACCGAGAAGACATCAGTAGTTATGTAATGACAATAGAAAAATTCTGAGCTCTTTTAAATTAAATTCCAGCAAATCAGAGTGAGACAGTCAGCCTTGGGAAAGAGTCTTGGGAAAGACATCAAGACTGCTTACTTTCCTGAATGTTTGTTGAAACTGAATCAACTTCCAGGTGGCTATCTAAAAAACAGACACACACACACGCACACACAAAAGGCCCACCACCAGTTCATGCTTATACGTTACATATGTGAACTTGATTGCCTATAACCAATCAGGAAGTAGTAAATATTTCTCCTTTACAGACTCTACACCTATCACAGAATTGGCCCTGCATCATCCTTTCCCCACCCCCATATCTATAGCCAAGGTAAATTCTTTCAAAACAACTTACATCTTTCTTCCCCAGACTCATTGTCAGCCCCAGGGTGGCGGACATGTTGTCTTCTCCACCCAGCCATGTTGCTGGTGGTTCAGACTGTATGTCCCAGGACCTGGTCATTTTCTGGCTTGCATATGGCTCAATAAACCCTTTCTTTCAAAAAAGCTTTTGACCGTGAAGGTTTTTATTGTAACAGTAACTAAGGCTCTTAAATTTCCAGAAAGACTTTTATTAATATTAATGTTGTAACCATAGCCTCAGGCAAAACAGGTACAGAGGAGAAAAAAGGAAAGGTCAGCCCTCCTAAGAGCCAAGGGTGGTGCACCTCACAGAGTAGGAATGAGAAAAGGGCAGTAAGGGCAGGGTGGCTAGTGCAATGGGCCACCATGGATTCCAGCGGCTCTCGTCCAGCAACATGTCACAAGCTGTAACCTCTGGTTTCTCTTCCTGGGGTCCTCATCTGTAAGATGGGATGAACCCCTACCGTATTAAGGTGGTTGTGAAGATTAAAAAACAAAACAAAGCAAAAACACCCAGCAAAAATGGGAGTCCCTTTTAATAAGCCGCTGTCAACTAACCAAAACTTAAAAACGAACCTAATTGTAGTTTTAGCCTCCCAGGAGTGGAATTTTAAACCAATTAGTCTGTAATTTCCAGGTTAACACTAGTGAAGTGATCTGCCTGATAAGACGTCTCTGCCTTTCCGGAAGGGAGTCCCATCCTCTTTCCGCCTATAAAAACCTTTCATTTTGTGCAACTCATCGGAGTGCTCTTCTACGTAGCTACTGGGTCTTACATTCATTTTTGCTCCAAAAGACACATTAGAGCTGATTGTCCGGCTTGGTCTTATTTTCGGGGAAACAGGGTAGATAGGATGCTGCCCAATTCATGAATTGCTTCATAAAGCCAATTAGATCTCCAAATTTATTCAGTTGAATTTTGTTCTTTAACATTACTACTTGGAGTTTTTATTAGTGTAATATTGTGGTTTATACTAAGAAATACAATTTTTTTTTTTTTTTTTAAGGAGGGCACAGCTCACAGTGGCCCATGCGGGGATCGAACTGGCAACCATGGTGTTATTAGCACCACACTCTAACCAACTGAGCTAACCGGCCACCCCAAGAAATAGATATTTGAGCTTTGACCCAATTCCTGGCATAGAGCTCTGTAGACTATCCTAAGTGATAAGAACAAAGGTGAAAGGAGTGTCTTTCATTTCGTAACAAGTCCCTTTCAACCGCACTTGAGTGTTTATTAATAAGTGTCTTTTGGAAAGCACCTAAGTATGGGGGCCAATTGCCAGGGGAACCAACCGTGTTATTAAACGGTTAGAACTTCCAGCCCCACCCCACAACTTCCTGGGTGGGGAGAAGGACTGGAAGTTAAATTAATCACCAATGACCAATGATTATTTATCAGTCATGACTCTGTGATGAAGCTTCTATAAAAATCCTACATGATTGGGTTTGGAGAGCTTCCAGGCTGGTGAACACATGGAAATGCAGGGAGGATGGTTCACCTGGACATGGCATGGAAGCTCGGAGCTCTTCCCCCATATCTTGCCTCATGCACCTCTTCTATCTGGCTGTTCCTGAGTTGTATCTTTTCATAATAAACTAAGAATCTAGTAAGTAAATTGTTTTCCTGAGTTCTGCAAGCCATTCTACCAAATTATGAAACCCAGAGAGGGTTATGGGAATCTCCAATTTACAGCTGGTCAGTTAGAAGCCCAGGTGACAACTTGGACGTGTGACTGGTATTTAAAGTGGTGGTGGTGGCAGGGCAGTCTTGTAAAACCGAAGTTGGATTCCAAGCCTTGTGCTACTAGACACAGAACTCGGGCAGATATTAATCAATCACGCAGCACCCCTGCCCCCCCCAATGCTTGGCTTAAATAATGCCCAACCTAAGGGCACACACAACTGCCTTGAATCACTCCCTGAAATAAAAGTGTTTCCACTTCAGGAGGATTTCTGACCATATAAAGGTAGGTATCTGCTTTTCCCTATGGTATGGCAACATACAAGTGACTCCGCCACTTAGTGGAGAAGGACCCATAGAAAACATCTCTGCGATATGCCTTTAGCAGAAGAAATCCCGTTCGTAGTCCCCGACTTTCAGAGTCTTCTTTAAATAGGGTTTCCCACAGAGTAAAAGCAAAACGTGAATTTTCTAAAACTCTCATACCTGATTCCTGTCCAGGTTTAAGCAGAGTACATTTTGTGGGAGATTCAATTATTTTTCCCACATCGCTGTGCTCAAAATAAACAGATACACAGTGGTTTGTGTTTGGAATTAAGTTGTCGATGACATAAGTGAAATTTCCAGTGATGGTTTTTGCATTTATTTTCGGTTTATGCTGTAAAAATAAGCAAAACAAATCAGTAAGACTTTGAGTAGAATTTTGTTTAGAGGCAGGCCCTAAGAATATCTTTGGGGATTTGTCTTCAAATCTTAAATAGGGGTAGAAATATCATAGGCTTGGCAAGAAAAAGTTTTTATAAGTCACTTGGAGCAAGCGATTTATCACAAAACTACACATATGTGTACACAAACACATACATTTTAAACATGAAATCTCATCTAGCAACTTCATTTTACAAATGAGGAGAAAAAGTCCCAATGAGGACTAAAGATCTCCATGAAGTCATTTTTGCAGGCTTATCTTACAACCAGATAAGCCTGCAAAAATAGGAAAATAAGATTATCTTATTAATGATAACGTGTCTACTTTACACTTCAGAAAGTGCTTTCATACATATTAACTCATTAGACTATCAAAAGAGTCTGCAGAGTAGGTATTATTCCCATGATCCAGACAAGGGAACTGCAGCTCAGAGTGGTTAAGTAACTTCCTCAAGGCCACACAGCTTGTCTGTGGCAGAAGTGAGGCTGATGTCTAGTTCCCTGTCTCCTCCCTTAAAACACCTTGCCTCTTCTTTCCCAGGTAGTTCTGTTCCATTTTGGAATTAAAGAGCTGATATGAAGGCTCCTTCATGAAAAATAACTTTTGTATAATGCCTTACAGCTTTCAAAGTACATTCTTACTAGTAGTTCTATAAATTAGGATTTCTGGCAATTCAAATACAGCCTTCTGTAATTATGTTTTTCTTCAAGTTTCTATATGAAAGGAGGGAGAATTATTTAAAAACAAACCAACACACTGAAAGCTCATGCATGGCAAATAAGCAATGAAGAAGAAAAAGGGGACAGAGCCACAAACAGTGCCATGGCAAAGAGGGCTCTTGCTTTGTAGTGGAACAGTTTAGGGGTAGCTGAGTGTCACAATGTCTGGGTTCTACACTTGGTGTTGCCATCGTGGGATCTTGATTAAGTCTGCAATGCTGCTCCCTCCTACCGTGTTTCCCTGAAAATAAGACCTAGCCGGACAATCAGCTCTAATGTGTCTTTTGGAGCAAAAATTAATGTAAGACCCGGTATTATATTATTATATTATATTATATTATATTATATTATATTATTATATTATATTATTATATTATATCATATTATATTTTATATTAAACCCCGGGTCTTATATTACAGTAAAATAAGACCGGGTCTTATATTAATTTTTGTTCCAAAAGACACATTAGAGCTGATTGTCCGGCTGGGTCTTATTTTCGGGGAAACACGGTATATCCTATGTGCTTCCATCTGCCTCCCCCGTGACTGGCATCCACAGTCCCTGCTCTCAGCCAATGCCAACCCCTCTCACGCTCATGATACTCCACACACTGTCATCTCCTCTAGGACACTGCTCCCACAACCCCCACTGGGACACTCTCCCATCTTAAAAATTCCTTCCCTTGACCCCACTTTCCCCTCCAACTACCACGGCATATCTCTCCTTCCCCCTATAGAAAAACTCCTTAGAGAAATTAGCTCTCCTCACCGTCTCCAATTTCTCTCTTCCTTCTCTTGCTTGAATCCACTCCCACCAGGTCTTTACCTCATCACTCCATCAAAACCACTCTTATCAAGGTCACCGTGACTTCCATGTGCCTAAATCTAATCCCCAATTCATAGCCCTCTTCTAACTTGTTCCGTTTATAGCACTTGACTCCGTAGATCACTCTCTCCTTCTGGAACTTTCTTCTCTCAGCTACCAGGACATCACCGTCACCCAGTTCTCCTCCTACCATATTGTGTTCCTTCTCAGTCTCTTTGGCTGTTTCCTCCTCATTTGCTATCTCTCTCCATTTTTGGAGTTCTCCAGGGCTCTGTCCTTGGATGTCTTCTCTTCTCTATGCATGACCGCTCCCAGGTGATCTCACCTGGTGTCAAGACATTCAGTCCATACCAAGAAGCCAACGCTCCCCAGAATATCTCTCGGGCTTGGACCTCTCCCCTGAACTCCAGACCTAGTACATTCGATTCTTGCTCACTATTCCCCCGGATGCCCTCTAGGTACCTCAAATTTAGCATGTCCAAGAATGAACTACCGACATCCAACCTATCCACCAGCTCTGTCCATAGTCTTCACCATTTTAATGAATAGCAGCTCTGTCTATCTAGGTGCTCGTGCTGAAAGTGTTGGAGTTCTAACTTCTCTCTTTCTTTACCACGGTGCACATCTAATCCATCGGAAAATACTGTTGGTGTCACTCACAAAATATATGCAGAATTTGACCGTTTCTCATTACTGCCAAGTGGTCGAAGTCACCACCATCTGTCACCTGGATAACACTGGCTTTTTTTTTTTTTTTATCTAATGTAATTTAAAGACTAATTTTCTTTAATGAAGATGTTTATCAATGATAACTTTCCTCTTACAGTGTTGTCAATGTCCTAATAAGCATAGGTGTCTTATTTTAGAAACAATCTAAAACAGAGAGTTAGTAGCTCATGGATGGAATATAAATTAGATGTGACTGGAATAGGATAATGAATGAAACCTGTACAGTCTCTAAGCTACATAAGCTTATTTTTGCTCCCTCTTCCTAATCAAAGGATTAGGGTGCTGATTATAATTCAGGTGGATATTAAAGAAAAAATTATAATAATTATATGATTTGTAATTCCTATTATTCCCATATAAATTGCTAATTCCTAAGAAGTTACCAGCCTCTGAACTGGTCTCCCAACTTCTGCCTTTGGCCCCTATGGTCTATTCTTAACACACCAGCCAGGATGCCCTGTTAAAGCGCTGGCTTCTCCAGTGGCTTCCATCACACTCCAAAGACTCAGACCCACAAAGCCCCACAAGATCCAGACCCCTTTCCTCCCTGACCTCATCTCCTTCGATTGTCTTGTCTCGGTCACTCCATTCCAGCTCCCCGCTTCTCAAACCCACGGGGACCACTCCAGCCTCAGGACCTCTGACTTCCTGTGCCCTCTGCCTGAAATGCCCCTGATACCTGGTGGGCTGGCATTACCTGCAAAGCTTTTATAATTGGCAAAGGGCCATGCAAACATAAGCTGCTATTTCAGCAAGGCCCACCGCAAGCAGTTTGTCCATTTTTCACTGATTCCAGCTTTCTAAGCGAACAAATAATATAAGATCCAGGTCTGTCTAATACCAGGATCACCCCAAGGTAACTGCCATTCAGTTAGGTCTTTCTGGGAAATGAGGAGGGAACAGAATTGCCAGAAAGAGCCATTTCCCTTACTGTGCATGAGGGCTGGACTGGTAGAGATAGATGCTTTTTACATGCAGCTAAACCATCCCTTTGAAAGAAAATCTCACTCTGACGTGTTGAAATTTGCCTGTTCTCCCCATCTACACCACACACTTCTCTCTCTCCTGTGTGTCCCTTGATGTGTGCATGTGACTTATTCTTTGAAAGAAGGCCGTACTGGTAGGCTCAGGCAACGTATTTCCAAAGTGAATGAATTATGGACGCTTCTCTCATGAAATCAGACCACACTGATCCAGACACTTTAGTTTTAATTGTTCAAATCATTACAAATGTCTTTTCTTTAAAAGAAGATAGTCAAATATCTTCATTGCCAACTCAAAACTGTTTTGACCACTTACCTTCTTAATAATCCCTCCTGACACTTCTTCGATGACAAGTGATAAGTAAACATGTAATCCTTCCCCACGAAGTATCTTGGGTATGACAGGTGGAAATTTCACTATCACTTTAATGTGGTCAGTAAAACCAACAATCTCAAAGTTTGGTGGTTCCAACGACACTGTTCAGAAAACAAAGTCAGAAACAAACTCCAGCGTCAATGATTGTTCCCACTGTCATGATACCACCTTACTTCTTTCTAGCTATCTTTCTTTTAATCTGCCTACGGCCCAAGCTGAGGCATGGGCTATGGTTTTACCTGTGAAAACCTGGGAACAATGAAAATTAAGTGATTTGCTTAATATTACCACAAGAAATGGAGGATAGATTTTGGGATGGAAGTCAGTACTGTCCCAATTTTCAGGCTGTTTTCTAACCACAAAAAATGACTTCTGTCCATATTATAATAATACATAACCATTGTAGAAATATCAGAAAACAGATAGGCAATTGTTCCTGAATGTAATCATGTTTTGTCCATGCTGTATGTGTGAAGATATATTTAGACATATATAAATTGAACTAGTGTGTGTGTATATATGTATGTATGTATGTGTATATATATATATGTATATACACACACACAAATATATGCATATATACATATATATGTATATATATACACACACAAATATACATATACCTAAACTAAAATTAAATCATTCTTACCCATATTGCTTTACATAGAATATATTTTTACTTATTTCATAAACACATTAATACATATTTATCTACATCAAGGGCTGGCAAACCATAGCTGGAGATTTCTAATGGCCTCCACGTTCAGAATGGTTTTTATTTTTGAAGGAGTTGTAAACACATGAAGACTATGTGACAGAGACCGTTGGTGGCCCATAAAGTATAAGGGGATGTTTTCCTCTGGCCTCTGTAAGTATAAGGGGTTGTTTTCCTCTGGCCCTTTACGGGAAGTCAGCTGATCCCTGAGCTTCATCATAAGTTTTCATGGCTAATTGTATTCTGCTGAATGGAGGTACCATGATTTAACTGATTCACTGTTTTGAACTTTTAGATTGACTCTAATTTGTCTGAATAGAATCTGTGTATTCTTGAGTGTTCTTGGAGCTAAATCTTTGTATTTGTCCTTAATTTCTTTAGGACAAATCAATAAAGAGAAATTCTGGATTAGAACAGACACGTGTTAAGGTTTTTAATACATACTGCCAATTACCTTCAGAAAGACTGTGCCAAAGTACACTCCCTAGATTTCCTCTAAACCTGGGTATTTGCATATTTTTAATAGCTGCCATTTTGAGTCTTGAAAAATGGTATCTCATTATTTTAATATACTTTCTTTAAAGGTCTGAATACCATGATCTATATATATTGTGCTTTTCTTTCTTTTCTATGTGGACACACTCAGATATGTCTATTTATACGCACACAGAAACACACAAACAATTCCAGTGAATCTCATAAGTATCTAGGTGTTTGCTAAATTGGGATTAGCTGTCATTATCATCTTGTAGGTGGTAGTGCACACCCACACAGCCTTTCACAGGATGCTGAAACTGAATCTTTCTCTTGGAAACAGGATGCATATTAGGACACTGAAAAAATGACGGAGTCTGGCTGAGGGCCAGTGACAGCTGCCCTGGAGCGGTTAACCCAAGTGCCATAGGAAGCTGACTCCAGTCACAGAGAAAAAGGGCAAACCCATTTGGGCTCCAGTCTTCTCTAAGTCTGGGCCCCATGTGCACGCATACCTGGGCCTTCACATGTAAAACACCTACTGGGTTATGATCTGGGGGAGGGGTCGTAGTGTTAAGGAAAACTCTGGCCTGCTGCCCACTTTCTGTTACACTGTAAAACAAACCAGTAAGTAGCAGCTACTACTGACTGACTGCCTTCTGCAGGCATTAACTCACCATCATTCCACTTTCTGGACAAGAAAACTGAGGCTCAGAGAAACAAAGTAACTACTCCCCGGTTAAAGAGCTAGGAAGTCAGAGGGCCAGGAAGGGAACCTAGCCCAGAGTCTAAAACACCTCTGTAGGCCTGCCTATTTCACGGCAGAGAAAATAGTAATGATCTTGATGGCAAGGCGGAAGATGATAAGCAGAGAGCCACTCACTGTTTATTCCTGGGAAGATGCTCTCCCTGCTCGTACAACTGACCAGGGTTGTGTTCCCTCGGAATGCGACAACTCTGGGGACGTACGTCTCAGGCATGCTTTCCCACACATTGGTTAGGTCACAAAATGATCCTGTGACCTCTGTACAATCCTTCACAACCTTCATATCCTCTGGTTTACTTCGAAAGGAAAAGAAATGGTAAAAGGAAAACATGAGCATTTATGGGATAAGACTCTGTTAACTCCACGTCCCACTTTCTCAGTCCTTCCTGATTCTGCTCAAATATCAATGTATCCAGTCATTTGGCCTGAGCACCTCATAAAAAATGGAACTCCTTATCCTACCCTGCACACCGCCTTTCCCCCCCCCTTCCCTGTCTATTTTTATTCATACCATTTACAACAACCTGCCTCATTATGTTATCATTGTTTATTGACATCTGTGCCAACTTTCAGAATGTCTGCACCAGTGGGGCAGGGACTTGGGTTCACAGTTGGACCTCCTGGCATGCAGTCGGTGCTCAGTAAATATTTGCTGGATGAATGAATGTGCAAACCTCAGGCTTTCATTGTAGAGGCCCCAGATCTCCTCTCCCCTGCAGGACAATCATAATTGCCCTCCCTGAGGTCCCCTCTCTCTCCTGCTGAGGACCACACGGCCCAGTCCTAAGTCAGCCTGTGCAATACAGGGACAACATGGGCTTCAGAAAAGTAGGTGGGAGATCCATGTGACTGCCTAGTGCAGAGAGAAACTTAAGTCTCAGCAGGGACCAAGGAGAAACTCGCCAAAGGCCCTCTACTGGGTCAGTCAGCAATAGGAACCGCTGTAAGCCAAATTAACAATGAACAACAGGATACTCTGAGGGGCTACTGGATCAAAGCAATGACTTATGAAGGGGACTGTCACAAACGGGAAGAAGAGAGCCACAAAAGGCTTCATCAGTTGTGTCATTCATCCTTGTGGCAACCCCTAAGTAGAAGGATTAGCTCAGAGAAGACTGAGCTCTGTGCCCAGAGTCACAGCAGGTTAGTGACCAAGCCAGACTTTGGACCTGAGCCTTCCCTAGTCTGGGCCAGGCCACTTTTTGATGTGCACATGCCTCCCTGAGCAAAGAAAAGTGAACACAAACCATCCATATGGTCACCAGACCTCAGACTCCTGTCCTCAGAAAACGTACTGGTTTTACACATTCAGACTTACTAAATCAGAGAAATAATTGTGTAAACCATACATGATAACAATTTTGCTTCTGAGGCTTGGACCTGGAGAAATTGACTTTGGTTATAAATATAAGCTTTATCAAAAATAGTTTTGGATTTTTATTCAATTTAATTAAAAGTGGATTTGTGTGTTGTCCTTGGACTTTTAAAGCTCTGAATGGGAGGGGAGGGAGAGCGAGAGCGAGAGCGAGAGCAAGAGCGAAAGCGAGAGAGGGACTGACTGTCACAAGTAAAATCACCTCTTCCCCACTCCCACATCATAGAAATATATATAGCAAGAGAAAAATGAACCGTCAAACTAACCTCATGATTGTGTACCACAGTGTATAGTGAGTTGGTACAATGGAATGATTTCTTAATTCCCATGATAAAATTACCCGGAAATTTCTTAATGTCATCCTGAAAATGCAGAAGTCCTCTGAAAAATATAAAGAAAACAGGAGAAAAAAAAAAAAGAAACACTGAAATCCAGAATCCATGGTTGTATCTTGGCCACAGTCCAGACTGTCTCCAGGGATCTGGAGCCCACACTTCCAGCAAAGCCCTCTCCAGAAGCCAGGGTTCTTGGAAACACAGGAAGGAAACACTTCTACTGGACATGAGAAATGAATGGATCTAACTGTACAATTAATTAATGAGCAATACAACGTAGGGCAGGCCACGATGGGAAACAGGAAGTCAATATCCTGTAAACGGAATTTGAACTCATCCAATTATCAGTGACGCTCAGTAGCCCATGGGATCAAAATGATCCAGGATATCCCACGCCAACCCATTCTCTCCACTCAGCTTGCAACTCCCCCTGCAATCCTCCCTAAGCTCAGCCCACAGCAAGCCTTTCCGCCTGCGAATTCCCCACTCAAGTCATTCCCCATTGCAGAGGGGAGGGAGAGATAAAGGGGCCATACCTTTTCAGGCATTACCCGTCCACAACAATGCTACCGTAGCTGCTATGATCAGACCCATTCTACAGACCATGAAATTGAGAAGTTGAGCTCTACAATGCTAACGCAGGGAGTTAGCTAACGCTGCAGCGAATGAGGCTCTAAAGCTGCGTTTGTCAAATCCCGCCTTACACGGTTCAAGTGTTTAAGATCATCTAAGTTTCCTAACCGTAATAGGTTACGGCCTGGGCCTCTGCTTCTTGGTTGCCAACTCTTTATTCCCCAGCTCATCACAAGGCTGGACACATATTTAATGCATAGTGAAGTTCTGTGGACAGATTTATGTATATGGGCAAGACGCTTAGTTAAAAAAATTATTTTCCTTTACCTGATACCAGACATTGGATAACAGGTAGAAAAGTGCAAATTACAGGGAACTTATTTCTGGGTCATTTTTATTTGGCATATTCTGTCTCTCCTCATTCTTCTATTAAGAGGTTTCCCACTGAATATTCTTTTAAGGGGTTTTAAAATGATCTCTATTGTTCTTATAATAGTTTTGTGAGACAAATGTGAAAACCAGAATTGGCTAATTTGGGCTCCTTTTACAAAGAAAGTATTTGAGAAAAAGGATTTAAATAAAATGGGCAATGGATCTGCAGCCGAAAATGGGTTCTTGATGTGGGTCGCAGGAAAGAATTCCAGGACACACTAAGTAAGTCAAGCGAGCAGTTGATTTATTAGAAAAGGACCATACTGCTCTCAGGATGGCGAGAGAAAGGGCAGGCTCAGAGAAGTGCAGCCACACCAACGACAAGAGAGGTCTGGCGATGTATTGCATAAAAAATAGAAGGGTGGAATATTCAGGACTTAAGGGCGGTGAGGTAGATGTTGTTAGGCGGGTCCTTGCTGACCCCCCCTCCATTCAGGAGGGGGCATTTTTGTCCTTACTTGGCTCTCTCAGAGCTGTCATGGCAACACAGGGGGTGGAGATTTTTCTTCGCTGGCATATTAATAGCTTTATAACCTATACAATCATCTAAAGTTCACGTCAAAGGGCAAGATGATGGCCGATTCTCCCTCCAGCCCACCCCACGCCGCAGAAATCCAGTTCTGGCCAGACTGTAGTGGGCTTTTTCCTTAACTGCTATCCTCGCCTCTCCCTTCCTTCCCCACCCCCCCACCGCCCCCCCTCTGCCCGCAGCCCTATTCTTCCTGCCTATAGTAACAGACTTGGGATCAGAAATCAAATTTCCCACATTTCAGACTTCTGAATGGCCACCCCAACACTCTGACCCTTACACAAAATGTAGTCAAGCTAAGAAAAATCTCTTACCAGACAAAGCCTGTAAAGTACCAAACACGAGGCTGATGTACACTAGGAAGGAGAAAAACATGTTAGAAAAACACTAACACTTTCTCTGGGCTCAATTTAGAATTGTTGCTCTGGCTCTGGCATTCTCTTACACACATCTATTAATATTGGATTGACACTGTCTCGGGCAAACAAACAAAAACATGCTGAACTTAGTGGTTCTGAGAGAGTTGATATTGGTCACATGACATGAGGATTGAGTCCTGAGTGGATCCAAAACAAGATCTGCTTGGGAACTGGCCTAATAACAAGGGTTGGCTGAAGAAGGGTCCCGGGACGCAGTTACCTGTCTGGAAAAATTATCAGAACATGAATAAGCATGTTGCTAATTAATAAACTTTAAAGGTAAAGATATTTATCAAGGGTGTTGAAAGGTGCTGGTGATGGGAATTGGGCTTCTCATTTGTTTTTTTGGATGTCACAATGAGTTGGAAGGAGGGGTTACTGGCATTTTTCATGGGTGGAGGCCAGTGACATCATTTACACACTCCAAGGCATGGGGCGTCGTGCTCAGCGGAGAAGTGTCCCATTCAGGGATCCCATACTCATAAACTATGGGACAAATGATACAATGATATGGAAATAGAAATAAATAGGAAGGTAGAGAAAAGGCATGAATAGGACCACAGGAAAAAGTTGATAATAAATGAAAGTGTGGAAACCAAAGTTCAGGGATGACTTTTCAGTCTAGTGACACTGGTAGGAGATAAAGGGCTTGGCCTCTTTCCAAATATAGGAGTAGACTGATCAATTCCATCCTGGATTAGAAGGAGGGTATTAAGAGAAATTACTTCCAATTACATACAAGGATATTCTCCATCATTATTGAGCCTTAAGTCATTCTTGTTTATTGTTTGTTTCCTTAAAAATAACAATAGGGCAGAAACCCATAAGCACAGGCTTCTTATCTGGCCCGGAACCTTGAGCAGGCTGAGCCCCAGTCCTCAGGAGGGCTCCTGATGGTGATGACTTCACAGCCTTGCTTCCATAAGAGCTGTGATAAAAAGTAGCACTTACCCACGAGATACACATTAAGTGGTCTCATTGCAGAGGCATGCTGGCTCAAAAGCATCTTTGTTGTTTGATAGGTCCTTTCTTTACTTTCACATCTGAAAGGAAATCATTAGGTGATCAAAATGCTGAAATGTCTAATTAAGAATGATTAAACACAAGACAATGCAGGAACACAAAGACGAGCAGGAAACTCCTGCTCGCAGGCTTCCCCTGCCCTCCTGGGAACTAGACAATTTATTGCATTATTGCATGTACATGAAAAGCCTGATCTCAGCTTCCGGGACCAATTCCCTACTCGGACAGGAAGAAATTTTAAATCTAACTCTTGAACAGGCAACATAGTCATTTGGTTCCAAAATTTTAAACATACAGAAAAGTAAAAATAAAAAGAAAGAAAAAAGAGAGAAAATACAAAAAAGTAAATAGTGAAGAGTGTTGCTTCCTTTAGAAAACTACTTTTATTTTATTTTATTTTTTTTTGGTAAGTTCTTCAGAACATCTTTATGCATAAGCAAAAACAAATCTATGTCATTTCTCCCCTGCTTTTTCCACTTAAAAATATATTTAGGAGCTCTTTCTACATCAGTACCAAAGATAATTAGTTGCGTTGTCTATTCTACAGACATGCATCATTTATATACTCAGTCCCTAGAATGGCTATTTGAGTTGTTCCCAATTTTTTTCTGCAATTAATTGTCTTGGACATGCATCATTCCACACCTGGGAAAGTCTAAATGAAGGGGAGATTTCCAGAAGTAGGACTGCTAGGCAAAAGGGCATATCAGTCAGGGTCCCAGCAGGAAACAGCTCATTCAAGTAGGATGTTTTGAGAAAGTTTTTCTCTTTTTTTAAATTCTTTTTTTCTTAACAGGACTTTATTGGGGAACAGTGTGTACTTCCAGAACTTTTCCAAGTCAAGTTGTTGTCCTTTCAATCTTAGTTGTGGAGGGCGCAGCTCAGCTCCAGGTCCAGTTGCCAGTTATCAGTTGCAGGGGGCGCAGCTCACCATCCCTTGAGGGAGTTGAGTGGAACCAGCAACCTTGTGGTTGAGAGCCCACGCTCCAACCAACTGAGCCATCTGGCCATCTGGGAGCTCAGTGGCAGCTCATTGACTTTATTCTAGTTTCGGAGGGCACAGCTCGCTGACCCATGTGGGAATCGAAACGGCAGCCCCGTTGCCCAGAGTTCGCGCTCTAACCAACTGAGCCACCTGTCCACCCAGAGAAAGTTTTTAATCCAACGTGTGAGCAGGATATCCGTAGGCATAAGGAAGAGTGTAGTACCTGAAGCTACCAATAGCGGGGGCTGTTACCTCCCTGGGCTTGAGGAGTAAAGGGAAGGTGCCAAAATCGGACTTTGGAAGGAGAGAATCCTGTGTGAGGACCTAAGATGTAAGCCAGACACAGCCAGCCCAAAGTGACTGTGCAGAGTGGGGGCTGAGGGATAAATAAGTCATCCATCACTATCTTTCCTCCCTTCTCTTGGGGCTCCACGTTGGTTAAACCCAACCAGAAGTCAGAGAACAAAGATGCTGGTGGTTGTACCTACAGAAGACAGGATCCCAGGGCAAAGTAAAGGGTGGGGAAGGAGGAGGCTGGGTCTGGAGGGGGAGATATAAGAGACCCAGGACAAAGGGGCTATGCATTTGTAACTTTGATAGAAAAGGCCACAGTCCCGCCCTTGTGGCTGTACCAATCTACACAACTACCTGCAAGGTGTGAGAACGTTTTGCCTTCCCACAGTCTCTTCAGAGAGGTTATCATCAGGCTCTTGGATTTTTAGGAAATAAACTCATAAATGAAAAATTGTTTTCAGACTAATATTCAGTTGTATTTCTCTCATTTTGAGATTGAGCATCTTTTCATATCTGTAAGAGCTATTTGTATTTCTTTTCTTGTTAACTGTATCTTTGCCCATTTTTTTATGGAGTTGTTGCTTTTTCTTCTTACTGGTTACCAGGAGCTTTTTAAGTAGGAGGGAAACCGACCCTGTGCAACAAGTCACCTCTTTTTTCCCCTCCTCTTGTCTGTTGCCCTTTGATTTGCTTGTGCTGCTTTTTTTTGTTTGTTTTTTAACCACACAGCAGTTCCTGAGTTTTACAGCAGTTTCTGAGTTTTGTTTTCAGATTGAAAGTATTTCTTTTCAGGGGGAGGAGGGTGGTAATGAGAGTATAAAGGGGATCAAATATATGGTGATGGAAGGAGAACTGACTCTGGGTGGTGAACACACAATGGGATTTATAGACGATGTAATACAAAATTGTACACCTGAAATCTATGCAACTTTACTAACGATTGTCACCCCAATAAACTTTAATTTAAAAAAAAAGAAAGTATTTCTTTTCTTAGTGTCTGCATTTTGAGTCACAGTTAGAAAGCCTTCCTCGCTCCAAAGTGAGAGAGAAATTCAAGAATTTTATGGAGCCCCCCCCCCCCGCCAGTCACTCTTGTTCCTTTCCTGACTCAGAGCTTTTGTCTCCATCTAAGCAACAGGGCTCTCTAGATTCTGGGTGTTCCTCTGTCCCCAAACACTGGGGCAGCATCAAGCCCCAAGTCAAAATGAAAAATGACTATAACATAGCACACTTGAGTTCAAGCTAAAAACTAATTTAGAAGTCCTCTTGACTATCACGGTAACAGGTCCCACCCAGGGTGTTCTCCTAGAGAAATACAAGAGATTCCAAGTCAACACTGCCATTCCAGCTGCAGACGCCACAGACCATGAGAGATCAGGGCATCTGTGCCCACAACTTAGCCCACAACACTGCACCCATTTAGAACATCTAGAGATGTGTCTGTGAAACGTGAAGCCATTTCCCATCACTACTCCTCAGCAGAGGGCTTGCATGGTTGGAGACATTCCTTAGAGGCTGGGCGTCCCTAGATTGCAGGCTGCCACATTGGGGGTGATTCCCTTACATTTGAACGTCTGCTCTGTGCCCTCTGGTCCCTGTTTTTGTTTGATAGTGGTACATCTTCCTTCTGCATCTGCAGAACACGCAGTCCCTTCAGCAGCCGAGAAACACACACACACACACATACACACACAAAAGCTCACAATTAGAAGTCCGCTCTCTGGCTCAGCGCCAGGGAACAGTCCTCCCCTTTTTTGTGGCTGGTGACTCACATGCCACTTTCAACCAGATATCTGGGAACTAACTAGACTCCAGCTTGCTCAGAAAATCTATCTTCTTGTCTTGGCAGCCTGCCTGGAATTGTTAATGAAGCTCCTTATAACTCCCCCTGACTACAAATAGATCAGGCTTCCTAAGCCTCGCTCTTGTTACTGTCACCTCTGTAGCCAGGGCCAGCTTTAGTTCCCAGAGCCCTGCACGCAGATGGGTCCCACATTTGGTTTACTGCTCTTCTGTGGCTGTTTAGAAATTCTTAACAACTTTATCTCCAAACTGGTCATTTGTTCGGGAAGACTGATGGGATAATGAAACATGCACTGGGCTTGGAGCCTCAGCTCAAGCTTGCTCTTGCTACCCTCTCCCCTGCAGTGTGAGGGTCCCAGGCCCTACCTGGCCTCTTTCTAGATCCATGACTGTCAATGTTCTTTGAGTGGGGTGGCAGCTGGATCGCTGTTGGAGAGTCCCATGATGCACTGGTACCTTCCTGATGGGTGTGCAGGGAGGGTGGGGGCAGGTCAGGATGGAAGCCATCCTTGCCCCGGGCTGGCAGTGTCCCACTTCAGCCAGGAAATGCCAGTCTGGTGGGGGTGTGCATCTAGGTCAGCTTTGATCCAGGAGCAGAGTTTAAAGACCCTGGGACTTCGTCAGTGTGCTGTGGCTTGGGATGGTAGGTCCTCAGGAAGGGGAGACTTGACTTCCCCAGGGCCCATCCCAGGCTGGGGTGTGGGGCAGCTAGCAGGAGGTAGATCCCAGCACCCTTCAGGCCCAAGTGCATGCGTGCCTAGAGTCACCAGCGCAAGGGGCCCCAGGTATGTGTAGGAGCTGCCCTGGCCCTGAGTTTCCCTGTGCATGAGTCAGTGCTTCTTGAGTGTGTGTGTGTGTGTGTGTGTGTGTGTGTGTGTGGACGGGGGTATGGGGAAGGGGACCCTCTCTTCCTCCTGGCTACCTTCCTGAGCCTGCCTTCACTTTGCTTCTTCTGGCTGGTTGGAGGCACCTTCCCAAAATGTGTAATTTGATGACTCTCCATGCGAATTAATTGCTCTTATATTTGCAGTTAGATCTGACTTTGTAAAATATAGATTAGTCAAATCATGCAAATAATTATAAACAGTTTTTTTTAACTTAGAATGACATTAAATAGCGAATTTAAAAACAGCAAGTTGAGACAGACTATGGAAGAAAAGAAAAAGCTTTATATTTTAGTACCTTTAGTGGTACTTTTATCTGGAAAATGGCATTTTCTTTTGGCCCACAGATAATTTTTGTTCCATTTTGCAATCAGAATGCTTCCTATAGTTAGCACAACATAGTGTTAACTGACAGTGTTTTTTCTTATTGGTGACATAAAATAAAAGTACATCTTATACTCAATAGCATTTTAGTTTTGGTAGAATATAATGGCTGATAGTCAAAGAATATAGATATGCTGTTGACTCTTAATAGTTTGAAGGTTTATACATTTAATAGGAAAATGAGTCCAGTATGGCTGTGTGTGTGCAAGTGGGAGGGATGGGATATATAATTTAATAAAAGTTTCACTTTCAAGACAGTAACTCTGGTGCTATAGTTCTCCCAATTTTTTTTTTTAGACAAATTACCATTTGTCAAATTATAGGAACCAAATTTTGGGCAGATTAACTTTTAAATAAATACTTTTAATAAATTAGAAATTTTAGAGGGAAAATGGGTAAGAATAAAAGAGCCGTGTAGATTTTTGATCATTTAAAATTGAAAAACAACTTGTGAACAACTTGTGAACTTCAAAGTTTGGGGCGGCCAGATGGCTCAGTTGGTTAGAGCCCCAGCTCTGGGCAGCGGGGTTGCTTGTTTGATTCCAACATGTGAGCTGCGCCCTCCACAACTAGATTGAAGGACAACAACTTGGAGCTGATGGGCCCTGGAGAAATACATTGTTCCCCAATATTCCCCAATAAAATTTATAAAAAAATAATTCAAGTCATTTCCTGGGACTAACAGGTCAAATCTCATCAAGTATACTGCATATTGCTATGAAAGTTTACCAGATGTTTTCTTTAGAGCAGATTTTCATAAGGCCTCGCTCTGTCCTTTTACTCCCTAAACCTAAACAGCAAATGTGTATGTGTGGGTGGGTGGGTGGTACTTAGAAACCTTGCCAAGGTGTGGGGCAGCTGTCGGCCAGTGTAGCATGATACCGGGGGGGAGGGAGGAGGGACTCCAGGACTTCCCTGCACCTGCCTCTGCCCCTCCCACCTCGTCCCGCTCAGATCTGACCCTCAGGCAAGTCAGACCGGTTTCTAAGACCTCTTGCCAAACAAAAAGTAGGAAACCAAAGAAATATTAAAAAAAGAAAAGGAGGCCAGGTATC
This sequence comes from Rhinolophus ferrumequinum, assembly GCF_004115265.2. Lineage (NCBI taxonomy): Eukaryota > Metazoa > Chordata > Mammalia > Chiroptera > Rhinolophidae > Rhinolophus > Rhinolophus ferrumequinum. The sequence goes on along the minus strand of NC_046285.1, from coordinate 99,207,704 downwards.
TAGAGTTTCCCAGTACAGCCATCGCTAGACACATAAGTACTTTGATGGACAGAACTCGACTTTAACTGGTTAATTTGCTCCGGGTCGCAACGCAAACGTCGATTCGCACGTTTCTCACTACCTCCCGACTCCGGAGGGGGATCCACTCCTCTGTCTCGGTGATGATGCCCCGTTAACCACTCCAGCTTCCAAGCGGTGGATCTGGAAGGACGTAGGACACTCCAGCCCCGGTTGCCCCTGTGACCCTCTCCCGCACGGGAAAGGATGGTTAATTCCGGGTGTTCTCTGGGAGGACAGGTCCAAGTCCCAACCAGAGGCCCGAGCGGGTAACCCATTTTTGCAGGCGGAGTGGACCATTAGGAATTTAACGCTCGAACTCACAACGGTTCACATTCTGCAGCGGCAGATGCCCGGTCCCGGGCATCCTTGCTGGCGGGGGAGGCAGGGAATGGGGGAGACAATGTGCAGGGCTGGGTGCAAAGAAAGGGGCTCCGGGGTAGGGCTATGAATAGAAGAGGCCGCGGGGGGGAGACAACCCTTAAGGGGGCGGGGCTGCAAAGCCAGAGCTCCTCAGCCGGGAAGGAGGCGGGAGGGGAAGGAGTCCCCGGGAGGCTCAGGAGGCTGGAGCCGGATTCCGGGAAGCGGCTGCAGGAACGCGGCGTTTGCCGGGAAGTCAGCCGCCCTGGCGATCCCCGCCTCCCGCCCCATCCCCGCCTGCCCCGCGTTACCTTGGCAGTTTCGCGTTGCCGCTCCGCTCCGGGGCGCTAGCCTCGGTCCCAGCCTCTGGAGTCAGGCTCCACCGTCGCCCTTTCGGCGCTCGCGGCCAGGATACGCGCTGCTGGCGGCCCCTTTGGCTGTGGCGACTGGCGACGACCACCTCGGGCGGGAACCGGCCGAAGCCCGCCCGGAGCGAAAGTGGGAGGAGCGGCCAGATGGTGGCCTGCAGACGCCGCTCCCGAGGGCTTACGGGGTCGAGCCGCAGGTGGTCCTCGGGCGGAGGTGGGGAGTCCCCAGCGCGGAAGCGCGCCGCGAGCGCCCGCCTCCCTCGGCTCTCCCGGACCCAGGCGAGCGCCGCGGCGGGCTGGGGCGGGGATAGCGGATTTTGTAATTTACTGACGTTTGTTAAGTCCGCCCCTTACCAACCCCCACCGCCACTCAATAAAAATGCGTTGAACGAATGAAATGAATGGATTGTTTCCTGGCTTTCCCACGTACTAGTTATATAAACCGCTCCGATCATAGTTTCCAATCCATAAAACAGGAATAAAAACAGCTGCCATTGAGTTGTAAAGGCTTGGTTTAGTTCCAGGCTCAAGCAGGCCTTTGTAAATACGGTAAGTAATTGGTTCCCTCCTCCTCTTTGGGTCTTGCCTGCATGCTCCCACTGCCCGGATCCCCACTCATTGACGTGTTTGGGGTAGGTGGAGGGGAAAGACAGATTAGTCCCTCATTATTTTGTTTACTTATTGTTTATAACCTGCCAGTTTCCAAAATAGAATATGAGGTAGCTATCAGTAAAATGTATGTGTATGTTTTTTAATTAGTTTCTCCTTATTAACAGTTTTTGACATCTCCCTGAAGTGAGATTGCTTATTCTTTTTTTATTTAAAAACTTTTTATAAAAATTTTTTATTGGGGAATATCGGGAAACTGTGTTTTTCCAGGGCCCATCAGCTCCAACTTTTCCTTCAATCTAGTTGTGGAGGGCTGGAATTGAACCCTCAACCTTGTCGGGCAGCTCAGCGCTGGGGGGGAGAGGGGGGGCTCCTTGTCTTCAATCTAATTGTGGAGCCCGCAGCTCACTGGCCCATGTGGGAATCCAACCAGCAGAGCTCACGCTGGAACCAACTGAGCCATCCCACCGCCCCAAAATATATGTGTGTTTTCAACATTAAAGCTACTAAAATGGAAACGTTAAAGTCCTTTTGAAGGAGAAGGAAAAAAACACAGGAACCACCTAGATTATTCAATTTCACGTTCAGCTTTCTGGCCTCTGAGGAAAGGGAGCAGGAAGATGTTTCATACTTTTTGTAGATGAAAAAAAGAAACAATTACATCCAAGTCCACTGCCATTTGCTGATCTCCCTCTGTATTATAGGCACAGAGGTGAAATAAGAGGATGTCAGTCTGCTTACCATGTTACCCTCAGACTGCAAGAGGAGCAGAATTCCCACCAGCCGCTTAAGACTTTGAGGGAACCCATCACAGGGTCCTGGTCCTCACAAAAGACATTCAAGATTGAAAATATTTTCGGTAGCAGTGTTAGAGAAGCTGCAGAAATAGTCTCTGACTTTGGGGGAAAGCCAAAACAAAATTCCATGTACTCCTTTTATATAAACATATATAGATAACAAATGGAAATACATCAAAATGTTAACTATGGTTAATTGCAGAGTAGGCTGCTATAGGTGATTTTTATTGTTTTACTTTCCAAATTTTCTAAGCAAATAGTTTTACTTATATAATCAAGAAAAAGATGTTTAAAAACAAATGCAGGAAGGAGAATTGACTCCGGGTGGTGAACACACAATGGGATTTATAGATGATGTAATACAGAATTGTACACCTGAAATCTATGTAATTTTACTAACAATTGTCACCCCAATAAATTAAAAAACAAACAAACAAACAAACAAACAAACAAACAAATGCAGTCTGCTGCTTTAAGCGGTAAAGAATTTAGAAGTTGTCACTCACAACAGGAGAAAAGCTGAACCAACTGAAAATCAACAACTCTTCTTAGATTCATCCATGAATTGAAGTCGCAGGGCAAATTGCAGCCCCGAAAACTGGAGAGACAGGCAAATGCAGAGACTCAGTGTATGTGGAATAGAAGTTTCTGAAATCATAGGAAGACTTAAACTGTACTTGACTAATTGCTGGAGGCTGAGCATGGACTAGCTTGAGAATTAAAAATCTGGAAGCCCAGTTTTTGTGGGATCCTCCTTGAGCATTACTCCCAAGTGCCCCACCATGTAAAACTTGCCTCCTGTTTGTCCAAGAGAATGGAAAAAATAAGTATTTTGAAATACACCCAGAGTGTTCTGTAACAAAAGCTCGCCTTCAAGGAGAATTATTCTACCTGAGCCTTATCTGATTTAGCTCCAGGGAAAGTATTAATTAATAAATAACTCAGTCCCTCTAGCCTTCCTGTCTATCATGAGAGGAGGAAAACAAAGGGTGTATGTGTGGCTAAGAAACTCCTCCAAAGGTCACAGCTCAGAGTCTCAGGCCCATTAAAAGAAAAACAAATCCTGAGATTTCATCATAACATTATAGAATGTTTCCCCTCCACTATACCTTACCAGGACATCCACAGGACTCCAGTATAATAACAAATTATCATTCTATTTAAGAGGGAGTCTCTAGGAAAACCCGAAGATAACAGAGAGAGGAAAACGAGGACATTAGATGAAATCAAAGCCTCTGACACCTACACGTACAGCAAACATTAAGCACAGCCTAACCCTTAGCCAAATAAACATCGTACTTCATATATCATGTCTGGCTTTCAACAAAAAATACAAGGTGTGCTAAAAGGCAGGAAAAGACAAAATCTGAAGAAACAAAGTAACTTGAGAACAAGACTAAGATGTGGCAGAGAATTTGGAATTATCAGACCAGGAATTTGAAATCACTCTGATTAACATGGTAAGGCTTCTGTAATATCATAGAAAGATATTTGGTCTTTGTCAACAGTTCCTGACACATGAGGTGCTAAATCCCTTGTAATGTCATGAATCATAGGGGGTGATAAGAGCATTTGTTGTTCTAAAGAGGTGACACTTGGTAGGCCCCTAGGTAGCTTCAGGATAGGGAGAGGTCACCAGAAAGACCAAGTCTTGTAATCAAGGAAGTCTGGAATTTTCAGCTATCCCTCCCAACACCACTACCTCCAATCTCTGGGGAAGAAAACTGGGCTGGAGATTGAGTTAATAATCAACCATGCCTACGTGATGAAACCTCCATAGAAATCTCTAAATGACAAGGTTTGGAGAGCTTCTGGGCCGATGTATCTGTGGGCAGGGAAAAGTAACCTCACAGGATGATCTCATCATAAATTCCTAATCAGGCAGGTCATGGTGGGTAGTTATGCCCAAGAAATACAACTTCTCTCTCTTTTTTTTAAAAAAATTTTTTATAGTGGAATATTGGGGAACAATGTGTTTTTCCAGGACCCATCAGCTCCATGTCAAGTTGTTGTTTTCAATTCAGTTGTGGCTGAGGAGGGTGGGGGCGGGACATAGCTCACTGGCCCATGTGGGAATTGAACAGGCAACCTTATGAGCACTGCGTGCTCTAACCACTGAGCCAACCCGCCACCCTGGCATACAATTTCTTTAGTAAAAGGTCTATCTTTGCCTTAAGCAAGTCCTGTCCATTGTTCTTATGCAGCTAGATTAACACACCTTTGAAATAATCATAACCACCCTCAAGAGAGCACCTAACCTTATTAATTATACTGTAACCCAATCCCTGCCTTGCTTTCTCCCACCTCCATGTAATTTTTAAAATTCTTTCCTTAATTTCAAATGCATAAAAGAAGCTGCAAACTGTCATTCTAAGAAGCATTTTTCTCAGTTTGTTCAGCTCTTGCTTCCAGGCATATCCTCTGTTTGGTTCAAATAAATTTTTATAAAAATACCTGTTTAGATGTTCTTACATCCACACATCTCTTCCATTTGGCTGTTCTTGAGTTGTATCCTTTATAATAAACCAGTGATAGTAAAACAATTTCCTCATCCTAGCGAATGATCAAACCTGAGGGGGAGGTCATGGGTACCCTTGACTTTGTAGCCAACTCTTAGAGAAGTGTGGGTAACCTGTGGGTAAAGCATGGGAACCAGTACTTGAGACGGAGTGTCTGAAGTGGGGATAGTCTTGTTGAACTAAACCATTAAACCTATGAAGTCTGATGCTAGTTCCAGGTAGGATCAGAATTGAATTGAATTCTAGGACATCAACTTGGTGTGAGAATTGGCCAGTGTCGGGAGGAAAAATAATTTCTCAAGTCTAATGGAATAGTGGACAACAAGAAAGAACAGATGAGTAATGTAAGTAGAGAGATGAACATTCTAAGAAATAATCAAAAAGAAATGTTAGAAAAAACACATTGTAACAGAAATGAAGAATACTTTTGATGGGCTCATTAGTAGACTAGACACAGCCAAGGAAAGAATCAGTGAGTGTGAAGATATGTCAATAGAAAATTTCCAGAGTTAAAAACAAAGAGAAAAAATAATGGGGGCAAAAAGAAGCAGAATATCCAAGAACTGTGGGACAACTAAAAAAAGGTATAACATATACAAATAAGAATATTAGAATGCTAAGAAAGAGAAAAAAAGCAGAAGAAATATTTGAAGTAATAATGGCTGAGAATTTTCTAAAATTAATGACAGACACCACCCACGGATCCAGGAAGCTTAAGGAATACTAAGAAGAATAAATACCAAAACTTTACACCTTAGATTTCATATTCAAACTACAGAAAACCAAAGCCAAAAAAACCTGGAAAGAATCTCGAAGAACAAAGTATCAGAAAGAGAAATTAAGAAAACAATCTCATTTAAAATTGCATTTAAAAAATACCTGGGAATAAATTTAACCAAGAAGGTAAGACACCAGTGCTCAGAAAATTATAAGACATTGAAGAAAGAAATTGAAGAAGATATAAATAAATGGAAGCATATACTGTGCTCATGGATAGGAAGGAGAAGTTTTGTTAAAATGTCCACACCACCCAAAGCAATTATAGATTCAGTACAATCCCTATCTAAATACCAATGGCTTTTTCCACAGAACTAGAACAAATAATCCTTAAATTTATATGGAACCATAAAAGAACCTCGAATAGCCAAAACGATCCTGAGAAAGAAGAACAAAGTTGGAGGTATCACGCTACCTGATATCAAACTATACTACGAGGCTATAGTACTTAAGACATCAGCGTACTGGCATAAGAACAGACACATAAATGGAACAAAATAGAGAGCCCAGAAATAAACCCACACATATATGGTCAATTAATCTATGACAAAGGAGGCAAGAATATACAATGGGGCAAAGACAGTCTCTTCAATAAATGGTGTTGGGAAAACAGGACAGATACATGCAAAAAAATGAAACTTGACCATCTTCTTACTCCATATACAAGAATAAACTAAAAATGGATTAAAGACTTAAATATAAGACCTGAAACTATAAAACTCCTGGAAGAAACATAAGCAGTAAACTCTTTGACATTGCTGTTAGTAATATTTTTTTGGATATGTCTTCTCAGGCAAGGGAAACAAAAGAAAAAATAAATAGGACTACATTGAACCAAAAAGTCTTTGAGCTGCGAAGGAAATCATCAACAAAACAAAAAGACAACCTACTGAATGGGAAAAGATATTCGTCAATGATATATCTGATAAGGGGTTATTATCCAAAATATATAAAGAACTCATACAACTTAACACACACGCGCGCAAACACACGCGCGCGCACACACACACACACACACACACACATATCTGATTAAAAATGGGCAGAGGACCCGAATAGACGTTTTTCCAAAGAGGAGATACAGATGACCATTAGATATATGAAAAGATGTTCAATGTCACTAATCATCAGAGAGATGCAATTAAAACCACAATGAGATATCACCTCACACCTGTCAGAATGGCTATCATGAATATATCAACAAACAAGTGTTAGCGAGGTTGTGGAGAAAAGGGAACCCTTTTGCACTGTTGGTAGGATTGCAAATTGGTGCAGCCACTATGGAAAACAGTATGGAGGTTCCTCAAAAAATCAAAAATAGAACTATCACGTGATCCTGCAATCCTACTTCTGGGTATTTATCTGAAGAAATCCAAAACACTAATTCAAAAAGATATATGCATCCCTATGTTCACTGCAGCATGTATAGATGTAGATGTGGAAAAAACCCACTCCATCTCTGTCTTGAATTTCATCTCATTTTTCAATTTTGTGCTGTGACCTTTGACCAACTTTACTGTCCTTAGCAAGCACATCAAAGCTTTCCAGTTGCTGATTAACTGTGTTCCTTAATATATTGTCATAAATATTTTTGTTAGTAATAGTTGGAATGGTATGACAACTGAGATCAATATCGAACTGGTGACAGTATCGATTATAAACAATCATCGATTACAAGTGGGCCCTTACACTACTGTATTCTTTGTCCCTTTGTCTTGTCAATCATTAGTACATGAGTTATACTATTTTAAAAAGTACTAGAACAGGGGTCTGTTAGTGAAGAATAATCTGTGCAGACTGCTGGGTCATTGCTTCCATTCCAACTCAATCTTCCCATAAGTAAATTACCCTATAATAAATTCTGTTGTATTCTATGGAGTTGCCTGCTTTGTTCTTTTGGTCTGAAAATATCTTCTCATTATGGTGGCCATTACACCTTTGCTCTACCATCAGACACAACATTATTTACAATAGCCAAGACATGGAAGCAACCTAAGTGTCCACCAATAGACAAATGCAAAAAGAAGATGAGGTACATACGACTATATGCAATTGAATATTACTTGGCCACAAAAAAGAATGAAATCTTACCATTTGTGACAACATGGATGGACCTAAAGGGTATTATGCTAAATGAAATAAGTCAGACAGAGAGAGACAAATACCATATGATTTCTCTTATATGTGGAATCTGAAAAACAAAGTAAATGAACGAACAAAACAGAAACAAACTCATAGAAACAGAAAACAAATTGATGTTTGCCAGAAGGAAGGGGGGTTGGTGGGCTGGGTGAAAAAAGTGAAGAGATTAAGAGGTACAAATTGGCAGTTACAAAAGAGTCATGGGGATGTAAAGTACAGCATAGGGAATACAGTCAATAGTATTGTAATAACTATTATGGCATCAGGTGGGTAGTAGACTTATTGGGGGCATCACCTTGTAAGTTATGTCTAACCACTGTGATGTAAACCTGAAACATAAAATGTTGAATGCCAACTGTAATTGAAAAATTAAGAACAAAAGAATCCAGAAGAAAGAAACATTTTGCCTGAAGAGGAACAAGGATAAAAATTACATTTGACTTCTCCTCAGAAACGATGCAAGCAAGAAGAGAGTGGAGTGAAATAATAAAACCCCAGCACCTAGAATTCTATATCCAGCAAAATTATTCTTCAAAAGTAAAGCAGAAATAAAGACCTTCTCAGGCAAACAAAGTCTGAAGGAATTTGTCACCAGTAGATCTTTCCTGCAAGGAACGCTAAAAAGAAGTTCTTCAGAAAGAAACATGTTAATAGAAGTTCCTCAGAAAGAAAAAATAATATAGGTCAGAAACTTGGATCTACATAAAGGAAGAATGTTAGAGAAGGAAAAAATGAAGGTAAAATAAAATCTTTTATTTCTTTATTTCAAATTGATCTAATTGATTACTGTTCAAAATAATAGTAGCAGCATTGTTTGAGGTGATGAGCTTGTGGATAAATGAAATACATAACAGTAATGTTATAAGGGATGGGAGGGAGGAGTTGAAATTCTCTGTTACAAGGTACATGCGCTACTCATGAAGTGGTATAGTGTTACTTGCAAATGGATTTAGATTAGTTGTAAATGCATATTGAAAATGTAAACAATAATATAAATGGGAAATGGAGTTGGAGCTGCAATCCCAGAGGAACTGCCTTGCCCATCTTATGCCTCAAACCTTTGGGATGTTAGAACAGGGCAAAATAACCTTTGGACTGGGCCTAAAGCAACATTATGTCCCAAAGAACTGTTCCTAAGGATAACCAAAAAAAAGCAGATATTATGACTACCAAACTGAAAATGAAAAACATTGTTTAGAATCAGTGTCATTATGTTAGTTATCTGCACCAATAGAAGTTCCTTCCTTATTTTGATGTAATTGTTCCCCTTCCCTTTCTCATAAATACCCCTTGCTTCTGTCTCCTAATCAAAACAATATTTGGGTTTCTGCCACTATTTCCTGGAAAGCTTTGTTTTTTTTTTTTGTTTTGTTTTTGGTGTTGCTTTTTTATCTCAAATAAATACTTTTCCCCTCTTGCTTTGAAAGGCCTTTTATTTTTACATTAACAAAAGCTCTAGAGTAATCACTAAAGATATGTTATAAAGAAGTATAATTGATATACTAACAGAGGAGAGAAAATGGAAAATGCTCAATTAAAACCAGAAAAGGCAGAAAGAGAAGATTAAGAAAAAGAAAAAATGCAATAACTGAAAAACAGTTATAAATATATTAGATATTAATCCAACTATATCAGTAATCAATTTAAGTGTGAATAGTCTAAATATGCCAATTAAAAGCCAGAGACTGACAGAGTGGATTAAAAAAATGGACCCAACTATATGTCGTGGACAAGAAACCCACTCTATATAAGACACAGATTAAATGTGAAGGGGTGGAAAAATATGTGGTGTGTTAACATTAATCAAAAGAAAGCAAGAGTAGCAGTATCAATATCAGTCAAGCAGATTTCAGAAAAAAGAAAACTATCAGTGATAATATCACATGATGATAAAGGGGTCAATTCCCCAAGAAAACCTAACAATCCTTAATGTGTATGTGCCCAACAAGAAAGTGTCAAAATATGTGAGGTAAAAATTGATAGAACTGCAAGGAGAAATAGACAAGTCCATGATTATAGCTGGAGGCTATATCAATAATTGACAGACCCAGCAGGCAGAAAACAGTAAGATTGTGATGGTGTTGATTGACCAACACCATCAATCAACTGGATGTAAATGATATTTGTAGAACACTTCATCAAACAACAGCAGAACACACATTGTTCTCTCACAGGGAACATTCACCAAAATAGACCACATTCTGGACCTTACACAAACACACCTTAACACACCTTAACAAATAAAACACATCTTAACAAATCTGAAAGAATAGCAATCACACAAAGTATGCTGTTACATCACAGTAGAATTAAACTAGAAATCGATAATAGAAAGATAGCTAGAAAAATTTCCCCAAATATTTGGAGATTAAACAACACGCTTTTAAATAATGTATGGATAAAAGAAGAAGTCACAGGAGGAATTAAAAAACATTTCAACTGAATGAAAATACAACTTATTAAAATTTGTGGGAAGCACTGAAAGTCATGCTTGAGCTGGTGGTATCAGGAAACAACATGAGAAAGACTGAAACAGAAAAATGGTCTAGGGGTGGAGGATGGAAACCCAATATTCTGTTTTGTGGTGCTATGCATGAGAGGCCTGTTGAGCTCAGGCAGAGAGAGAGAGTCCTAAAGCCGCTAGGTAGAGGACAGCAAGACAGGGGCCATGCCAGTGGGGGATGAGGGAGCCGTGGAAACCCATTAAGGGTGTCAGAATCTGAACAGGGTGAAGGGAACATCATGGGAGCAACCTGGTCTGAGGGGGGTCAGAGCAGGTCAGGAAGGGAGGGTTATAGCTCCACTTGGGCCTGGGGCAGTGTGAGGCACCAAGGCCTAAGGGTAAGGAAGGAATTCTCGGGACTGCCTGGAGTGTGGGGTTGGGCGCCAGGTGGGGTGAGGAGAACATCCATGCTGGCATGAGGGCAGCAGGGGAGATGGGAGGCTTGTGACACACAGGAGGAAGAATCATAATATAAATTATTAAGGATAATGGGAGCTAGGGTTCTCCTTGTTGGAGAAGGAAGTTATCCGTTTTGAAAGGAAATTGGAACCAATGCTGTGGTGTTGGATTGGAATTGAAAGTGTTGAAGTGAACGCATGGTTTTCTACATATAGAAAGGATAGTTAGATGCGTACGAGTAGAAGGAGAGATAGAATTAAACACAGATATACATGCATATGTGTGTGTGTGTGTATTTTCCCCCTAGCTCTGTCCTCTGAGGAGCCTGGTTACCTTAGATGGTAAAAGGGACTTTGCAGATGTGATTAAGAATCTTAAAATGGGCAGATTATCCTGGATTATTCCTCCAAGGTAATCACAAGGCCCATATAAGAGGGAGGAAGGAAGGTCAGAGTCAAGAGAGACAGAAGATTGGACAGAAGGAGAAGCCAGACAATGGAAGATGCTGCATTGCTGTCCTCGAAGATGGGGATAGGAGCCATGATGACCCAGTGAATGCAAGTGGCCTTCAGAAGCTAGGAAAGGCCAGGAAATGGATTTTCCCTACAGTCTCCAGAGGAACGCAACCCTGCCCTCACCTGGATTTTAGGACTCCTGACCTCCAAGACTGTAAGATAATAAATTTGTGCTGTTTGAAGCCACTATGATTGTGATACTTTCTTAGCAGTAATGGGAAACTACTACAGAGAGAAGGTTAGGTACAAAAGATAGGAGGTTAGAAAGGAGAGAAAGCAACTTTGGAGAAGTTTGGTTGTGGAAGTGAGCAGAGAAATGGGCTGGGAGCCAGGGGGGGGGCGACGTGGGACAAGAATGGATATTTTTATTTTTTTTAATGAATAGATTTTATTTTTTAAAGCAGTTTTAGATTTACAGGAAAATGGAGTGGAAAGTACAGAGTTCCCATATTACTTCTTTTCCCCAATTTCCCTTATTAACATCTTGCATTAGTGAGATAAATTACAATTAATGAGCCAATAGTGATACATTATTAACTCAAGTCCCTACTTCACATTGGGGTTCGCTCTTTGTGTTGTTCATTCTAGGAGTTTTAACAAATGTATCATGATGTGTATTCGCCGTTACAGTATCACACAGAATAGTTTCACTGCCCTAAAACTCCTTTGTGCTCGACTATTCATCATTCCTTCCCCTCAACCCCTGGCAAGCACTGATCTTTTTACTGTCTCCATAGTTTTGCTCTTTCCCAGCATGACGTACTGTTGAAGTCACGGTATGTAGCCTTTCCAGATTGGCTTCTTTCACTTGCAATATTCATTTAAAGTTTCTTCCGCGTCTTTTCATGGCTCCTTTCTTTTTAGTGCTGGACACTGCCTGGAGGCACCCCAGTTTGTTTATCCATCACCTACTGAAGGACATCTTGGTTACTTCCAAGTTTTGGCCGTTATTAATAATGCTGTTATTGACATTTGTGTACAGGTTTTTGTGTGGACATGGTTTCAGATCATTTGGGTAAATATCAAGGAGTGCAATCACTGGGTCATATTGTAAGAGTGTTTTCGTTTTGTAAGAAGCTGCCAAGCTGTCTTCCACAGTGGCTGGACCATTTTGCATTCCTACCAGCAATGAATGAGCGTTCCTACTGCTGCATATTCTAACTAGCGTTTGGTGTTGTCGGTGTTTTGGATTTTAGCTGTTCTAATAGATGTGTGGTGGTATCACGTTGTTTTAAAGGGTGGGTATTTTTTTTTAAATATTTTATTGGGGTAGGGTAACAGGACTTTATATTGGGGAACAGTGTGTACTTCCAGGCCTTTTTTCCAAGTCAAGTTGTTGTCCTTTCAATCTTAGTTGTGGAGGGCGCAGCTCAGCTCCAGGTCAGGTTGCCATTGCTAGTTGCAGGGGGCGCAGCCCACCATCACTTGCGGGAGTCAAACTGGCAACCGAACCGGTAACCTTGTGGTTGAGAGGACGCGCTCCAACCAACTGAGCCATCTGGGAGCTCAGTGGCAGCTCACCTCAAGGTGCCGTGTTCAATCTTAGTTGCAGGGGGCGCAGCCCACCATCCCTTGCGGGAGTCGAGGAATCAAACTGGTAACCTTGTGGTTGAGAGGATGTGCTCCAACCAACTGAGCCATCCAGGAGGCAGCTCAGCTCAAGATGCCGTGTTCAAACTTAGTTGCAGGGGGCAGAGCCCACCATCCTTTGTGGGACTTGAGGAGTTGAACCGGCAACCTTGTGGTTGAGAGCCCACTGGCCCATGTGGGAATCGAACTGGCAGCCTTCGGAGTTAGGAGCATGGAGCTCTAACCGCCTGAGCCACCGGCCGGCCAAGGGTGGGTGTTTTTTAAGATGGGAGATTATCATGCATGCTTTTAGTTTAGTGACAGTGATCCCATAGTGACAAATTGATAGTGGGAAAGAGAGGAGATAAAGGCATGAATGAAGTCATCGAGATGGGAGAGGGGATCCAGGAACACGGGAGGGGCTGGTCTGTGGGAGCAGGGACCTTTTGTTCTCCGTAATAGAAGAAAGGAAGGCAGAAAAAGTGGGTAGATTTGAAAGCAGAAGGTAAGCGAGTGTCTGACAGCTTCTACTTTTTGCAGGAAGTATGTGGCAAACTCATCTGCGGAGAATGAGGTGAGCAGAAGGGTCGGAGGAAGTTCTGTGGAGGAAGAACAACCACATATGGAAAACCCTTGTGTATCAAAGACTTCATCACAGGAGGTGACCCAGTGATGGCATTCTCCGGGCTGGAGAATACTGGTGCCAGTACGATCCTTCCCTCGATAACATCTGTACCCCTCCACCATTCTACTCTTCTGAACGGTCAGTGGAAAGAAAGCCAGATGAGGAGTCTGGAGAACTGGATGTGGTCTCCACTCTGGCTTGAACATCTCATCGGTCAAGCTGACCTCGGAGGCCTAATGCTCAGCGTTAGCTTCCTCATGGCAGGTCCTGACTGAGGTTCTAGATGGCTGTGCCCACGAGAAGCCGCAAGCTCTCCCTCAAACTTGCATGTGAGAGATCAGTGGGGGCCTCTTCCTCCTCTGAGTCTCTGACTAACGAACGCTCAACCATAGTTTGACCACACTTAGCCTCTTTCTTTCTGCAGCTGCAGAAAGAGGAAATGGGGCAGCAGGGGGCTGCTTCTGCCAGCTCAGCTGTGGGGTATTTGTACTAACAGTTCAAGGCATGTCTGCTTTGGTACCTTCTGGTCCTATATGCTAAAGAGGCAGTTGCCATCATCACGCCCAACCACAATTCAGAGCCTAAGCCACATGCACATGACCTCTTTTCTCACCTGACTCTTAAATTGCTCATTTCCTTCCTCTTACCCCCTCTTCTAAAGCCAGCATTATCCTCTAGGGAGTAGCTCTACCTATACCTTCATCCTAACAGACTTCTTATGGGGAAGTCTACTTACCAGCCCAGTTCGTCCCCCAAGCTTGCTTAAGAAATGGAAGCAACCAGGGCTTGAAGGGAAAGAGAAAAGGAAGTGAGGGATTTGAACCAGCTTCCTCATCTAGAGCAAGCCCTGTGGATGATAAAGGGTGGATGAACGCTTGCTAAAGGGTTCTACGGAAAGAAACCTCACAGGGTGATCTGATATAAATTCCTAACTGGGCAGGTCATGATGGGGAGTCCACCCCGGGCATACAACTTCTGTGCTAAAAGGCTTATCTTTGCCTTTAGCAGCCCTGGCCACTGTTTCTGTGCATCTGGGTTAACACACCTTTGAAATGCCCCCTTGCAGACACCTCCTTCTAATAATACACAACAGCCCTTTCAGACCCCTGCTTCTAAAGCATGAGAGCACGTAACCTTAACTATCCTATTATCCGACCCCTGCCTTGCTTTCTCCCACCTTCATGTCATCTTCCCTACATTCCCTCCTTAATTTCAAATGCGTAAAAGAAACTGGGAAACCATTATTCTCCGGAGCATTTCAGATCTTGCTCCCCAGCATATGTCCTCAGTTTTGGCTCAAATAAACTCTTATAAAAATTCTCTACAGGTTTGGATGTTTCTTACGTTGACAGACCAAATGATTCCTAAATTCTCTCGAGACTTTAAACTATGGCAGTGAGTTAATTTTCCATATATATTATTGAATCCCATCTAGTAAGTTACTATGGAAATGTAGATTTATTTTAAAAAATCCTCAAACCTCACTGTTTTCTTATGTACCTTGAGTCTCCCAATGGCCGTGGCCATCTGCTGAGAGAACTATGCACAAGGGGAACGGGTGGCTTCCCAGGAGACCTGCTTTTCTAGGGAAGTAGCTGAAGAGAGCAGGTAGCTCATATAAGTCTGGCAAGGAACCATCAAGGAACCTGGACACAATCCTAGGTCCTGGTGCATTGCTGGGGCACAGTAATGTCTTGGCTATAGCAGTCCTCAAAGATCCCCCAGTCTCGCCCAGAGGGAAAGCTGTAAGAAACCCCAAGACAAATGCAGTGGACCTCTCATGATGGAATTAGTACCATTAAAAGACAGAGAGACTCTTACCAGGAACCGAACTGGCCAGCACATTGATTGAATTTCCAGTCTCCAGAACCAAGAGAAATAAACATCTATTGTTTAAGCTACTCGGTCTGTGGTGTTCAGTTAGTTAGAGCAGCCCGAGCAGTCTTAGACAGCATGGTTTTAATATAACTGAATTTTCCAGGAATGTCATCTGCTGTGTACATGGAAGGAAGATTGTACTTTGTTTTGTTCAGAACTTTACCCCCAATTCTTCTCCGTTTTGGAAAATCACAGGTCAACAACTTCACTCGTGAGAGACCATGCCTGTATCAGACTGTATGATACCTGTGGCTTTCGTGGTGGGTCTAGAGCAGGACATTAGCATGGGCCACTGAACAGGTCAGTCAGTCGTCTCCTGGCTGCAGCTGGGGAAGATTTGAAGGTGAGACTGGAAGTGTGGATTGCAGTATGGAGGCCCTTGCAACAACTCAGATGTGGAGGAGGCCTGGGGTGAGGACGATGGTGGCAGGGGAGGGATATTTAGGAAGATGAATAAGTAGGACTTGGTGCCAGTTTGGCTGTGTGGAGTTAGGGTTACATAAGGACGCAAGGCGAACTCCCAGGGTCCTGCATTAGGCATCTGTTAGGTGGTGGCACCATTTTCTAAGATGGTTAATTTCATGTGTCAACGTGGCTAGGCCATCGTATCCAGCTTTGGGTTAAATCCCACTCCGGCTGTTGCTGTGAGGGTACTTTTTAGATTACTATTTCCATTAGTAGACTTTGAGTAAAGGAGATCACCCTCTATTGGGAGGGTAGGCTTCCAGTCATTTGAAGGCCTGCAGAGAGAAGACTGCATTCTCTTAAGAAGGAATTCTGCCTGAACACTGCCTTCAGACTCAAGCTGCCACATCTCCTCTTTCCTAGATGTCCAGCCTGTCAGTCTCCATAATCATGTGAACTAGTTCCTTAAAATAAATCTCTCTCTCTGTACATGTGCCCATCCCACGGGTTCTGTTTCTCTGGAGGACCCTGACAAATGTACTATATCTACATCAAGGAAGGAGCAGATGTCGGGGGTAGAGAAAACGATGAGCTCATTTTGGGGCACAGAGAGGTGCGGGGGCGGTGAAGAAATTTCCAGCAGGCAGTTGGTTCTCTGTGGCCAGAGCAAAGATCACTTCAGCTGTAAGAAAGGATTTGGAGACCAGCAGTGTACAAATGGCAACTGATGGGCTGAGTGCAGGTGATCTGCTCCACGGAGACGACAGCCAGGCCCAGGAGGTGAGGGCAGAGCAGCAGGCAACCTCTGCAGTTATGGAACAGCAAAGGAAGGTGAACCTGCAGAGGAGCCAGGAAAGGAGCGATCAGAGAAAGGACAGCAAAACCAGAGGGCTGTTGTATCTGCCAAGGAGAAAGAGTTTGAGGAGGAAGTGGTTGATGAGAGTCAAAAGGTGACAAAATGTCAGATCAATTAAGCGCAGAGCAGTCCTCAGTGGTGACTTTGGTGGAGCGGAAGTTTTATGCAACGGGGGTGGTGAAAGCCAGTTGGCCAGGGCCTGTGAACTGAGACTGAAATTGTAGAGGACTTGTTTGCAGCAAGTGTTGCTGGGGAAGTGTGGGAGGGAGTTGGTGCTGCTGCCGGAGGGGAGTTTGGGGACAAGAGAGGTCCTGCTTCATTTTTGCCTTTTTTCTCCCCCAAAATGGGAAAGGCTTGAGTGTGTCTAAACCCTGGTGCAAAGAAGCCAGTGGCACCGGGAAGGTGGAGGAAACAGAAAACAGGAAGGGACAGCCTGAAGTCTCAGTGGGTGAAAGTGGATTCTGATCTTCCCAAAGATTTTCAGACTAGGCTTTTCTAAGAACACATGGTAATTTCTATTGACATTGTGGAACTTTTCCAGGATGATGTTTGCCCTGAGAAAACAAGTCATTGCCTTTTTGGTGCCTCCACTGCCCTAGAGAGAACACATTTTTAAATTCCATAATATATTCTTTCATTTAACAAGTATTTTTTTGTTCCTTCTTCATTTTTAATTAGCTCTCTGGTGCATAGAATAGGAATAATCATTATCCTTACTCCATGACATTCTCTCAGCGTTGGTTCATACTTGTCCTGCATCAAATTAGGTATTAATTTTTTCGTATTTATTTTTCCAGTTTTATTTAGATAGAATTGACATACAACACTGTATAAATGTGTTGTTTTAAATAATATAATAACATTTATGAGCCTACTTACCCTTTGCACCTCTCTCCTCCAAGTCTAGGCCCTAAAAATAACCTGTATCTAATTCTGCAGCATTCTCTCTCCCTACGTCCCCCAAACTGGGGCATCCAGAATCCAGTCCGTAATCTGCTTGCTTTCTTTTTTATATCACTTTGTTACATCTATATGGATCCCTTAAAAGTACTTTTCAAATTTTAGTTGTTTAACATTCAGTGTCTTTGGGGACTATATTTTTCCGTATAATATTAAATTGCTAAAGTTCATCAATATTGTTTCAGGTGGCTATAATTCATTTCATTTGACTGTTACGTAACTTTTATCACGTGACTAGACCATTGTGGAAAGCGCATTCTATGATGGCCCCCCAGCTGAGATGGTCTTGAGACTCCTGGACCCTGGTATCCACACACGTCGTATAATCAAACACTAATCTAGGTCTTGCGGTGATGGGATTTTGCAGATGTCATTAAGGCCCCAAACCAGAGGATCTTAAGAAAGGGGCTTGACCCAATCACGCTTTCGATTGCATCCTCGTGCATCCATTCTTGCTGTGAGGGAACATGCTATCAATCTGGTTTTCATTCCTCGGTGTGAAATAGCTCTTTTCCTCTAGAAACTTTCAGAATTTTCTTTGTTTTTGATAGTCCCATATCTTTTTATAAGGTATCTAGGTGTGATTTCCCCACCCCCTTATTTTTCCTCTTTCCCATTCTATAGGTCCTTTCATTCTGAGGTATTTCATTTCCCTTTTTTTTTTTTTAGTTCTAGGAAATCTAACTCTGTTATCTCTTTAACTATTTCCTCTTTTTATTTCTCTGTCTTTCTGTTCTCATTAACTGGATATTAGCACTTGTACATAAATCACTCATATTTCTTTGTTTTTCTTTAATATTTTCTATTTTTTGTCCCCCTTTTAAAGGATTTCCTCAATCTGGATTTCCAATTCACCCATTTGTCCTCAAGTTGTATCCAGTCTGCTATTTATTCCCATCAATGTGTTCCTTACTTCAACCATATATATGTGTGTGTATATATATATATATATATATATATATATATATATATATATGTTTATTGGGGTGACAATTGTTAGTAAAATTACAATTTTACTAAATTTTACAATTTTACAATTACTAAAATAGATTTCAGGTGTACAATTCTGTATTACATCATCTATAAATCCCATTGTGTGTTCACCACCCAGAGTCAGTTCTCCTTCCATCACCATATATTTGATCCCCCTTACCCTCATCTCCAATCCCCCAGCCCCCTTACCCTCTGGTAACCACTAAACTATTATCTATGTCTATGAGTTTTTGTTTCTCATTTGTTTGCCTTGTTCTTCTGATGTTTTGGTTTATATATCACATATCAGTGAAATCATATGGTTCTCTGCTTTTTCTATCTGACTTATTTCACTTAGCATTATACTCTCAAGATCCATCCATGTTGTCACAAATGGTCCTATTTCATCTTTTCTTACCGCCAAATAGTATTCCATTGTGTATATATACCACAATTTCTTTATCCATTCATCTATCGAAGGACATTTTGGTTGTTTCCATTTCTTTGCCACCGTAAATAAAGCTGCAATGAACATTGGAGCACAGGTGTCTTTATGTATAAATGTTTTCAGATTTTTTGGGTAGATACCCAGGAGAGGGATTGCTGGGTCATATGGTAATTCTATTAGTAATTTTTTGAGGAACCTCCACACTGCCTTCCATAGCAGCTGCACCAGTCTGCATTCTCACCAACAGTATATTAGGGTTCCTTTTTCGCCACAGCCTCTCCAACACTTGTTACTATTTGTCTTGTTGATAATAGCCATTCTGACTGGGGTGAGGTGATATCTCATTGTGGTTTTTATTTGCTTTTCTCTGATGGTTAGTGATGTTGAGCATTTTTTCATGTCTATTTGCCATTTGTATGTCCTCTTTGAACTATTTATATTTTTTACGCATTATACTTGGTAACTTTTTTATATTTCTTTATTATTGTTTCATTTTCCCTTACTGCTTAATAATTTATTAGACTAATTTTAACTTCTTGGACTTTAACAACATTTCTGCTTCTGATGGAATCTGTAATCCAGTATTTTTTGTTTGTTTGTTTTTGTTTATTTTGGAAATAGTTGTGTTTCTAAAATGTCTTTTGCTAATTTGACCTGTGAGCTCATTTTCCATGGTGGGGCTGGTGGGGACTGGCGACTCCATCAGGCAATGCCTATGGAAGAAGACTGGCTTCCAGCCCCTATCTGCCCCAGGGCGATGGGTGGGACGGATGAGTCCCAGACACTGATGCCACCTTCAGTCACTCTACAACTCAGCAAAAAACTCCTCAGGTCTGCTCTCCATCCTTTGCCCCAGGGAGAAACAATTTAGGAGGAGATACTCTTTGGACTGTGATTCCATTGGCCTGGAGATTTGGAAAGAGAGGTATCAGCGAAGGGAATCAACTGCCTGGGGTTTGTTTTTCCCAAAGCCTCACAAGCGCAGGACTTCTGAGATGCTTGGATTTTTCTCCTGGGAACATCTGGAGCATAGGTCTGAGTCAGCATCAGTGTGAGGCAGGCACTGTTTGCCCCTGGCATTGGTGGGGGAGGACCAAGCACAGAGCCCCCAGTTCCTTTCCATGGCCAGCCCACCAAGCCCTGCTTCTGGCCACAGCCCTCTGTCATTTCACATCAACCCAGTTTCCCCCCTGTACTTTCTCCTGTGTTTATCTTGGCTGAATCAGCTCTCGTGCTGATT
The DNA here is from genome assembly GCF_004115265.2 of Rhinolophus ferrumequinum. Taxonomy (NCBI): domain Eukaryota; kingdom Metazoa; phylum Chordata; class Mammalia; order Chiroptera; family Rhinolophidae; genus Rhinolophus; species Rhinolophus ferrumequinum. Next base: position 99,187,705 of record NC_046285.1, on the reverse strand, counting down.
CAGCATCTTAGTTGAAACTAGAACTGGAATCCACTTATTAGATATTTTCTGATTGTTCATGTTGCTAGGTACTGTGCTTGCTGCCTCATTTCTCATCCCGCAGAGCTGCTTCCAGACACTGAAAAAAGACATTAAATAAACAACTACACAAACAGGTAATTCATGGCAGTTGTGATCAGTTCTAGAACAGAGACAGACTAGGAGCCATGAGAATGTATGGGGGACTTATCCTAGGGGGTTAGGGAAGACTTCCTGGAAGAGGTAGCATTTGAACTGATACTGGGATATTGGAGTAATGTTAGCATTAGCCACTGGGAGGGTCTGGGGATGGTGGATAAGAGAGAAGGGTATTTGCTAAGATGAGGATTTTTTTTTTAATGCTTATGTAATTAGAGTTAATTACAGAGTAGAGGATGGGTTAACATAATAAAATGTTCTCTAAAGAAGCTATTAGGTAGTTTATTTATTTATTTAAATGGTCAGAAACAGTATAAAAATATTTTTGCTGGGAAGTCTCAAAAATGTTTCTTAAGTAACCAAAATTGTTCTTTTGGGTAGTAAAAAAAAAAATTATAATGGTAGCTGGCATGTATAGGGTCACTGAGGAGCTGGCAGGAGACCACCATGGCTCCAGTATCAAACACGGGGCGAGCGATGCTAGAGAGGCAGGTGGTAATCTTCCTCACAAGCCGGGATAAGGATTTGGAGCCAGATTCTAGAGCAGCGGGAAGGCATTGGTGCATTTAATCGGGACAGTGATAGGATCAGAGCTGCTGTTTTTGAAGAGGCCTCTAGTTGCAATGAGGACAGGAATTGGGAGCATAGAGGGGGTGCCTGCAGGAGTCCAGGTAGAGGAGATGGTGGCTGAGACTGGTGCTGGCAGTCAGTGGATGTGGGAGAAGCGGATGGCTTTTACTGAGAGGTAGGAGCTGGGCCTGGTGGGATTTGGTGATTGGCTTGAGCGCAGAAGGCCAAACGGTGATGCTGAGCACTAAGGAAGGGCATCTGGAGGAGAAGCATGTTCGTGGGGAAGATGGGGTTACTTTAGACATACTGCCTTGGATGTGCCTGTTAGACTTCTAAGAGAAGTACCAGAGCGCAGGGAGAGGCCTGGCTGGGGAGTCATCGGCCTGCAGACAGTAACTGGATCCATGGGAGTGGATGTGGTTGCCGTGTTTCTCAGTGGGGGTGAGTATTAGACTTGGGCTGGACATTGCCCTCTGTTTGGTCTCTTTGGTCCCCACCCACTAAATGCTGGCAAGGGAGCCTCCACCCCATCATTGCGACAACCCCATACTGCCTTCACCCATTTCCCAATGCCGCCTCCCCCTGAGAACTCGAAGCCTAAAGAGAGAATATAGAATGAAAAGAGAAAGTGGACTAGGACAGAATCTGAACACTTGAGGTTTTGTAGAGGAAGAAGAGCTGGAAAAGGAAGCTGAGAAGAAGTGGCCTGAGAGGCAGGAGAAACACTCGGAGTGTCTGGCATCAGGAGGAAGCTGAGTGAAGCCAGGGAGATCGATTGTATTGAATGGTGCTGAGAACCAAAATGTATCCATTGCTTTTTATTGAATGGTGCTGAGAACCAAAATGTATCCATCCACCTGGAAGTGGATGAAGACCTTAGCAATGCCGACTCAACGGAGTGTGGGTGAGGGGTATAAGCCAGGGTGAGGTGGGTTGAGAAACGGGGGATGAAGACAGCCAGGGGGGAATCTTGTGTATATGTATGTGTATCATGTACATGTATTCATATATGGTGGCTGCAATCCTGGATTTTCTAGGATAATACCATTAAAAAAAGTAATTCTTTCCACCAAGGCAATTCATTAAAAATGTACTTAAGTATAATTTAACTTTATAATCTAGCAATAATTTTTATATCAAAAAATTTACCAAATTAAGACTCCTTGTCAGTTTTTAGTTGCAAATATATATATATATATATATATATATATATATATATATATATATATATATATATATATATACTGTGTTTCCCTGAAAATAAGACTTAGCCAGACCATCAGCTCTTATGTGTCTTTTAGAGTAAAAATTAATATAAGACCTGGTCTTTATTATATTATATTAGACCCGGTCTTATATTATATTATATAAGACCCGGTCTTATATTATATTACAATTATATATATATAATTTTTTTTTAAAGAAAAAACCCCAGCTAATCCTGAATATTCCAGTAATGCTGCCATTTCTCAGAAGACTCTTGATACAATGTCCAAGGACCGAATTGCAGCTTTGAGGGAAATTCCAGAAGCAGAAATTCCCACTCTTCCAAGTCCTGGCCCTTTGTTGGCACGGAAAAGCAAAGACTGATCTTGGCCTGAGGGCTTCTGAAGCAGGGTGAGTCACTGCGGTCATACTCAGGCCAGTGTAAAACAAGAGAAATAATCAGCTAGATTGAATATTAACCAGGAAAAAAATTGGTGGAGAGAATAAACTACTCTCCACTCACTCTGAGTCATCATCTGGCAGATTCAGTCACAGGCTGTGGGCATGGGACGGTTTATTTTTTACTCTGTAGTTTCTTGAGTTACTCTATTCTGTACTTCTCTGTGTGACTCACTGGACATGGCTGATTCTCTGTGCTTTGTATTTATAGTTTCACCTATTTAATAGCTGGTTTGAAGAAAAGTTATAACACAGTACGTGCACACACACACACACACACGTCAGTACTTATCTCCTATGTGTCACATGCTCTACTCTACTCCACTCTCCTCCATTCCATTCCTTCTTTTTCTTTAATAATATCTGACACTCACTAAGGTGATTTCATGCCCCACCAGTAGGTCCCGAGCTTCAGTGTGGAAAACATTGATTTGGAGGAAGGCAAAGGAAACCCACAGGCAACTGTAAGTGAAGGGGTGATTAAAAACAAAAACTGGTGAGGTTACTTCTTGGGTCAAATTAGCCATGCAAACACAACAAAAGGGCCCTTTCTTTTTGGCTGCCGTGGCAGGCTGTGAGGCGGCAGCCACAGTGGCAAGATGGCCTTGTGCCATAGCTGCGTCCCAGGCTCGAGCGCCCCCCCACCCCTCCCCGTGCCTAGAGCACACCCTGCTTTGAGATCAGTGACAGACAACAGATCAAAGCTCCCTTTCACAGTGGACTGTGGGTTTCCTTTGCTCCCTCCAAATCAGTGTTTCCCAAAGTGCAGTTTGGAACCTATTAGTGGGTCATGAAATCAATTTAATGAGTCTCAGACATGATTAGAAATAAATAGAATGGAATGGAATGGAATAAAAAAGTAGACTAGAAAATAGCAGAACACCCAGTACATAGTAAGGATAAAGATCGACCTGTTTCAAGTATGTGTGCTATATATGGTGCCTGTGTGGTGAACGGTGTGTGTGGTGTGTGTGTGGTATACGTTTACGTATGTGTGGTGAACGATGTCTGGAGTATGGTATGTGTGTGGTGTATATATGATGATTGGTGTGTGTGTGTGTGTATGTGTGGTGACTGGTGTGTGTTGTATGTGTGGTAGGTGTGTTTCTGGTGTATGTGATATGCACGTATTGGGATATAACCAGAAATGGTTTTACCCTGAGGCTAATGAACTTGAACTTCAGAGGGCTTAGCCCCGCAAAGGGGGCTAAGGAAGTTGGATCAAGAAGAGGCAGCCTTGTGGGCCCCACAGAGGAGTCTGCATTTTATGCTGAGGGCGATGGGAGCCCGGGAAGGCGTATACATTTGTGATGTCATATTGAATTGTTTTTCTTAAAAATGGATAAGCTTCATTCCCCTCAAACCCTGGGCCTGTTTCTTGTGATGTGGCATACATTACTTCCTGCGAGTCACAAACATGAAAAAACCCCAAAATTACACGTTCTCTCTCACTTTCCACATAGCAGCCAGAGCCACGCGCTAAAACGCGAATTCGATGCCTTTGCCCCCTTGCATGCATACGCCTTCCCGGGCTCCCACCGCCCTCAGCATAAAATGCAGACTCCTCTGTGGGGCCCACAAGGCTGCCTCTTCTTGACTGGACTTTCTGCTCCAGTCTTATTCCGGCCACTCTTCCTCCCGTTTTTTGGCCCCCGGAGAGGCTAAATTAGTGTCCTGCCCTGGAACTCTGTTCGCCTTGTGCCTACGCAGATTTGTACTCTAAGGCCGCTCCCTGCCCCTGGAAGACTTCTTTTCTGGCTCCTCCTTTTCTTCATGAACTCTGGGAAGCCTCCCCTTCTTCAAGTGTGGACGAGGTGACCCTCCTGTAACACCCACCGCATCCTGTGCTCCCACCATCATAGCACCGTGACACCACATGAAGGGTTTACCTGTCCCTATGTGTGTCACCTGGCTCCTCCTGTGCCTACCACATGGCAATGCCTACTGCACTGCTACTCCATGCCTGGTGCTGCTATGTACTTGCCATGTACTAAATCACCCCTCACACCGACCCTAAGAGTCAGGAGCTGTTATCACCTGACCCTTTTACAGATGAGAAAACAGAGGCCCAGAGGGGTTAAGTAACTTGTGCAAAATCACACAGTAAGTGGTGAAGCCAGGAGTCTAACCTTAGGGTCTGGTTCTAGATTCCCCTTTGTGACCACAGTGTAGAAGGCATTCAATGAGAATTGGTTAAATGGATGGTTAAGAGAACAGAAATGTTAAAAAATAAAAACCAAAACAGATGAGCAAACAAAACAGAACAGAAACAAATTCAAAGATACAGAAAACCGATGCTTGACAGAGGGGAGGGGGCTGGGAGGATGGGCAAAAAAAAGCGAAGGGGATTAAGAAGTACAAACTGCCAGTTATAGAATAAGTCATGGGGATGCAATGTAACAGCATAGAGAATATAGTCAATATTATCATAACTATGTACGGTGTCAGATGGGTACTAGACTTATTGTCGTGATGCAATTCGTAAGTTATATAGATGTCTAATCACTATGGTGCACAACCAAAACTAACAATGTTGTATGTCAACTATTATACAAAAATAAAACTTAAAAACTCTGTATGTAACCTTAGCTGATCTTTGAAAAGAGTGGATCATGTTAGAAAGAAGGTTTAGGGGAGCCCCTAGATGGGGTTGAAAATGATGGGTGTCACAGGGACTGGGGAGAGCTGGATTTGCCTGCAAATGCCCACCATAGCGCTTTGGGGACAGAGGCAGCCCTGAGGGTGGGGGGTTTCCGGGATTGAGGACGGGGACTCCAGTGAGGTGGGCACAGTGTGTGAGAAGGGGAGAGAGAGAGTGTGCCGGGCAGGAAAGAGCAGTGACCCCCACCCCCCACATCCCCACCCCCACACCACCCCCACCCCTGTGCCCCCTGTAGGCAGGGCACCGGGAGAACCAAAATATCAAAGCACATGTTGTGAGGGTGTTTGCTGTGGATTGTGTGATGTAACCACTGAGCACTACCCAGCCCCTTCCCCGACCCCAATACAGTATTTTGCCAAGTGCTCACAATGCTTTTTTTGTGCAAGTGTATTCCTTTGGCAGAGCTCAGAGAAGTCCTGAGATTATGCTGGGGCAGAGAGGGAGATTCTAAGAGCGAAGGTCCAGAGAACTGATATCCTGGGCTGTGATATTGACGAACCTGCACCAATCACACTTTGATCTCCACAGGGGAAGGGGCCCCAGCTGACTGCTGGGATTTAGAATGAATGACTGGGCAAACCAGTGTTGATTCAGCACTACCCCTTATCTTATTAGTGCTGCCTCTGTCCCACAGCCTTGCCTGCCTCTGAACCCAGACTCTGGCTTTCCATCTCTTTTCAGAAAGTAAATTATATCTGACATGCCCAGTAAGCACAAGTTACCTTATGGTAAAGCAAGTGCACTTTATGCAAAAAATTGTTCTTTCTGAGTCACATCTACTATACTAGTGGTGGTAATGGTATATTTTGCATCAAATCTCTGCTACGTGAATGCATAAAGAAGCATATGCCATAATTTTCTAATGATGTTTATTTGCAATGACCTAATTGCAAAGTAAGACAACTGGTTACTATTTAGATGCATTCACTCATCCTTAAGACAGCTCTTTAGACTGGTAGACCCCGTTTTTAAGGCTGCAGGGTGAGATCTGCAGTTAGCTTGACTTCTCCAAACACCCGTAAGTGCCCTAGTCTCTGCTCTGAGGCTCTAAGTCAGGGCCAATTGGAGGACGCTCTGTTTGTCTGGGTCCCCCACCTTGCACACCATCGCAGTAGGATTGCTATTGTCTAACTGCAGGATTGATGAGGTGTACCAGGCCCAGTGAAGTTTCCTGTGCAACTCCAGGCTAGTGCATCAGCAGAACTGCCAGCCTTGGGTGTATGAAGCTGGCGTGGGAGAGGGGAAGTCAGGGGGGAGGAGTGAGTCTCTGAGACTGGACTTGAGGCCATCTGGGGTGGCTCTTACTACCCTGGCTTTATCATCTGCAACCACCCGTTAGTGCCTCAGCCTCTGCAGACGGCTGCCAACTGGCCTGCTTGTATCTTAGCCTCAGCAACTGCTTTCTGTATCTTTACACATGAGAACTTGCATGACTTCCCCAAGAGGTGCCTGGGTGGGGGCTTTCTATCAGGTTGAGCACACCATTCATGTCTGCCAGCATGGCGGTGGGACAAAGACCTTTGAACCATTGGTTTATCATCATATAGGTGACCTAATTTTTAGAAATAAGGGGAAAGCATTTAAAAATAAGTCTTTGAAAAGGTTAACAAAATTGAAAACAGGTTGGCTGTTATGGGCTGACTTGTGGCTCTACCCAAATTCCTATGTTGAAGTCCTAACCTCGAGTGCCTCAGAATGTGTCCGTATTTGGAGATAGGGTCTTTAAAGAAGTAATTAAATAAAAATAAGCTCAATAAGCTCATATGGGTGAGCCCTTATCCAGTATGGCTGCTCTCCTTATAAAAAGAGGAGATTAAGACACAGACACACACACAGAGGGATGACCATGTAAGACCCGGAAAGAAGACTGCCATCTATACGCCAAGGTGACAGGCCTCAGAAAGAATCAACACTGCGACACCTTGATTTCAGACTTCTGGGCTCCAGAACTGTGAGTAAATACATTTCCATTGTTTAAGACTCCCTGTCTGTGCCACTTTGTTATGGCAGCCCTAGCTAACAGCGGCTACTTTGTTAGTGTCTGTAGCAACTTTTATGCTAGGGTATGGCTCCCTCTGCTGGGTCTTTATGTTAAAAGCCAAATGATGCCCTGAAAACACCAAATTTCGTGTTTGTACAGTACAGAGTTAAGAACAAAGTACTTAGATGCTTCTTTATAGAATCCTTTATAGGATCTATATAGAATAAATAATATAGAATCTTTGTAGAATAAATAATATGGAATCTATAGAATTCCGTATAGAATCCTTCATCTGTAATCAGGGTTGATATTAAAAATATTTAGCAACTGGTGTGGCTCCCTACTGTTCCACGCAGGGAGGTTGGACTGTGAGGAGGTGGTGGGGAGGGTTCTGGGGGAGGGGCTGACTGCCAGGGCAGTGCGGGAAGGACTGGAGTGGGCTGGGGGAGCGACACTGCACCAGCCTATATGGAAAGATGCAGCCACGCTGGATGTCTGACTGAAGATCAGTTTATAATTATATACACATAGTTTCCTAATAACTCCTTATAAAACTGCAACTCTTTAACTTCACCCAGTGCTCCTAGAAATAATCTACAAACAGGCACTGCTTTCTAAGCAGGAAATCACTGTCCTGCTGTGGCTTTTGGTTGTTCAACACATGTCTCTTTTAAGCGGGCTTAATGCTATTAACCTGACTTGCCTTCTGGTGGTCAAGTTGCATCATCACTAAGACTAATTATAAGTCTACTGACCATATCTGGTGCATTGCAGTTAGACTGTTAAGCTTTCCACCACTTTCAGCTTGTGTCACCACTATAAAACAGAGAGCAATCCAAGCAGTATGTGCTCCAAAAAGCTATCATGAGAATAAAGACCTCAGCCCCTAAGATAGTGTTTGGCACATAGTAGGTGCCCAATAAACAAATGAGTGGTGGTTGGATGCCATGAAATGAAAACACTGGCAGCCTGTGTTCCAAAGTTGGGTAGTCACTTGCCTCTGCAAAGTGAAGATTCTTCTTTTATTGCACAGTCTGGGGAAGATGATAGCACATTTTTGTAACTGGACACAAATGAGAAAAGTTGGGGCGAACGTGCAGAAGAGTCTAGCTCATCCAGCCTCAGCCTCCATGACCCAGTCTGATAAGAGGACCTGACATTTGAAATAGGGACTGTCCTGGCATGTCCAGAGGGGAGAGTATGGTCAAGCCATCCCCCTTAGAAGGATAAGGAAGTGCTCAGTGACTCCTTACTTGAACCTCCCACCATTCCATCATTCACGAATTCAGGAAGCATTTACTGAGTGGGTTCCATGTACCTGGCATGTGCAGGGTTTATAGCAGTGAACCTGAGGGAGACAGACCCTCCTTTCTGGGAGCTTAAATGCTCATGGGGAGAAAGACAATTTCACACATGCTTATAATTGTGATGAGGCTAATTTAGGGAGAAGTACAGGGTAACAGGGCAACATGAGAGGGGAAAACTGAGCAGCTTCCAGCTGAGAGGGGCTGAGAAGGCATATCTGAGACAGTCACCTCCAAGGTGAGACTTGAAGGAGGAAGCAATGTAGGAAGAGAGAACAACCTGAGGAAATGCCCAAGGCAGCACGCACCACCAGAGCAGGGCTGGGAGGTGGTACCTGGGAGCTCAAGTCCAGTTGTGGGCTTTGAGTTTTACCTAGTTCTCACAAAGGAATTCTCTGCTTGCCAAGCCCACACCTGGGCTGCCCAGCCCAGAAGATGTACCTTTCCTAAATGCACACAAAGAGCTGGCAAGTCCCGAAGCTTGGCTCATTCGAGGAACTGAAAGTACGCCAAATCACAAAGAGCTAAAACCTCTTTGCCAGTTGCTCCTTGTAGATAACTGTCTTCACTTTTACCTATGTACCTACATGTTCCATTCCCTCCAGTTCAGATAAAATCACTCCCCATCTGTAGACTTTGCCCCTCAGAAAGATCTCTCTTATCCCCGTGCCTAAACTCCCATCTCTTCTGGACCCAGCCAAATGCCTCATCTGCTTATATTCTTTTAGAATTGCCCAAGAACTTGGTTTGTTGCAGTCATCCCTCTATGCCCAGTGCATGGCACATAATAGGTGTGTAATAAAATGTGTAGTTGAATGAATTTGTTTTCTAAAACACGGGGACGTCTCCAGGGGAACACCTCTTACTCTGCCTGAATCCAGACCTCACTGTACACCTACTTATACACACTGTGCTACCATCAGAGGTGATGCATATTCTTAATCTCGAATATCCCATCTCTCTGGAGCTACATCAGCCCTCCAGATAACACCAAGAACAAAAGAAAGCAGCCTCAGAAAATAATGCACTGAGGACAATGCTCTGGATGCTGCAGAAGCAGCCCTCAGTACTCTGTCCCAGCTCATTAACTCTTAGTTTGTACACAGTGATAACTAGTACAGATCTCTGTTGTCCTAGCCTCCTGAAGATTCGATATTATAAAAAGGAGGTAAGAGTAACTGAGGGTGGGGTGAAAAGAAGGAAAAGAGGGGGCTAGTAGTTGAGAAACATGGACAACATTGACAAATGACAAAGGATTGCTAATCTACCATCATTGTTCCCGGGGCTTGAGAAGGTTTTTTTTTTTACCAGGTTCCAATCAGGATTCACTTAGCCACCACTCCTGCTGTTGTGGCTCACTGCATGACGTGCTTTCAGGGACACATGCCATGTAGACAGTTCTGCTCTTCTGCTCCAGTTCCTTCTTGGTGGTTGCCTCTGTGACATTAGCCCCGAGCCAGGCTGGTTTCCTTCTATTTCCTCCTTCTCAACCTTAGCTTCTGAGACACCACAGTTGGGTAGTCACTTGCCTCTGCAAAGTGAAGATTCTTCTTTTATTGCACAGCCTGGGGAAGATGATAGCACATTTTTGTAACTGGACACAAATGAGAAAAGTTGGGGCGAACGTGCAGAAGAGTCTAGCTCATCCAGCCTCAGCCTCCATGACCCAGTCTGATAAGAGGACCTGACATTTGAAATAGGGACCTGACACTGCCAATTCTGATTACTTGAAACAAGCTGGATAACAACCATTAGGCATTCTTTCTCAACTCCTAATTAGCTGCAACTTGGTGGTCACTCAACTTTGAATAACAATTCCCTCTGTGTATAGGAGATGTTTAAAATTGAGAAATTTCTCACTTGCACAATATATTATTTTTTTCTTTTCTTCCCCCTAGCATCTGACTTGTGATTTAGATATCATATCTTAACTTCTCCTTCTCCAAACGGTCAACCTAACATTGGTATCTTGTTCCATCTGGGTCTTTTCCTACACCCACCCATAATCCAAAGTCCACGGGCACTTCTCCTATCCCCCTCCCAGCCAGGCTCCTTCCTTAGGCTCTGTCCTAAAATAACTCAGCTATAATAAAGCTAAAATAACTTGCAAATATGTCTGAACACCCCAGCCTGTATGTGGGGACAGAGCCAGGAGAGCAGTTTCCAGCTCTCAGCCTCACGTGGAAAGGTGCTGGCTCAAATAGTAAATAGCCATCAACTGTGATTGGATGGCCATCAGCTGTGGCTAGTTGGCCGTCAGCTGTAACCAGTGAGCCATTGGCCACTAATATAACTGCTGTGGCTATGCTAGCAGAAAATGGGGGCTAGCAAGAAGATTGTGGCTGAGCTAGCAAGCATGGATTGCAGTTAGCAAGTGGGGTTGGTTGGTTGGCAGAAAGCAGACGGCAGGTTGCAGATTGTGTGGCTCCTGCTTCCTGTGTCTCCAACCGCCAGCGAGAATATAGTGGTATGACTCCCCTATCTGTGGCTCCATGGGTGTTCCTTTTTGGCCTCACCATATCCTGCGTTCTTATGTGGGGAGCAGGAGCTGAGACCCCGCATGACACCCTGCATGACACTGTATAATTCTTGTTTTCTGCGTGTATACCATTTCCCTCCCTAAAGCATTGGCAAATATTTAGTGACTTCATATTTAATTGCCCAGTATTCTGTAAAATGTAGAGGGGATACAAAGACTAGAAAACTTGATCTCACCAACCAGAGTCACCTAAGCACATGTGAATATAGGAAAGCGTGAGATACACAATCCAGAGCACCCAGCATCCAGCAATGGTTCCCCATCTCTCTTCTCAGTGAAGTACAGGAAATACCATACTTGCAGATATGAAACATCCCTGTGGGCTAGCAGTTGCTCCTCCCCTTTCTCAACCAAGAAAACCTATGGACTTTAGGGAGTAATGGGATACTATCAAAGGGACAATCTTAAATATTCTTTACTCTATTTCTCAAAAGAGTCATCGTTTAAAAACTGTGATGCTTACTTAGTAACCTCAGCGGTTCCTGGATCTGTCTCTTGCTTAAACAGTGTTTGGATGGAACAGACCGAGGGACTCCCCATCTTCCAGCCTCCAACCACCGTCCAACTTCTTTTCCAGTCTCAACCTTCAGAACCAACTCAGCCATCCTCGGCCTCTGAGACCAGCCAACACCATTTTTTGAGTTTAACTCCTTATTGCTGAGCAAGCACGAGCTCCCAAGTTCGTCAAAATTATTCCACTGACCCGGTCAACCTGCATCTGCAGGCCTCCTACATCTACCTCTCTCTGGGCTTCTATTTCGACCGCGACAATGTGGCTCTAGAGGGCATGAGCCACTTTTTTCTCGTTGGCAGAGAAGCGCCAGGGCTCCCAACATCTTTTGAAGATGCAAAACCAGCGTGGCGGCCACGCCCTCTTCCAGCAGGTGCAGAAGCCCTCCCAAGATGAGTGGGGTAAAACTCAGGATGCCATGGGAGCCTCCATGGTCGTGGAGAAGAATCTGAACCCGGCCATTTTGGATCTGCACGCCCTGGGTTCTACCTGCACAGAACCCCATCTCTGTGATTTCCGGGAGAGCCACTTCCTGGATGAGGAGGTGAAACTCATCAAGAAGATGAGCGACCTCCTGACTAATCTCGGCAAGCTGGCCAGCCCTCAGGCTGGGCTTGGCGAATATCTTTTCAGAAGACTCACCCTCAAGCATGACTAGGAGCCCAGAGGCCTTTGAGGGTCCCCTCTGCATATCCCCGCCTCACCAGCCCCCCACCCCTTCCCCCCCCCCCGCCCCAATCCAGCATTGGGCTTCTGCCTGAGCCTCTCCCTACAATCACCGCAGCCTTCTAACTACCATGGAGCCCTCTCCCAGGTGCTGTGGATCAAACTGAAACAAAGCTTTTCATAGCATAAATAAATAAATAAATACAATTTTAAAAAAGTAAAACTGTGATACTTAGTAACAAATCACCACATCACACATTATACTGAACCCCACTCCTGTGCCTTAGGGAGCGGTAGCTAAGGCTGGCTAGCAAAGATAGGATTGTTTTCTGCGTACAGATCACACTTCAAAGAAATAAACGGAGTTCTTCAACTGCCTTAACCACCAGTTGCGATCGGGGAACAACACAGCTAAGACATAAACTCTCAAAGGGGCACTGGCTGTCCCGCTCTTGGTTGATTGTGGTCCATCCTTACTCAGGAGGACTGTATGAATGTAAATGTTTGCATATTCAAGCTTGAAGGCCAGGCTGTTCTGTGTGGGTCTCTCTGATTCTCACTTTCCTTATGTTGAAACATGAGGATCTGAATTCCTACCTCAAAAGGGCTATTGTGGAAATTCAATAAAAACAATCTTGTGAGAGCCATCAGCACTGTGCTGGCTCAATAAATATGTGCTGGGTGGAAAAACTGTTTTTTTCTTAACAGTCTGCTCTGTAATTTTTCTTAATAAAAGTATACAAGTGATGTCTCCACGTTGGTATCATGTTATCAAGATAGCTGGAAACTATCTTAAGAGGAATTGCAGAAAGAAGAGGTGTGTCCGTGATCATTGTTTTATGGGCTGCAGTTCCAGTGTGTCCCTCTCTTCCTTTCCTTCCACCAGGAATTGTTCTGTGGGTGAGCTTCCTTAGCTGGGGGCTGTGATAAGAGGGCCAAGGTCATGCATCTGTTCCCGTGGGCCCATTAGCTCAGCTTGGCTCCATGTCCATGCACATTGATTTTAACACAGCTGACAGACTCACAAATGTGTGACCACATCCCAAAGGACACCAAGGGGAAGGGTTCCTGTGGATCTGGCAAATATCTCCTGTCTGATGGAGAAACACCACCACGGACTACTCTGTTATGGTCATTGTGACCTGAAGGTGGCGCTGTTTTCAAGGAAGAAAGGTATGGGGATGCTGGTACCTTGTTTTAAAAGTTTGCATGTATAGAACATCATTTCAGGTACAGACAGATTTAGAATCTGCAAGGTAATTTGGTGGAATTTCCTCACTTTCCATAGAAGGAAACTGAGACTCAGTGACACAAAACTCTTGCCTGAAGTCACAACACAGAGGCAAGCCTAGACTCGGGTCTCCTAGATCATAAACGTTTGCAATTTTCACTACTCTAAGGGTTTCTTGGTCGTCAATGGTATCAAGCAATTAATAATATTTAAAACAAAATTGAATGAATCATTGATATCTAATCCGGTGATATTTCCAAAGAATTAAATTGTAATTGAATTTCAAATGTCTGTTAGTCCTAACCATAGGCCAGATTCAAGCTATTTTGGTTGTTATTATAAAAAGTATTTTTATATGTCTGTGATTTAACAGATTATTTATTTTTGTTTTCCACATATCTGAAAGACGAAAATTAATTGGTATAAGTAGAATTTTATTCTATACTGGCGTCTTTTGAAGTGTCGAAAAGCATAATTTCTGTTTAAATGATCACAAATGGAACAGCATGTATGTTCTTTTAAGGTGCACATGGATAGTAGCCTGGTAATGAAAATAATTCCAAGGAGGTTATTTTTAGCCCCTTTCATAATTCATAAAAAGGGGAGCATATTAAAGAGTGTATGTGGCAGGTAATCCCCACAGGCATGTACAAAATCTGAATTCAATCTTTTAGAAAGTTTCTGCTGTCAAAATAACTTACTTTTTTTTTTTTCCACAAAGAGAAAAGCTGAAATTTATTCCTCTGGTTACATATCAAGTGGTGTTTTATCTGGGTAGGTCATTTACAAAATTGTGTTGAAGACTTCTTTTGGGAGAAATGTTGTGAGACATTCTACATATTTTAATTTAATTCTTTTTTTTGTCCAAAATTTTTTTTATTAGTTTCAGGTGCACAAAAACAAAGTAATAGTTAGACATTTATCATTTATGTCCCTCACACTGTGTCAAGCCCCCTCCCCCCATCCGCTAACCCTCTGACATCGCACACAGCCATTACATTTCCACTGTCTCTATTCCTAATGCTATACTCCGCTTCTTGTAAATATATATATATATATATATATATATATATATATATATATATATATATATATATATAAACTTGTAGTTGGCATTCATTATTGTTCAGCTTCAGCTTCAGGTGTACAGTGCAGTGATCAGGCATTTTTTTTTTTTTTAAGTAAGCTTTTGCTTGTTTTCTGGGGATAGTAGGACTGAGGAAATTCAGAGAGTGTGCTACGTTCTCCTAATGGAGGTTGTCAAGGTGTGGTCAGTGAGCGTCCTTCAGGTGTTTGGAGCCTATCGTACAGAACTCAAGGTCACTAAAAATGGTGGCACCTGCACCTCTGCTCTTGGCACCAGTTGAAGCTTTCTCGAGATACTGATTGAAGAGAAGACACTGTCTCAGTGAGAGCAGCGCCACTTCCCCTATTCGTCTTGGAGAGGCGATTTTTATCATTCTTGTGTTTGTTTTTCGCTTCAGTACTAAAGGAGACTAATAAGACCAGATGGTTCTTGAAATATGTGTCTACTGGATTCAGGAAGACTATTTGTGTTATCTGAAAACTATTGTCCATCCAATCACTTAGGTTTTTTCCCCATTGCACCTTCCTATGATATAACAGAATTTCAGAATCTTCAGGTCGTGATCTGCTCTCTATTTTAACTTTATCTGTGCTCTTAAATGACCCCCTTTGCTACATCAGCATCACCTAGGAACTGGTTAGAAATACAGAGTCTCTGGCCCCAACTCGGACCTACAGAATCAGCATCTGACATGTTGGGGTTCCCCGGGTGAGTGGTGCTCCCAGGAACATTGGAGGAGCACTGACTAGAACACACACGTCTACCAGGAGAGCTGAAAAGACCATAAACATTTACTTTAGTTCAATCTCTATTTTCTTTTTTTCCCCTATCCCTAACCCTAAAAGTCTCTATTTTCTTATCAGTGTTTTATCTTTCCCCACGCAGTCATCTCATTCATGCAATTCCACAGAGATTTATTGAGGCCCCTGATGTAGTGGGTACCATTGTAAGGGCTGAGAGGAAAGGGGAAAATCCTTGGTCTCATGGAGCTTATGGGAGGAGATCAAAAATAAACTTCATTTGTTTAAAATATGCAATATGTCATATCGTGACAAACTGCGGGGGAAAATGAGGCAGGTTAATGGGGACAAGAGCGTGAGCAAGGGTGCAGTGATGTATGGGAGTGTCAGTGACGGCCTCTGAGCAGTTAGGGCAGGAATGAAGGAGGGACCATGTGGGGCGCTTGGGGAAACCCTCCCCACCTCCTCCAAGGTCATCCCTCAGGTCACTGTGTGCCAGGGTTGCCAGATTTAGCAAAAATGAAAACAGCATGTCCTATGTTTTTGAATTTCAGATAAAAATAAATACATTTTTGGTATAATATACTAAATTTTAATATTATGTGTATATATAATTTAGTACATATACCAGTACATAGTACTAAGTTATAGTACCATTTTTTAGTGTGTCCCATGCAATATTTGGAACATATTTATAATAAAAAAATTCATGGTTTAGCTGAAATTAAAAATTCACTGGGTGTTCTGCATTTTATCTGTGACTTTCTGTGTGGTCAGTGGCATTGGGGCAAGCCATGGTTGGAGGAGATGGCCTTCTCAGAAGAATCACCATATCCTTTCTCTGTCAACCTGCACTTTGCTCCCTGGGCCCCAGCCAGGGCCACTGGGAGGCAGTGGCCATCTGTGACCTTATTGCGTCATCCCCACAGGTAACACCTGGATGTGGTTCCCTTGGACCTGTCTTCTGTAGTCAGATAAGAATTTCCTGAACAAAATACCCCTAAACTGTCTTTTCTAGTAAAAAAACAAAACCAAAACAAAACAACACAACTTAGAATACCTCTAGTTATACGTTATATTGTAAGTGTGTCACATATCACCAACTGGAAAGAAAGTGCTAATCATTCCTTTGTTCATGTAGCGTGTTTGGGAGAAACTCATGATTTATTTTCAGGGAACCCCCACGTAGTACAGCCTTTGCAGTTTTCCAAGTTCTGTTTTTGTTGCGGGGTGTGTGGCCCCTCCCGCGTTTTCCCGGAAGAGTCTGTGGCCCAACATCTGTGTGACTGTGCTCAGTCAACCTTCCAAATTTAAATAAGGGGAAATCCTCCTTCCCTTCCTGCTCCTCTCCTCTATTTATTTATTTTTAAAAGAAAACCATAGCAATTGCAAAGCATGTGGCTGGTACAATAACAACAGCATTATGTCACTTGGGTAATTACCTCTTGCAGAGTCCAAGCTTGAAGGGAAGGTTCTAGAACTCGAAGTTTTGTGTATTCTAATTAAGGGAATAAAGACTGTAAACAGACCACCTGACTGAGATAAGGTCACCTGAGGGGCCACTTTGCCATTTTCTCTCTTATACTTTTGAACACCTGCCATCACAAGTTAAAATAATCAATGATACCCAACAAAACACGCTTTAGTTGTATTTCATAATAATAAGCCCCTCCAATGAGAGGTCCCAGCTAACTTGAAGAACAGAACCTCCTCTGTGCCTCCTGACTTGGGACCTCCCCTGGTGGCTAGGCCAGTCGTAGGGACCCAGCTGGTCTGTTGCAGTGAGTCGTAGGTCCTGAGCTGAAAATCGGACAGGTTCCTGGGATGGGGCTGGAGTGGGCCGAACAATAGGATAACTTTTCAGAAACATTTTGTACAAGTAACATCAACACTGTCAACTCAGCTTCCAAACAGTTTTAAACACTGATTTAAAGTATCGCTAAAGCTAACAATTTGTCCAAGTAATTAGGAATACACTTTATCTTAGTTTCTCATGCCCTATTTTCAGTAAAATGTGAGAAGACCTACATGAAAAGAAATTAAGTTGTTTAAATTAATCTGTGGCTTTATTGGGAGTGTAAACGAATTTAGAATTGTTGTCTGCTGTTCCCTAGTGCACTAGAGAGTATTTGTTGAACTAGCTGGTTTGCAATTTTAAAACCTATCTTCAAAATTTGGGATAGTGAAATAAATTGTAGTGTGTGTGTGTGTGTGTGTGTGTGTGTGTGTGTGGTGTGTTTGCATTTGTATGTTTTACATTTTTATTAGTTATAACATGCATTTGTAAAATCAAGACTTTCTTAGAAACTTCAGGATAACAATAAAGTAAAATGCTCAATAAAAGTGAAAACCAAGAAAACCTACCACCAAAGATCAAATGAAACCAACCAGCCAACCAACTAACCAACCAACCATATAACTAAACAAGCAACCAACCAATAACTAAATAAAAAGAAGAAAGAACAATTACATTTTAATTACTCACTGGGATATATCAGAATGAATTTGAAAAAATTTAGCTTTATAAAAGTGAATTATTTAAACTGAAAATTTAAGTAGGAAGATTGACAGCAATATTAAATTTTTTGTTTATAGTTTTCACATTAACTTAGAAGTGAAATTATATATAGTTTGCACATGCACTATAGAAGTCATGCTACTTTTAGCAGTTGTATATGTTTAAAGATAATTATTTTCTTATTTAATAGTGATACATCTACATTGTAGAAAATTTAGGACATAGCTATAAGCAAGAAGAAAATAAAAGCCACAGGTTCCAGACAGAGAGGATCTCTATGAATTTTAGTGTACATCTTTCCAGTCCTTTTTTTCTCTCTGTATTTATTTTTTAAAAATAGTATTGCCTAGTTTTTTTTAAAGCTGTCATTTAATTTGTGTGTAATACGAGGAAGGGAGGAGGCTGCAATGCAGAGGAAGGAAGATGCGATTTTGCAACGACTGATAATAACACATGAAACAAAGAACTCCTGGACAGATAGAAAGCAGAGTGCCACAGCTCTCTGCTGCTTTTACTTATGTCATAGTTAACAGTCCATGACACCCCACAATTTTGATCATCAGAGTCATATATATTTTTGCATGGGTAAAACGCACATTTATGTATGATTTAAGAATTAATGAGTAGGATAAAGTTTTCTTTTCTAGCTGATTAATTTCAGAAACATTTGAAATTTCCAGTCTTGACCTAGTTGAACCTAATCACATCGATGTGGGTTAAGACTCGAGCACATTTTCTCTCTGCTCTTAACAGACGAAAGCACTTGGCAGGAAATGTCCGGCTTCCAGCCTTATGTGGTAGGGACATGCAGGATGATGGAGAAACTCAGAAGACAACTGCAGTAAATTTACATGTAAGCCGGAGGCCACCGCAAGCGACTGCTAGGTTAAAAACCTGTTACAAGGAAACGTGCAGTAAAAAGAAAATGAAAGACCTCACACATTCACCCTGTCCCTGAAAATAAATAGTTAGAAAATGGTGACTCTAGCAAACAAATGTCTTTATCATCATCAGAAATGTACTTCATTATCTGAAAGATTTGCAATGCTGTGCAGACAGAAGCCGGCATTAAAACAATAAGAACAAAACTATCATGCCTTTCAGCCAGGTGTGTCACCATATTGTACTCAACGTGAGGATATTAATTTCACAGTTTCCGCAAATAAGTTTAAACATAGGAGCATGTCACAAATAAGCAGCAATCTCTGCGAGGCTACCTCAGCTGGGATTTCATAGCCTGCAATTTTTAAATTCAGCCGTGTCCCCAAGGGCCAATCAATATTGGTGGCAATTATTCTTAGTACACAGTCCAAATGAAATGGGTGTGTTTTTCTTTTTTATCAAGGTGGGAGAGTGTGATATCGAAATAAGCAAATTCCCCTGTGGATGGCAATTGGGCTGCCGACCAGCTGCAGCAAGTCTGCCGTGAGTCTCTTTTGCCCGTTTCTCGAGACTAACCCAATAATGATGCCATTATTTTAACCCTTCAAAGTGAGCTCTGTTGGATAGCAAGCTCAGAAAAACCTAGTATGTGTCAAACAAAGGAAGAATGAAAACGTAAATAAACAAACAAGCCAGGAGCACCTCCCAACGCAGCTGCCCAGAGCAGCACCCTCCACACAGGTTTTATTTACACCCTGGTTTCCAAGCCACAACCTCTAGAGGGCCAGTGCTTGGGACGCAGGGATGTTTTCACAAAGCAGAGTCAGTTTACATTCTAGAGGGAAAGGTGGTAAAAACCTTTTGTTGTTGTTTTTTTTCAATTTCCAAAAGGCAGATACTGAATTATGCAAATCCTCAGAGTTTCATCTTTGAAAAGTTATTATTATTTTTTTCTTTCTTAAGTTTTTGCCTATTTGGGGGGTGGCTTAGGGAAGAGCGGTGGTGGTAATGAAGGTGGGGCATGAGGAACAGAAAATCAGAGAAGCGAGCCTCAAAATGACAGTTCAAATTCCTTTTCTTGGTGGGGCCCACGTTTAAGTCAGCTGGCACTCACGTGGCTAACAACACCAACAAAACCAAGTCATCAAGGGAGAGTCGCGGGGACAGAAACACACACACATGCCCTTACGACAAATTAGGGTTAGCGTGTCATTCATTCAGTTTCCTTGTCCTTGGAGTGGGGCTTCTTTTGTCTTTGGCCTGATCCCAAACTGGGCTTTTCATCCCATTTGACTTTTTATCTAATTAATCACATAACATGTCAGAGTGCTAGGAATCTAAAATTATTCTGTTATTTTTATGTTAGCTGATAAACAAAGCAAACCAAAACAGCGTGCTCTGTTTCTACGTGTGCTTTTAAACCACAAGTTCTCCTAAATACATGTTATAAGAAATGAAAAATTCTGAAAAAGGGACAGAAAGAGGCAAGCAGGACAGGCCCATGATAAAAACAACCTGGTGGTTCTTTCTGTAAACCAAAGAGCTCACTAGCTACCTTGGAGTTTGGGATTTTTCTTGTGGAATTTGGTTGTTTTTCTCTCACTTTGAAAAGAAAAACGAGAATGAATGAAAGGGAAATTTTAGGAGAGTTTTAGGGTCATGTTTGTCTCTTGAAAGTTCCAGGTACACGTGGATGATCGTCTTTAATTTGGAGGGGTCTCCAGGAGGGACGTGATGAATGTATGAACAGAGCTGAGTGGTACTGAGTTTAAGATGGCATTTAAATCTTTCTGGCCTGAAAAGGGGGTATGGGTGAGGTATTGGTTCACCCGTAACTCTGCACTTCCTTTTCATTAATCACAGTTCTTTCTTTTAGTTTCTTTGAGAGAGTGGATCAAAGTCACCGGGAATTGGTGGTTAGAAGTCCATGTTTTAAAGCTCAGAAATACTTGTTTTCCTTCCCTCCTCCCCTACTTTGAAAATGTTTTAGAATAAAGATTCCTGATTGCAGCGGTGGTTGGCGGTTAATATCATTAGACTTCTGGTTTGGATTAATGCTACTAATTAGTTTTTGTCCTTGACTTTTTCCAATTAAAGCATAGAGGCCTGGGTGCTAAACACCTGGGCAGATTACCTAATTAGATGACAGACACATACACAGTTGTTCGCAGGTAATTATTTTAACTTTCCCTGCTTGGGTGGTACTAAACACACTGATGGAAAGGACCTCCTTTCTTCCCTAGTAACGGTAAAACATCAGCTCGTGGGCAAGGCAGCTGGTCCTGGTACTGCCTGCTAAACAGACAATGTTGAGTCCTTTTTTTGGTGAATATGTGCAGAAGTGACAGATTTGGGTTTTGCCCCCAGACATAGGAGAAAACACACGTGTTGGTGGTTCCCACTCTATGCCCCGCCTGTTCCTCTGAGCAGGCAGTTTCCTTTGATGAGCGAAGTAGGACCCAGACTCTCCCTTTGCGGGTAGCCCTGGGCGTTCTTCGATGCGTGCTTGTCCGTCCCAGTGCCGAATAATCTTGGGGGTGGGGGGAAGGGTTCATTGCTCTAAAGGTGGGATGTAGTCTCTTTTTTTTAAAAAATTCAAAATTGAAAACCCAACTTCTGCGCTTTAAGTTCTTAAAAAAGAAAAAGGCTGACCACTCCTGGGATCCTTTCAACTAGGAGCATGGAGCCATGGA
Organism: Rhinolophus ferrumequinum; assembly: GCF_004115265.2. Taxonomy (NCBI): domain Eukaryota; kingdom Metazoa; phylum Chordata; class Mammalia; order Chiroptera; family Rhinolophidae; genus Rhinolophus; species Rhinolophus ferrumequinum. Next base: position 99,166,479 of record NC_046285.1, on the reverse strand, counting down.
TTGATCCCAGCTTGCACGTGCTCGCCGGAAGGGGCAGGCCCAGGTGCAGCTGAGCAGGAGGTGCCCGCGCTGAACCCACCTGGGACCCAGGGAACATTCTATCCTGTGAGGCACACACACTGGAAGCTTGTAACAAATCTCCACGCGCTGCCGCAACCAGCCTTTGTAATCTCAGCTTCACACAGTCCCTCCCGACCAGCCCAAGGGTGCCACTGGCCGTTTTCTGAGCATGCGCAGGCCTTGCTTTGCTAACATTTGCTCTTACTAACCCCCCCTGGGCCACCCCTTCCACCACAGCTTCATCTCTTGAGACCCTGTTTCCTTTTGAGGCCCATTCCCCATGGTGCCCCTTCTCCAAAACTTTTCCTAGAACTTTCAGTTGATTTGACGTATTTTTCTTTGCTTTGAAGCCCTGTAGCTTTGTGTGCCTCTCCTACATGCCTGACTGTATTCTCTTTTTCTTTTTCTTTCTTTCTTTCTTTTTCTTTTTCTTTCTTCCTTCCTTCCTTCCTTCCTTCCTTCCTTCCTTCCTTCCTTCCTTCCTTCCTTCCTTCCTTCCTTCCTTCCTTCCTTCCTTTTTCTTTCCCGCTTTAACCAACTGAGCTAACCAGCTACCCTGTGTTCTCTTTTGTATTGACGTTATTGGAGGCTCTGTCTTAGTTCTCCAGTGATATCAGTCTCTTCATTCATTGCTCAACAAGCATTTACTGAGTGCCTGATATGTGCTAGGCACTCTTCTAGGAGCTGACGATTCAGTGATAACAGAACAATTTCCCTGCCCACAATGAGCTTACAGTCCAGGGAGGAAGGAGGTTAGATAGCAAAGAAGCGAGCACACAAAAAGATACAGAAGGTCATAAAGTGATAACAGCTATGAAGGAAAGAGTATCACTGAACAGACAGCGATAAAGGAGCTAATGTAGAAAACAATAATGTACAAGCACTGCTCATTGAGCAAGAACTGTTGTCTTCATTTCCATTAATTTGTCTAATCCTCACAACATCTCTATGAACTAAGGAATCTCACTCTAGAGAAGACAGCTTGAGACCAGAGTGGTTAGGAAACTTGCCTGAGGTGACCCAGCGGATCAATAGCAGAGCTGCGTAGTCTGGTCTGGCTTCAGAGTTCACACTCTCAGCCAGCACACACACTCTTGTGCCTGGTCACCCTTCCTTCCCTCTCGTCAAGGCCACAACAGGGCTTAGGGCAGGACTTGAATGTGACAGGCCCTTGATGAGCTATGTGGGTCACACACCTGTGGACTTCTTGCTCCAAAATGACTCATGAATTTGTCCTTTCTTTCCTTCTCCCGTCCTTCCTGCCCTCGATCAAGCCGAGACGATCTTGGATCAGGATACCTGGCTTCTCTCTTTCTTAGCTCTGGTCTTCCTGGTTTCCTGCAACTGGGCAGCTACCCAGGCCTCTGAGAATCTGGCTCTGATGGTGAGATGAACACTCGTGGGACGCCCCCTTGTCTCAAGCTGATTCCAGGGAACCCCAGTGGTGGGAGGGTGTGGTCAGAGGTCAGCAGGGCTGTTTAGACCAGCCTGGGGGCAGTGTAGGAAGGCCCAGCCACAGCTCAGATGTGGGTAACAGGCTGGGGGCCTGTCCCTGGCTGGGAGGGTCCTGGGCTCCTGGGAAGCCTGCCACCCAACCTGGCTGAATCAGGCCCCTCTGTGTCCCTGGGCCTGGTAATAACACTAGTTCTCATAGAGCTTCAGTCACATGCTGCACTTTCAGTAGGGACCAGGCCTTGTAGTACATGTGCCCAGATCCTTAGAGTGTCATCTCACCCTGAGTAATGGTCCCATGAAGCGATTGTCCTCTGGTTAGGCAGTGTTGTCACGGGCAGGTTATGTCCCTGGCCGAGCTGCCCATTGAGGCGTCCAGAGGATGCGGTGGCTCTCGGGTCCCTCTGCGCTCCCTTTCCTTGTGTGGAGAAGTCTCCATCTCTTGAGTCTGCTCCTCCTCCAGGAAGGACCCATTCTCTTCCCCAGCCTCCCTTTTCACTGGGGTTTGTCTCTGGGACCTGGCCCCACTAGTCAAACGTCCATGGTAGAAGTTCTAGCACCAAATGCCATGTTCAGCGTCCCTGGTATGAACCATGGGAGTCTCTGCCCCACAGAAATGGCACAGGGACTTAGCTGTAGCACTTTTGCAATGCACTTTGGGCAAAGTTCTTGGCCACGGAGCTGCTGCCTCAGTCATCTATTACTGTGTAAGCAGCCACCGCAAGCCTAGAGGCTTCAAACAACGGCAATATTTATTTTGCTCCTGAATCTGCAATTTGGGCAGGGCTTGGCAGACTCACTTCTGTTCCACGCAGTGTCAGTTAGAGTGATTGGTAGATGGGTGGGCAGGGACCATCTCAAGCTTGCTCACCCGCGGGGCTGGTGGTTGATGCTGGCTCCTGGCTGGGCCCTTAGTTGGGGCTGTGGCCAGGAAATCTACATGTAGTCTTCCACAGGGCTGCTTACTTTTCTCACAATATGGCAGCAGGGTTCCAACAATAAACAGAGGGAGAGAGAGAGAGAGAGAGAGAGAGAGAGAGAGAGAGAGAGAGAGAACATACCAGGCAGAACCTGTGTTATCTAGCTTCAGAAGTCACAGAAATCATGCAGCCAAGTGGGCCCACCTTCAAGGGAAGGAGAATTAAACTCTGCCCTTGGTGGGACGAGTGTCCAAGAATTTTCAGGCAGGTTTTAAAACTGGCACAGCTGGCATGTCTGGTTCCCAGCCTTTCCCAGAGGTTCTATGAGCTAACTAATATTTTAAAATAAATTATTTTCAGGTTAAGCTATCTGGAGAGGTTTCTACTGTCTTATTCATATAGCTGGTCAGGCTACACACCCGAGTTTGTCCGATTCCAAAGTCTGTTCTCCAAATCCTGTGGTGTCGACCACCTGGAAGGCACAAGAATAGAGCTCTCATGACCAATTCGTCCATTCATCCAACCAACCAATCAACCAACCAAAAACCACACATGTGATGAGCACCTCCCATTTGTCAGGCCCTGAAGATACAGTAGTAAACACATTTCCCTTCTGTGTACAGCCTGAGAGGTGCAACAGATAGTGAGGCTGTTATAGTGAAGTGTGATGAGTGCTGAAATAGGGAAACTTCGGGAACACAGGAGGTATGCCTAACCCAGAGGAATTAGGGGGTCGAGGAAGGTGTCCTAGGGAAATGACATTAAATCTGGGACATGAAGAATGAGTATGAATGAATTAAGCTGGTGGTGGTGGTTGTGGTGATGGTGATGGTGAAAGAATGCTCCAGCAGAGAGAGCAGGACATGCAAAGGCCCTGGGGCCGGAAGAGGCCTGCCCCTTTATAGCAGTAAAGGGAGCTGTATGTGGCTGGAGCACTGTAGGTGGAAGAGGGAGGAAACAGAGACATGACGCTGAACTGGTGAGTTAGGAACACGGCATGTAGCGCCTGATCACATAATTTAAGCAGAACCACAGTGTTGGACATCAGAAGTACTTAAGGAAGAAAAGAATTATTTGATAAAGTCAGGGGCCCATGTTTAAATTCTGAGCATTCAAATAATTATATCAGAATATCATTCAACAATTGCCTGAAGTGATGCCCGTTCATTCATTCCACAAATATTTATTTGAGAGCCTACTACATTCCAGGCAAAATCTATCACAGTTGTATAAAAAGGATAGCTAGCATGGTAGTGTTTGTTTTTCTGTGACTTATAAGGGAAACGTTTCTTTTTTTTCTCAATGGATACTCCTGTCTGACCCATGGTCAGGAGGAGGGGACAAATTAATACCAGCACTGCAGTGACAAATGCTAACTGTTCAGAGTCACAGATGTGGTGCCTTCGACCTGCTCAGGCATTACAGCCTTAGCTGTAACCGGGCAAAGTGCAAACCAATCGCCATTTCTCCATACGGAAAAGGAACAACACACAATCTTCCTGTTGCTTTGTTTTTTAAATTGAGATAGAATTAACATGCAACATTATATTAGCTTCAGGTGTACAAAATAATGGTTAGATATTTGTTTACATTGCAAAATGATCACCACACTAAGTCTAGTTAATATCTATCACCATACATAGTTACAGAACTACTTTTTTTTCTTGTGATGAGAACTTTTAAGAACTATTCTCTTAGCAGCTTTTGAATATACAATACAGTTTTATTAATCATAGTCACCATGCTGTACATTATTTAGCCAGGACTTACTTATCTTATAACTGGAATTTTGTACCTTTTGACTCCTTTCACCCACCCACCACCCCTTATCTCTGGCATCCACCAATCTGTTCTGTTTCTATGAGCTTGGTTTTTATTTTTTAGATTCCACACGTGAGATCATGTGGTATTTGTCTTTCTCGGTCTGACTTATTTCATTTAGCATGATGTTCTCTAGGTCCATTCGTGTTGTCACAAATGGCAAGATTTCATTCTTTTTATGGCTGAATAATATTCCATGGTATACATACATGAAATTTTCTTTATCCATTCATCTGTCGGTGGACACTTAGGTTTCCATATTCCTGTTGTCTTTTTGGATTGATGCTTGAAAAAAGCAGATACAGATGAAATGTTTCCTTGACGGCAGGTACATGAGACATGAAGAAGACCTAATGATGGGTGTAGACCTTTCCACAGACCACCCCTCATCATGATCTTTCTAGTTTAGTCAGCTGTTGGGAGCATCTGTACGTTACTGCACGCAGGAAGGATGATTGGGTTCTGATTTGTATAGAGGTGTGCATTTATCCCAGACCAACAGTTTAAAAGATAAGTTGGATTATAGCTAAAGCTGTAGGGTTTCATTGATCAAGGCCAGCATGGCTATCGACTTTCTGTTCAAACAGCCAACGACAAGGCAAATGAGTCGGATAGTGAGAGGCCGAGAAACTGGTGCCTTCACCATGCAGAAGCTGGCGTCCTCGTGTGCTGTGTGACCCACCTGAGATTCTTCTGTGGTAGTTTCCAGGATGAGGTAGGATCGTCTTTCAGGGTTCTCCTGCCTCAAGGGAGGGAGCCAGACATTTATATCCCACATCGACCATCACTGGATGTAGTGTGCCCCCGGGAAAGGGTGTGACGGAGTCCTGAAGGGGGCATCTGGGCAGCATGTCTCAGAATCCACTACACCGTCACTCCCACTACTTCCCTGAGCCTGAAGCCAAGGGTCACTTGTCATTTGTAGCTGCCCTTGCACTGTTGTTTGTCTTCTGGTAGAGATCATTTCCCTTTTACCTATGTCTCTAGAAAAAGTGGCAATGAAACACCCAGGGAAGCCTGCCTGTTTTGAGAAAAACAGAAGAGTGCATTGGTCTTTTGGGAGGTGAAGAATACGGGTACACCTCATTGTATTGTGCTCTGCAGATATTGAGTATTTTTTACAAATTCCAGGTTTGTGGCAACCCGGCATTGAACAAATCTATCAATGTCATTTTTAGCAACAGCATTTGCTTACTTCGTGTCTCTGTGTCACATTTTAATTATCCTTCCAGTATTTCAAAGTGTTTCATTGTTAGTATATTTGTTACAGTGATCTCTGATCAGTGATCTTTGATGTCACTGTTTTAATTGTTTTGGGGCACTACAAATCATGCCCATATAATATGGCAAACTTTATCGATGTTGTGTGTGTTTTGACTGCTCCCCTGACCAGCTCTTCTCCCATCTTTCTCCCTCTCCTTGGGCCTCCCTATTCCCTAAGATATAACAATATTGAAATTAGGTCCATTAATAACCCTTCAATGGCCTCTAAGTGTTCAAAGGAAAGGAAGAGACACACATCTCTCACTCTAAACCAAAAGCTGTAAGTAGTTAAGCTTAGTGAGTAAAGCATCTCAAAAGCTTAGACAGGCTGAAAGCTAGGACTCCTGTGCCAAATAGTTAGCCAAGTTGTGAATGCAAAGGAAAAGTTCTTGAAGGAAATTAAAAGAGCTACTCCAGTGAATATATGAAGGATAAGGAAGCAAAACAGCCATATTGCTCACATGGAGTTTTAGTGGTCTGGATAGAAGATCAAACCAGCCACAACATTCCCTTGAGCCAAAGCCTAATCCAGAGCAAGGCTCTAACTCTCTTCAGTTCTATGAAGGCTGAGAGAGGTGAGGAAACTGCAGAAGAAAAGTATGAAACTAGCAGAGGTTGGTTCATGAGGTTTAAGGAAAGAAGCTCTCTCCACAACATACAAGTGCGAGGTGAAGCAGCAAGTACTGATGTAGAATCTGCAGCAAATTATCCAGAAGATCTAGCTACAGTAATTGGCTACACTGAACAACAGCTTTTCAATGTAGACGAATCAGCCTTATTGGAATAAGATGACATTTAGGATTTTCATAGCTAAGGGAAAATCATCCATGTCTGGCTTGAAACCTTCAAAGAACAGGCTGATTCTCTTATTAGGGGCTAATGCAGATAGTGACTTTTAAGTTGAAGGCAATGCTCACTTATTATTTCCAAAATCGTAGGGTCCTTAAGAATTATACTAAATCGACTCTGCCTGAGTTCTATAACTGACACCACAGAGCCTGTATGACTGCACATAGGTTTGAAACATGGTTTACTGAGAATTTTAGGCCCATTGTTGAGATCTGCTCAGGAAAAAAAGTTTCCTTTCAAAATATTACTGCTCATTGACAATGCACCTGGTCACCCGAGAGCTCTGATGGAGATGTAGAATGAGATGAATGTTGTTTTCATGCCAATGGACATAGCATCCTTTCTGCAGCCTGTGGATCAAGGAATATGTTTAACTTTCAAGACTTATTATTTAAGAAATGAATTTCATAAGACTGCAGCTGACATAGACAGTGATTCCTCTGATGGATCTGGGCAAAGTAAATCGAAAACCTCTGGAAAGCATCCACCACTCTAGGTGCCATTAAGACCATTCATAATTCACGGGAAGAGGTCAAAATACCAACATTAACAGGAGTTTGGAAGAAGTTGATTCCAAACCCCAGGGATGACTTTGGGGGATTGAAGACTTCCGTGGAGGAGGTCACTGCAGATGTGGTGGAAATAGAAAGAGAACTAGAATTAGAAGTGGAGCCTGAAGATGTGACTGAATTGCTGCAATTTCATGACAAAACATTAACAGTGCGGAGTTGCTTCTTATAAATGAGCAAAGAAAGTGGTTTCTTGAGATGGAACCTATCCTGGTGAAGATACTGTGAAGGTTGTTGAAATGACAACTAAGGACTTAGAATATTACTTAAACCTAGTTGCTAAAGCGGCAGCAGGGTTTGAGAGGACTGACTCCTATACTGAAATAAGTTCTGCTGTGGGCAAAATGCTACAAACAGCATCACGTGTTACAGAGAAATCGTTTGTGAAAGGAAGAGTCAATCGATGCAGCAGATTTCATTTCTTATTTTAAGAAATTGCCACAGCCAACCCAACCTTCAGCAACCACCACCCTGGTCAGTCAGCAGCCATCCACCAGCAAAAGGATTACAACTCACTGAAGGCTCAGATGAGGGTTAGCATTTTTTTAGCAATATTTTTAAATTACGGTATGTACATTGCTTTTTTTTAAAAAAAATAATGTTATTGTACACTTAATAGATTCAGTATAGTATATACACTGGGAAACCAAAAAATTCATGACTCACTTTATTGGGATATTCACTTTGCCGTGGTGGCCTAGAACCAAAACTGCAGTATCTCCGAGGTTGTGCCTATATTCATTCATATGTGACTGATTTACACTCTGCCTCTCCACTTGTTCATATTACTGCAATGAAAATGTTTGGGTGTGTGACCACTGGGGAATGATTCGGCAGAGCCAGGAGTCACGGGAGCCACTTAGTTTAACAGGAACCAGGGCTCCTCTGACTGCACCATTCTTCTCCCCAAGATGGACCAGGCCTGGCTGAAAGGGCTTTTGAATAGAGCTCCTCTAGAGAGGCTTTGATTCAGCAGAGTCTTGTGGTAGATTCTCAGTTTCCTGTTGTTTTCAACAGGGCAAAAAACATGTTATGTATTTCTGCTTAACACATCACTCCAAATTTAGTGGCTTAAAACAGTAACAATATGTTAGCTCTCAGGATTCCGTGCTGTCAGGGTTCAGCAGGCTGTTTTGCTAGTGCAAGTGATGTCAGCTGGGGTCACATATGGGGCCCAGCTACATTCAGCTGGGAGCTCAGAGCTCGACTGGGGTTGAAATGTCCAAGACGGCCACTCATCCCTCAGGCCCTCTCTCTACGTGGCCTCTCGTCATCCAGGAGTCTGGCTTATGGCATGGAAGCGGAGCAACAAGAGCAAAAGTGGAAACTGTGAGACTTTTAAAGTCTAGATCTGCAACTGACACAAGGTAACTTCTGTGGCATTCTGTTGGTCAAAGCAACTCATTAGACCAGGTGAGAGTCAAGGGGAGGCAGAATAGATTCCTCCCCTCAGTGGAGGAGAAGGAAGAATGAATGACCACAATCACAACACTCTCATGTCTGTAGATCTCTGGTGAATGATTTAGATGCAGATACAAAAGGGGGCGGGGCACAGAGTCATCTTTTTCATGCTTCCCTGGCTCTGGAAGCACACTCTTTGGAAACCCCTTCCTTTGCTCAGTGGTACAGGCTATAAATGCCTTTCTGTAGATAGAGAGAGAGATGGGCTGTCTCCAGGGAGGAATTCTCTCAACAGTCTGTGGGGAGGAGTCAACAATTCAGTGAATTACAGCATCAGGAGATTTTGATGTTTAGCTTAACATCCCTCTGCGTAATTTCTTGCTGCTTGTCATGATCGTCACCATAGCCATCACATCAGTATTACCCTCAGCAGTGCAGAACCTTTATTAGGCACCTAATTTCATGCGGAATGGTGCTAGGAGATGGAGCGCAAGTACAGGAAGGCACAGCTCGGGCCGCCCACCGGGTGGTGCCTGAGTCTGGAACCGAGGTGACAGAACTCACGGGAAGGCCGTGAGGGACTCAACCAAGAAATGTGAATGGGCACCCAAACGCACAGCGAAGGGCTTACGTCGTGTCTCAACGAAGGCAGCTCAGCGTTGAAGGGCCACAGCACAGCGTTTTGAGTTCAAGTTCTTCTGCTTCTGCCGGTTGTTGAGGCTCAAGGTCAGTTTGCACAAAATTAATTTGCTGAAACTGTGAGATAGATTCCTCGATCTGGGTCTGAGCAGATTTTGGTTTTGCCGCCAAAGACAGAAGCAGAAGCAAGACATAGTCTACCTACAGAAAGAGAGGCGGGTGAAAGCCGCCCGTGGCACAGCTCATGCATTCACATATAAACTATAACGCGATGGGCAAGGTCTTGACCCCACAAATGTGAAACACTGGGGAGGCCAACGGCTGCGCTGGGCCAACACATTTAGCGCAAACCAGCCGCATAGCAAAGACTGAAGGAAAACTATAGTAGCAAATCCAGATTATATATACTGTTTTACCCACAGATACTTTAGCATAGAAAAAGACGGATTTTTTTTTTTTTTTTTTTTTTTTTTTAGCATATCAATGTTAAAGACAGTTTGCTTTGGAAACGGGCTTGTGGACTGGCGCTATTTCCAGCTTTATTTTGTCGTTATCGACTTGCTATTTGGGGCACACTTCCCCATTCAATAGAAGTGAATATATTAATTATTCTATTTACGTAACTTGGGACTGTATTTTAAAAAGGGGACTTATTTATTCAACAAATATTTGCTAATCCCTAACACGAGCCCAGAATGTGCTGTGCAGTGGGGACTGAGAGACAGAACACACCCGGGGATGGAGGAGATCAGGCAAATCGGCCTTGATACAAATGTAGCTTGATCCGCTCTTGGGCAGAGGTGTGGGGGGTGGCTTTGTGTCTGAGGGATATTTCTTTCTCTTGCCCACAATTTTAAAAAGGCACCTTGATCCTGGTCAAATTTGAAATGTTATTAATTAATTTGGGATATATAATATATAGCCCATTATAGATGAGCTATATATTATAACAAACAAAGGAGCTGTCTTTCTTGATGCGTGCAACTTCAATTAAAAGACTTGACTCGTTTCTTTCAACTTCCTCCCATGCAATATACACATTGCCTCTGCTTTGGTAGCAGAAAAGTTAAAATGAATTCTGTTCTTGGACGTGAGGGAAGAGCAAGAGAAGAAACATGGGGCTAGCTGGGTGGAAGGGGGGAAGGGCTGGGAGGAGACAGGGCAGATACCAGCAAGACCATCTCAACGTCAGGGCTTCCCCAAGTAGTAGCATCTCCAAGCCTGGGTTTGGAGATGAAGTGACCTAAAGCTGTCAAATGCCTGTGATTTACACACACACACACACACACACACAATCCATCTCTCTCTCTCTCTCTCTCTCTCTCTCTCTCTCTCTCTCTCCCCACACACACTTTTATCTTCTGGATCCATTTGGTCTAGTGCAGGGGGATGGTGGCAGCAGCCGCCTTAGGCAGGTGTCTTTCCCCTGCCATCCTTCTCCTCTGTTCCTTTTCTTGGTCTCTTGGCACCTACTGAATAAGAGGATCATCTATCCGATTTGTGTTAGAAGCTACTGCTTCCTGGCCTGGGGAACGGAGAGAGGACCTGTTCTGGGGACCTCCTTACTCCCTCCCTCCTCCTTCTCTCTGGGCTGGGATCTTGGGGCTGAATCTGAGCTTGGTGGGCCCCCTCCTGTATGCAGCTACATGAGCTCAGCCCCTGGGCGCCATGGGCAATATGCTTGGGCCCAGGCCCTGAGCTGCCAAGCGGGTTAATTAACACTGGTGCCCAGGAAGCCCCGTCTGTTCCCAGCACTTGTGCTGCTCCAGTCCCCGCACCTCCCCGACTCCCGAAGCAGCAGAATTCCCCGCTTCCCACCCTGCTGTCTCCGGAGTTGTTCCGTCCCTAAGTGCCTTGCCATGGGCCACAAATCAGTTGTCACAAGTCTAGGTAAATCTTGCTCTCTACTCTGCAGGACAGGTAGGACAGGTGGGGTGGGGAAGGTGGGGAGGAGGGGAGGGGCAGCTCCCACCAGTGATGGATCAACCCTTTCTGCGCTGCCCACAGATCCCGAGGCCACTTCCCTCCTTTGTCAGCAGCAGGCACAGCCTCCACGAGGACGGTTTTGTGGCGATTCTGACGTCATAGTTGGGTTCCCCCAGTGCAGAGCCTGAAACAAAGGTTTGTGTTCACTGGTTTATTTGAGGGCCTACAGGAAGCAGGGGCTGAGGGAAGAGCGGCTGGGAAACAGAGAGGGAGGAAGTGCCAATGAGAGGTCCATTATTACGATTGCTGCTGGGGGCAACAGGGATCTATCTTACAGGTGAGAAAAATGTCTTTAAGAGGACCACTTCCCAGATGGGTTCAGAATGTGTGAAGTCTTTCCAGGCACATCCATCATCCTCCAAATGGACAGGTGAGGGTTGGGGGCACTGAAGGGAAGCCCTAAGTTGCAGTGAAATGGGTTCTAATCCAGACGGTGGGTCTAGAGTCTCTCTCCTACTTAAAAAGACTTACACTCATTCAATATAGCAAATGCTGGTTGAACACCTCCTGCTGTAGCTCATGGAATCTGAGATCTCATTGGCTGTAAGGCCATGCTGTTATTCTAAGAAGCACTAAGATAAAAGCTGCCAATTAAAGTATGATACACTGTCAAACGTAAGACACTTTCCTAGTTCAGAGATGAGAAAGTGTGAAAAGAATGTGGGTCTCGGGATAGGTACAGCATACACTACACCCTCATGGACATAGTTGGGGGTCACTGCCTTTGCTCCCAGGAGAGAAGAAACACCATGCAGGGATGGCAAGAATAGCAAGGTAGAATAGGATTAGGGGAACAAATCAAATACTTTCAGAGCACAGAGGAAGGAGAGATGAATTCTGGTGGGGAAGAATCAGGGAGGACTTCCTGGAAGAAGGGGCAGTATCTGAGCTGGGCTCAGAGGATGGCAGGGTTTGGACTATTGGGGCTGAAGGGGAAAGGCGCTCCATGCTGTGGAAATCACACAGCAAAGGCTCTGAGCTGTCCTAGAAGTACAGTGATTGTACTTATCTGGAATGTAGGGTTTGTGGGTGAGCAGAAAAAAAAAGGTTGAGAATTAGAAAAGCAATGAACATACCCTTTGACCAAGGAATTTCACTCCTAGGTCTATGCCCAAGAGAAACTCCTACTTGAGTGCACCGGGAGACAAATATATCAATATTTACAGCAATGCTGCTTATGACAGCAAAAAATGAGAATGTACCTGAGTAAGAAAATGCAGGGAGCAGCCTTCTCAGCGTTTCATTAGGAAAATCAGCCTGGCTTCAGAGGAGTGGGAGAGGCTGAAAGACAGACACTTTTAATGGATAGTCCAGACCACAGGGTGTGAGGTTCTGGAGCTGGATGGTGGCAGTGAGAACAGAGGAGAAGGAGCAAGTATGAATGACACTGTAAGGGAAGGGTTGACTGAACTTGATGACGGGAAAGTGCCAGGAATAGAGACTGGGAATTTAGGACCAGGAGCAGGGGTCTTTTTTGTTAAAGGAGAGGGCAGCAAGGATGATTTATTTGATCTGTACATGAAACCTCCCAGGGCACTATAACTTGCATTTAAATCCGCTGGCTTCAGTGACATGGTTCTGCCCCCATTTCTCTTTTGTTCTCACCCTCCTTCATTAGCTTCTCTGCTCCCTTAGCATTCAGGTTTCCAAGGGCCCTTCCTTTGGGTCCCAAGGCTCCTTGTTTTGTACACACCCTCTCTGGGGGTTCTCTTTCCATCTCATGAGCTCCACCTCTGTCTGACATCATCTGAGGGGCCCACAGTCCTTTCAACTTAGCATTTCTCTGATGAAATCCCTTATCTTTCCAAATCTCATCTTTTCCTTGTGTTCCACACACAAGTGGACAGAACACTACCATCCACATGACTACCCAATCCAGAAACTGGGTCTTCTTTTCACTGCCTCTAGCCAAGCAGCTTCTTCTGACCTCCCCTTTTGTGCCTGTTCTCGAATTCTTTTGGCTCACCTTTGGGTTCTGGGCGTTGCTGTACAACGAGCTCTAAGGTCTGGCCTGACAGCAGTGCAGTGAGTACCTGGGGCTTTCTACCCAAGCTCGTGGGGACTTGCTTACGTCATTCTTGCTTACGTGCAAACTTGGAACTCCTAGGAAGGTAATATTCCTCTGGACAAACCTTGACCAATGGAGGCAGGAGCTGATGGGTAAATATTCCCTCCGTCCATATTTTGAGAGGACAATTCTGAGGTGTCTTCCACACACTTCATCAGGCGTTCCCACCTCAGATGCCCAAGAAATATCTTTTTGGACTAAATTCTAAATTTAACTCACCACTGATACAAACTTCATGTTGCCCACATTTCTTACAGTTGCTGGTCCCATGGGGTATCAGGCTGCAGGGAAATGCTGGGACAAAGGTTGTGGACGGTGCCCTTAGCTGCTGGGTCAAGGAGGGGATTGGATCTCCTCTATGCCCTACTTTACACAAACACTGCCCTTATCCAGCTGGTTCCTTCCTTTCTCTTCAGAAACATACACCCCACTTCCGAGTACCAAAATCGGCACCAGTTTCCTCGAGCTGCCATACATAGTACCACAAAACGAGTGGTGTCAAACAACAGAAATTTATTGTCTTATATTCCAGAAGGCCGGAAGTCCAAAATCAAGGTGTCCACAGGATCACCTCCAAAGGCTTTAGGGAAGATTCCTTCCTTGCCTCTTCCTAGCGTCTGACGGTTGCCAGCAATCCCTGGCGTTTTGGCTTGTAGTTTCATTATTCCGATTTCTGCTTCTGTCATCACGTGGCCATCTTCCCTCTGTGTGTCTCCAAATTTCCTTTTCCTTATAAGGACACCTGTCATTAGATTTAGGATCTAATCATGACTTGCTTACATCTGCAATGACCCTATTTCTAAATAAGGTCACATTCACAGAGACCAGGGTTAGGATTCCAACATATCTTTTATTTGGGGACACAATTTAATGCACAACAACTACAACTCATGAACACTTCCCATGTGTTAGGGATTGGGTCAGGCGGGCTGCCCACAGGGTCATCTTTAATATTCCCCACCACCCTGCCAGGTAGGAGTGTTGTCAGCCTGCTTTTACATGTGTGGACACGGAAGCTCAGAGAGGCCACACAACCAGCTGAGAAAATGAGACCACCCTGTGGTGTATGTTATGCCTCAGCAGCTCCATGGGCACTGTGAATAAGATGGTTTTGAGGGAGCTACAGAAAAAAGGAGCCCAAGGCCCGGTTTTCAGCAAGCTTAAATCTCATGGTGGAGTCAGGATCAAAATATCTGAAGAAAGCAGGAGACTCTGTAGAAGGGAAATGGATGTGCAATTATGAACCAAGCGCCTCAGAATCTGAGGTTGAGCAAGGCCTGGGCTACTTTTATTTTCTAAGGCTCCCACCATAGTAGGGGGGTGTGGGGAGAAGGAATGCTCACACAGGGTTTCGTAAAGTACGAGGTAGTTTAAACATTTACATTGAACAACTGAACACTTTGGCATGTCAAAAACACAACGTCAGCGTACGTAGCCTCAGTTGGAGACAATATCAAAAGCCTGAAAACTGAAGCCTCTGGGATTGTGAGCTTCTGGTTCTGGGATGAATATGGACCACAGAGAAGAGCAGACGTGAGCAGCACATGCTGGCGAAACAGTGAAAAAGGGGTTAGCACCACCGGCACTGTGCTGCTGGGAGGACCAAAATCTCCCACTGCACCATGACCTGCAGGGATGGCTGTGCATGTGAGGGTCAGGAAGGGGCGGGGCCTGTACAGAGCAGTCTGACAGAGCAGTTGGTGACCCCGTTTTCCCAGCTTTCATCCAAAGATGTCCCAGATGTCCTGGGAGAGCCGTTGGGTGCACTCAGTTCTGCGTCTCCATGCCTCTGCCAGTTTGGCCCCAGACAATGGTCTCCATCAGCAAAAGGTTTTTAGAGAAAACCTTTGCCTGGGGGACCTACAGCATGTGGCTTCAGAATTAATCCAGAAAAAGATCCCTGTTGTGAAGGGGAAGGGAGCTGCTAGCCTCGATACAGCTCCTTGGAGCAGGCGCTGGAGGCTTGGATTCAAGTAAAAGTGGTACATCCCATTTTGCTTTCCGATCTTCTTAGGATAAATTTCTTCACCTGCAATCAGATGTACCCTGCTCCCATCACAACCTGCTGAATCAGGATCTGGGTTGAGGCAGGGAGGGGCTAAGGTATTGTGGGTGATTTTTTTTTTTTTTTTTAGAAAGAATTTTTTTTTTTTTAATTGGGGAAGGGGAACAGCACTTTATTGGAGAACAGTGTGTACTTCCAGGACTTTTTTCCAAGTCAAGTTATTGTCCTTTCAATCTTAGTTGTGGAGGGTGCCATTCAGCTTCAAGTTGTTGTCCTTTCAGTCTTAGTTGTGGAGGGCGCAGCTCGGCTCCAGGTCCAGTTGCCTCCAGGTCCAGTTGCCATTACTAGTTGCCGTTACTAGTTGCAGGGGGCGCAGCCCACCATCCCTTGCGGGAGTCAAACAGGCAACCTTCTGGTTGAGAGGATGCGCTTCAGCCAACTGAGCCATTCCGGAGCTCAGCGGCAGCTCAGCTCAAGGTGCTGTGTTCAATCTTAGTTGCAGGGGGCGCTGCCCACCACCCCTTGCGGTACTCGAGGAATTGAACTGGCAACCTTGTGGTTGAGAGCCCACTGGCCCATGTGGGAATCGAACCGGCAGCCTTCGGAGTTCGGAGCTTGGAGCTCTAACCGCCTGAGCCACCGGGCCGGCCCTGTGGGTGATTTTTATATGCATTAAAGTCCGTGCTCCATCACTCTAAGCTTTGGGGTGGAGTTAGGCTGGGGTTGATGGCATAAGTTGCTGATTCTTGAGTAGCAGGTGAGTCAGTTCAGGTGACTGGGAAGGAGAAGGCCACATGCTAGGTTGGGTGGGGGGTGGGCCAGCATGCTGGTGGCTACGTAGGGAAGACTGAGCAGGCAGCATCCTCTGAGCCTCGGTTACTAAAGCCTTGTATCAACCTGTTATCTTGCCATTTATTATGGTTGCCATTGCTATGCAGCAAATCAGCCCAAACCTAACGGTTTAGACAAGAACGATCATTGTATTTTCTCTCACTGTTTCTGTTGGTAGTGAATTCAGGAAAGGTTCAGCTGAGTGGTTTTGTCTTGGGGTCGCTCATGCAGTTGTAGTCAGATGGTGGTTGGAGCCAGAACATCAGGAGTCTGGAGCAGCTGGGGCCTAGCTGTACATCTCTTCGTTTCCCTTTGGGTATCCTCACGTGCCTCTCTAGGAGGCCTTTGTGTGTGAGGTTGTGTGGGCTTCCTTACACATGGTCACTTCATGGGCCTTTTCACAGCATGGTGGCTCAGGGCCTACGCAAACGTTCCAGTGAACAGAGTGGAAGCTGCATAACCTTTTATGACTCAGCCTTGAAAGTCACGACATCACTTCCGTCACATGCTATTGGCTACAAGTGAGTTAAAGCCTATCTAGATTCAAGGTGAGTGGGCACTGACCCCCGACCCTCAATGGAAAGATTAGCAAAGTCATGACTATAGAAGCTCGTGTGGGGTGGGAGATATTATATATGTATTAATTAATTTATATATAAAATAGTAAATATTATATATAATATTTAATTCTGGGTGTGAATATATATTACACAATATATGATATACTAAGTTATATATATATACTATATATATACTATGTATACTATATATACTAGTATATATATACTATGTATACTATGTATATTATGTATACTATATATACTAGTATATACTAGTGTGTGTGTGTGTGTGTGTGTATATATATATATATATATACTATGTCACACTCTGAATCAAAACATTGTTTTAAAAACTGAAATTTCCTCTGCTGATCTGTCTGGCAGTGATAGGGCAAACGGCCTTTCCTAGGACTGTTCTCCAGGAGTTGGACTCTCATTTTGACAATGAGGAGCTGGAAATTCTTTTCTTTTTCTGAAAATATGCCATACATAGTGTTTCTTCGGCTATCATTAAAAACAATTTGCTTGTTTATGCATAAATGGGTGCCTAAGAAACACTTCTTCCCATTTTATTGATGAGGCAACAGGTTCAGAGAAAAGACTCAAGATCCAGCATAATAACAGAACTGGGATTAACTACTGTGTTTCCCCGAAAATAAGACATACCCGGAAAATAAGCCCTAGCATGATTTTTCAGGATGACATCCCCTGAACATAAGCCCTAATGCATCTTTTGGAGGAAAAATTAATATAAGACCCGGTCTTATTTTCGGGGAAACACAGTAGGATTAAGAATTTCTTGTTTCCATGGGCATATATTTAACACTACAAAATTGTACAATTAAAAATGGTTAAGATGTCAATTTAAGGTTGTGTGGTTTTTTTTTATCACAACGAAAAAAAGAATTTTTGGTTTCCATACTAAAGCCTCCATCAGGTGATCCCTGTGGGTGTGGGGAAGCTGTTTGCAGTTTTCAGGAGCCGTTTTGCAAAGTCTGGAAGCTGCTGACACTCCAAAACTCATACAAAACCGAGGGCAGTTTGCTCCCTCGCTCCGAGACCTTCAGTGGCTTCCAGCACCAATGGAATCCGGTCTAAATCTCTTTGCAGGGTGTTCAGGGCCCTTGGTTATCTGATGTGCTTCCAGGAGGACTGGGTACCTTGCTGACCTCCCACACCTTCAATAAAAAAGGGGAAGAAATGGTCAGGTTTCTTGTATGTTTCAGTCCTCAAAATCAATTCAAACTTGTTGGAGGCCAACAGGCATTTGGTAAAGATTGTAGTTGCTGGAAAAGATTGCAGTTTCTGGAAAACCCACTACCCCATTGCTCCCCTGCCCCCAACACCCACCCTCTCTTTCTTGAAGAGCTCTTGGGGGTTTTAACAAAGGAGAGAGACCCACTTTGAAATTTCCTTTGTTCTGTCTGAGGCATGAAGCTGAAAGAGAATAGGCTTAGCTGTCTGGACTGACACAGGAGTGATGGGGGTGAGGACAACAGGCAGCAGAGGAGGCAAGAGAAGTCTTGGGGACATTTCCATATGTTGAGGAGTTTGTGAAAGAACTTGAAGCCAACTGCACTTTTTTGAACAGTGCTTGAACCGCACGGATCTAATGTCTCAAGTGGCCCATAAAAATTTTACTACATTTTGTCCACCCATGGATACTGTGACCTAATGTGACCCAATCAGAAATCTGTTTTGGCAATGTTTTCAGAGGGGATTGCAATGGCCCGGGCTGCGGCCGCATTGACAGTATTTGCTTTAATCAGGAATGATGGCTTCTGGTGGGAATGAGAAGCAGGTGGTACGGGGAGCCGTGAACTTTGTCACACAGCAATGACTTCTGTAAAATTCACAGCAGTTCTTTCCAATTCTGTCTCAGTGAGCTGGAGTGACTACATATGTGTCCTATGGGCTGCAAGTAATGATGCAAATGGAGTTTCATTTCAATCTTGAACTCACGGAAGGGAAGCTTAAATGGGTAAAACAAGAATCATTTTAATTGTTTGAAAGTATTTTACCCTATTCTTTTGTTTCAGATTAAAGAAATGAAAAATATGAGCCAATTTGTCCAGTCTATTGCAGTTAGTCTGTTTGGAGGATATGTCTTCTAAATTGTCAATTAGCTGCCCATGGTTGGTTTAACACACCCCAAGGTACAGAGTGTTCACACGAAAATGCCTGGCTTCCAAAATGATGACTGGTTTTATTCTGAAGACCGTAAAAACTTTGAGACTTTTCTCAGTATTTCTAAAAGTGAGATATTATTATCAACAATTCCTCTGGATTGCTATTCATTTGATTCAACACCAGATGCCTTTGAGCCATCATTTGATGGTCTGCTTTATGACTATTCTGACATTATCTTGTCAACCACGTTAATCTTCATGCTTCTTATAACTTAGTTTCTTGTTAACCTTTCAGACGAAGCCAAGAAATCACAACGACATTATTAATACCATTTCTGGCAACAGTAACACCATCTTGGTGAATTCAACATAATTTTAGAAGAGTCCAAATGACTTTATTAGAAACAGACCGCAAATAAAAAATTTTGTGACTTTGATGAAAATAATATTAGATGTAAAACTTCAAAGTGGTAGAAGTGCTTTGCAGAACATAATGCTATTTGAAGCAATAAGGAAATTACCATGATGACCACCACCACCAGCACCACCACCACCAGCACCAGCACCACCAGCACCACCAGCACCGTCATCAGAACCCTGTGAGTGACAGCAGTCCGGAAATGCTGATCCTGCAGACAGCAAGGCCGCTAAAGCAGCTCTGGTCAGCTGTGTAATGGCTTTTTGTTGTTCCTGATTTTATCATTTTTTTGCAGAGCCATGGCTTAGCAAGTATGGCTTTTCTAAGACTGCCTTCTGGCTTCATTAAATTTGCTTCAATGCTATGGCAAAATAAGACTGGTGACTGAATCCAAATTCACAAAAATGCAAAGCAGAAGAGCCACCAGAAATTGTGAATGGAGAGGTCTAATTCAGTCAGGCTTGTGGTATTTGGGTGAATGACCAAAACAAACTTTGCTTTCCCCTGGAGCTGTGGCCACCATCATTGTGGAACTGTGACCCTCACTCACTGGTTATTTGGTTTGTTGATATTTCCCCCTACTTTTAAAAGAGGTTTTGTAAGCCATATATTTACATAAGGCATGTATGTATTTCAATTTAGGCAACATTGATTTCATTTTATTTTGAAAGCATTTTATTGATTTTACTATTTAAGAGATTTGGAGATGCTTTGGGTTTTGTAACGCCGAGGCTGAGAACAGCCATTCCAGATAGATCAGCTACAGGATTTGGGCATCTGTCAAATAACTTCTCCCAATTCCAGACTGTGGGAAACAAGAGAGACTCAACAACTTTTGTTTGGCTGTGGTGAGTGAGAAGCTGTGATTTGGAGGATAAGGGCTGAGCTGTAACCTGCCGAGACATTTTCAGTGGTCCCTCTTTGAGCCTTACCAAACACCTTCTTCACCACCTTGATAGAAGTTGCTAGTTGCCATGACCAAAAGCCTTGCTCCCCTCTTAGAACTGCTGACTCCCAGGAGGTACATGACTGCTGGAAACAATACTACAATTTCCAGCCTCTCTTGCTGATTGTGTGATCAAGTGACTAATTTCTGGCCCATTGGTCAGGATGTAAGCAGAAGAGTAATGCGGCAGCTTCTAAGGACCTTCCCTCAAAGAGGTAACTGGCTCAGGCCCCTCATCCCTTGTACCCCTTCCCTCCAACCATGAAGATGAGGGCCACACCCTAGAAATGGCAGAGCAAGAAAATTGGGAGAAGTCTAACGGGGGTGCCTGAATCCAGAGTCTTTCATGACAGCAAAGAAACTTACATCTTCTGTAAGCCCTTTTTTTCCAGGACTCTTACTGGGAACCAAACCTAATTTTAATGTGTAACTTCCTTTTTTTCCTTCAAAATTTACCTGCTTATATTAATTCCTGCAAACCAGATTCATTCTTGTGACTAGATGGGGTTGTCTAATACATCCCAAACAACTACATTAAAAACTTGCTTTCCAAAAAAATTCTGCACTCTTCCCACTGTTTCTGGGGATTTCTGGCATGTGTGCCAGTCACTTCTTTCCCCACCTCAGGTCCTGGATTTTTCTTTTATCATCACTGTTGTTGAGGTTCTTCATCGATACCCACACAGTGTCAATTAGGGTGGCTTGAATGCTGTGGGCTGCCGTCATCTGAAAGCTTGTTCACTCACATGTTTGTAGTTGGTGCTGATCTTAGCTGGGCTGTCAGGTGGGACACCTCCATGTGATCTCTCCATGTGGCCTGGGCTTCCTTACAACATGGCGGCCGAGGGTGAGAGGGGATCGTCCTCAGAGAGTGAGCTAGGCAGAAGCTGCATTACCTTTTATTAACTCAGAAATCATGCAGCATCACGTCCACCACTCTGTTTGTTGAGGAGTCACAAAGCCCTGTCCAAGTTCAAGAGGAGTGAAAATAGATTCCACCTCTTGTTGGAGGGTGACAAGATTCTGGAAGAACATGTGGGAATTGAAATATTGTTATGGCCATTTTGGGGACACACAGTTGGCCACACCCATCATGGGGCACCCTTTACTGGCCATCACGCCTGGGTTCCGGGGATTGCTGTCTTCCAGTGAGGTCCTCGTCTACCCCACTATTCTCAGGTTATTCTTCTCAGTAAACTTGCGTCATTTGTGTCAATTCAGGGAAAACCGAAAGCATCCACTCTTAAAATTATTATTATTAAGCAGAGCCGATGGGTTCTCTTTGTCTCACCCTTCCCGTTCCGAGCTCTACTCTTGACCTTACCTTTCATAACCAAGAGGCTCATTCAAATGTCTCTTTAAATACTGGTTCTCTTCTAAATGAAGAAATGGGCATAAATAGCAGACACTTTAAACAATTTTTCTTTCTCCCTCATACATCGCTGACTCTTTTAGGCACTGATCTATGTGCAGATAATGACATTTGGAGGGACTTTGGCATAAGGCAAAACAAATGAGAATCTTTGTTTTACATTTATTAACAAAGTGATCTTGTGCAAGTTGTTTAGCTCTTTCTGCCTTTGTTCCTTCATCTGTAAAAATAAGACTACTATTCCCCACATTAAAAATGGGGAATTTAATAGGGTGACATTGAGACATGGTGTGACACGGTGTGAGGAGGGCTTAGCACCACAGGAGTGTCTGAAAAGTGAAAGCTGGCGATCTTATTGGTGGGGGTTGGTTGAAGGGGATAAAAAAGTTTTGTAAGTTGTTAAAAATTTATAATAAATCCCCAAAGAGATGTGCTTTTAAAAGCATACTTATTAAACATTTATCAACAGGGGAAAACTTCTTAGGAGAGAATTGAAAAACATTTTAGCATAAAGGTGATTTTCTCATATTTGAGCAAAGCTTAAAAGAAAGAGTGGTCAGTAGAAAACAGTCCCTAGTCCTTGGACTCAAGGATGGTCCCACGATCTCGATGGAGCTCGGGCTCATCATCTGTGACATGAAGAGTATGTGGTACCAACCACCCTCTGAGGTCCCATATACCTTGGCACCTGTGCTTTTTATGTTATACTATAAATGAAAACATTTTATCAAATGTGTGGTTAGTATGGATTATATTGAAGAAACATATCCTGTTTTTCTTGCGTGAAAGTCACTGTAGTGAGAGCAGACTGGAATTATGTTTGGGGTGAAATACTTTTCTTGGTGGGCTGGTTTTCTTGGTAGTCTTTAGACCAAGGGTCTCATTTATAATAGGACAACCTGTCCCTAGCCGTTCCCCCAAAACATGGGTGGTGTCCTTGGTGCTGAATTACAGTCAAGGAGTCCAGTAATGAACACCCAAAATCAACATCTCTGCTTTTGATGAGAGGGAGGGAAAGAGGGAGGGAGGGAGGGAGGGAAGGAGGGAAGGAAGGAGAGAGAGGGAGTGAGACAGAGAGACAGAGAGAGGAAGAAGAAGAAGAAGGAAGAGGAGGAGGAGGAGAAATCTGACACATTCCTGGGTTTTTTTGGAAGAGGGAATGAGGGAAAGTCTAGAAAGAACAAGATTCTTGAAAATAAATCCATGGTGATGCCCAGGGAGTGAGTGCTGCCCAGAGCTTTTCAGGGCTTCCCTGTGTTGTCATGGGTGTTAATTAGTCAATGTTTGTCCCTAATTTTCGAGTCCCTGTGAGTTAAACATGAGCGGGGAGCTATGACTCAGACGCTAAACTATTTTCAAAAGAGAAAGTGTGTTAGGGTTTCTCTGTGGTGGAGCCTGTGTTAGAGGTTCTGAGTGGTGGGACCCCCAAACATGTAATGTCACATATGGAGAATACCCTTTTGAACACTGAGTAACATCTTGCCAAAATGTGTTGATAATATTTGGCTAAAAAATTTTAAGTTAAAATTAAATTTGCAAAATGATGTTTTAAATAAGTACCTTGGAAATCTAGAGAGAATTGGAATCAACAGGGTCCTTAAGAAAGTTCCCTTCCTTCTTTCCCCCGGTCCTTTCTCACACCTGTATCGACATAAGAAAAATAGGCCTTTTCATAATATAAAGTCTTTATTGGTGGATTAAGCAACAAAAGTTTATTCAACCATTATTTATTTCATATCTTTTCCATTCAAAACACTAGATGTGCCTTATTTATCTTTGAAGTCGTCAGAGCAGCTAGAATTGAATTGCACTCATTCACTCAACAAACATTCATTGAACACCCACTCTGTGCCAAGCCCTGGGCATGGAGTGGTGTCTTGTGGAGTTTTAATCCAATGCTTCCATTTAATATGCATTCAGTGGATTGATTTCCTTAAATAATTACCTATCAGGAAATGTAAAATCCTTAGATTCTTAGATATGTGCCAGATACAAGAATGAATGTTTTTATTAACTCAGAGTAGACTCTCAAAATCATCAGTTGTTGCTGATAATTTATATAAAATATAAATGATCTTGCCTTTACTTTCAATTAAAATTTTGCTTTTTAGTTTAATCCCTCTCAGGTGAAAAGATGCTTCCTGGTTGCCATCTTGCTTTGAAGAAGCAGATTTGTTTCCTAGTCCCAGGTAACCACCAGTGTACAATCTATCTTCAGGTAGACCACTGAAGATGGTAGAGGTCATCAGGAAACTCCTCAGGTTTGAAGGGAGAGTTAGGGGTTAAAAATAATACCTACTATTATTATTGACATAGTCGTGTTTAGAAAAACAACATAATATAAGGTGCTTATAAATTAGTTTGTATAAACTAAAATATACCAGCCCGTAGACCTCTTTAATTCACTAAGAACACTTTTCATGTACACCACGCATGATAAATAGTATTTGATTATTTGGATTATTGATACAATTTGGATCGTTTTCTTTGTTTGTTTTCTGTGGCATGCGTGCTGGTCTCAGGGAATCTTAAAGGACTACATATGGCAAAGTATATGTCTGTAATTGACATTCATGTTTAGGAAATTGCTCGGTTATAAATGAGTTGCTTTCCCAAACGCCATTTGTTAAATCACCATGTGGCATTCACGGCATATTTCTCAGTAAAAGTACCATTATTTCCATTTTGTACATATGTCAGAACGCTCATTTCGGGCAGGGCCAGAGTCTTTTTCACTTTGGTGTCCAGCACCTACTACCATGTTTGCTTGCAGTACATGCTTGGTAGTAGAAAGAATGACTGTATCCTCCTCTTTCAGAAAATCCCCTTCCATCCCTCCACCTCCTGCTTTCTTTGAATTCTTCAAGATTCAGCTCAAATGTCACACCCTCAGTGAGGCCTCCCCCGAGTGACCCCAGGCAGGACGTATTAGTGCTTTTCTCAGCACCCCCATAGGACCTTCAACAGGTACCACTTGTCACACTGCATATCGATGAATTGGTGACAATTTTCCTGGTGTCCTTGTGAACTTCTTGAGGGCAGGGACCCTGGCTTACTCACCTGTGTATCCCTAACACCTAGTCCAGTACCTGAAAGCTGGTTGTATTAGGTTGGTGCAAAAGTAATTGCGGTTTTTGCAATTATTTTTAACCTTTTAAACTGCAATTACTTTTGCACCAAACTAATAGCTAAATTTAAAAAGGTAGTTAAATCAATACCCATTTGTTAGAGTGGCAGGCCAGCCCAGAAAAAGTTACTATAACCTGTGATGTGGACGAACGCTCCTACCCATGGAACCTACCACTGTAGGTAATTTCTAGGTAAAAACTCATTCTGAAGTTCAATGTTGGAAAGGGAAGTGTCCAGTATGGGGGGTTAGAAGGAGTCTTTTGGGGAGGGGAGGGGAGAAGCGGAAGGAAATCCCAGGCATTTGCAATAGTAATACAGTGACCAGGGGAAGAGTTTCAGGACCAGTGATAGATGTGTCCTCAGCAAGGACAGCCATTGACATGTGAGGGACAGCCCTCACATTTAGAAACCAGAGAATGCTTGTCAAGGAAAACCCACCTCGTCTCCCTCGCTGGCTGGAGGTGTAGTGTACTATGGGGGACTGGATCTCCTCTGCTCACACTCCCATGACATATGAAAGGTCTGCCAATTAAGTTCACGAACTTGCCACAATGTAAGCACACAGTGGCAAGTTCGCTCACTTCATTGTCAGACATGGGAGGCTCCAGCCTGGCTCGCCGGGGGTGTGGGGTGGGCAGTGTATGAGGCAGCCACCGGACACTTGGTTTGCTCTGTACTCTGGGGACAGATAACTGTGTGTTCAACGCACCGAATGGTGAAGAGACGCTCAGATATCCCTTCTGGGGGAGTCATGTGCTGCAGTGTTAGTGAGAGAAAAGAATGTGTCAAATGTGCCAAGGATGACTTACTTAAAACACAAAACCCAAACCCACTGAGGGCCTTTAAGAAATGGCAGCTGACTTCTGGCTTCAAATCTGGCTGTCTTCCTCCCACCCTCTGACTGGCAGCACAATAGGTCAGTTTGACTAAAGAAGCTAAGTGCCGGCATTTAGAGTTAGTTCTTCCATGTGATATTCCTAACCAGCCACAGTGAAATTTAAAGCAGGCAGTGGATGGTGAGACAGAGTGGAGCCCTGGCGGTATCCGGCCTGATCTTTGCACACGCGGAGTCCCACATAGGGCAGGAATCAAAGTGCTCCCGGTTAGATTTGCATTCTGCTTTGTTCTATTGGGTGAAACTTTAAAAAGAGAACTACCCCTTCTGGTCATTTGGGGAAGGGTGTGGAGACAGAAAGGGGCGGAGGAAAGCATATATTGAAAGACAAGATTGCAGAGACAGATGAAGTCCGGTGATGGCTAGCGGCTCTGTCTTGCTGCCGTCCGGCAGAAGGCCAGGAGGAGGGGAGCATAAACAGAGGCATCTGGTCCCCCAGCATGGAGCAGCGGGTCCGTGAACCATGGCAGATGCAGCCTCAGCTGTGATTGGGCACGAGGCATCGGTGTCCAAGCCTGGGTCACGCGCAGGGCCCGTTTTAACTGTGACAGTGCAGTGTCAAACTGCCATTCTTTCTTTCTCGGCTGGTTTTTTTTTCTCCCTCTGAAATCTGCCAGCTCTCGGAAGCAGCATAGACGAGGCCCCTCGGGTTCACAGGCTGGAGGAAGCAGGCAGGGAAAAGCAGTGAGTGACATCCAGAGAGTGACACTGGAGGGGGAACGAGAAAGCCAGTAGCAAGCACAGAAAAATGTAAAAAGAAGCCTCTTTGGGTTTTGCGTGGTGGGCAGGATTAAGTTTAGAGGAGGCACAGGTGCTGTGGTTAGCAAATTATGAAGGAGACATTTTAAGGCTTTGCTTGTGAGGTGCAGATATGCACTTTGGGAAGCCGAAAGGAAAGTGTTCTGTATCACAACTTAGGAAGACCGCCAGTAGTTAAAAATCACTTGATATGTTCATGGAGGAAACCAAGTAAATAGGTATATTTGAGTAAGGGATGCTATGTTTTGCCAAAATGTAACTTTGCTTTTCCAGCTCTCTGGGGTGTTTACTCACTGTAAGTACCCTCACCCCAATGTGGGGAAGTGGGGAGGGGGGAGGGAAATGGATCCTTTTCTGAAGGTGGTGCCTTTGGCAGCTAATGATTCTGAAACCTCTTCTGGAAGCAACTCGCAACACCCTGCCTGCTTCCATTTTGGGTTTTGCTCAGTCTCTCTCTCTCTCTCTCTCTCTCTCTCTCTCTCTCTCTCTCATTAGGAAGGAGGAAATTATTTCCAGGAAATTATTTCCAGGACTTGGTTTATTAAAAAAACAAACACACAAACACCACACTTCCAGGTCAGGTTTTTACTTTCCGTTTGTTTCTGAGAGCCTGGAGGCGGGCAGGGAGGGAATGCTGCAGGCTGGCTCAGAAGAATGTGTCATCAATTGTCTGAGTCTGGGGTGGTAAAAGTCACATGTCTTACCAACCTTTCCTTCCATGCTCAAGCCTTTTGTGTTTATCCTCTGTTTTCTTTTCTTTAATGCATGTCCTGTGGGGTTCCTTCCAAGTTTTTTTTTTAATTTCCTTTCCTGTCCCTCATTCAGCAGGGAGGGACTAATAAGTCAGACATGACTTAGAAATCTCTAGGCAAAGCACTTCCCAGTTCTGGGTGGAGAGACCTGGAAAATACCCTAATGATGGGGCATCTGAGAGCCTGGGGCCTCAGAATGCCAGGGACATGTGGCAGGGTGGGGCTTAGAGTTTTTTTTTTTTTTTTTTTTTTTTAAAGCAAGCAAACAAACACAAAAATGTATCATATTGCTTGCCACAGCCTTTCTTCTATTAGGCCCAGATTGCTTTCTAGCAGATGTGGATCCTGGGCCCCTAAATCATGTAATTTCCCATAGTGATAGGAACTTCCTCCTTTCTCTTCTTCCTCACTTTCCCTCTCTTTAGAGCTATATAGTCCTCACATCCTACGTCCTAGAGTCTGTTTCCATTTTTCACTAGGTGTGTATTCTATACCTACATTGAAGGCCCTTCCGACTCTTTAGCTCGATGTGTTTCCCTCCCTCTCTTTTCATTTACATGTCTCTCTATGCGTTTGACTTTCTCTCTGTGTGTCATTCCATGTCCCTACCTGCTTACCTCTCCATTCCCAAGAGACTGGTCGTTTGATCCTGACTTCTGCACCGTTTTCTACTCAAACTCTTGAAAATGGGCGTGGGACAGTGCTCTGACACCCTACACATTTCTTGGTCTCTGCACAGGAGAAGTCACACAAAGGCACTGGTTCCAAGTGTGCACAGAGAAGCAGCACTGTTTCCAAGTGACATGTCATCCGGGTGTCTGAGCCGTTTGTTTTCAGCTGAGTTTGTCCCCGTCCAGATGAAGACTTTCAGTCCCTCTAAGCGAAGTCCCCCCGAGAAGACTATCCCCCCGTTAATTATACCAGAGAGTGTACTGAACTTTCAGTGTTGTCGGTGCAGGACGACTTTCCTCTCCAAACACCTGGCCCCCTGATAAACTGTCACAGCGCGCTGGCCCAACGCGGGGCCTCCACGCGCTGCTCGGGGTCTGTTCTCAAGTTGTTGTGGGGACCCCGCCGTATGATGACAATTAGGAGCTGTTAGTGTGCAGATGAGTCCTGCGAGTGGCAGGTGGTGGGAACGGGCCTCAATTAACTAACAGGCACCAAATCCCTTCCTAATGAGGCTGGGCCACCCAGATGAGCCAGGAGGCATGTGTCAGTGACAGCAACAGAGGATTTGAACTGGAGGGGGAGAGGCTGGTCAACAGGTACCTGGCTCAGCCACAGAAACAACCCTTTCGGTCACGTGGCTCAGAAAGACAAACTGGCTTAGGCCAGCCAGGGACAGTGGAAGGGCGGGAGCAGGTGTGGGTAGCGCCTGGCAGACTCGGTTTTTGTACATGTCATCTCTCTGGGTGGCCCTCTGGGTCAGTTTACCTCCTTAGTGTGTTCAGGTGAAGAAGAGTTAGACCATCTTCCATGATAAGTGGTACGTGATATATGGCAGCCATGGAGTAAGGTAATGACTATCAGAACCGTAATAAAGCGTCATTGTCTAGAGTAGAATTTGAATTCCAAATCAGACACCGGAATAACACTGCAAGTGTCACGTTGGGTTTTGTGGTTAAGGGCTGGTTGCCATTTCCATTGCAAATCTTCCGAGGCTTTGTTGTGAATTCATCATCTGAACTGATATGGGATTGAAACTTGTCTGGCTCACTGTGAGCTTTTAAGAATTAAGAAAAAAGAAGAAACTTTAAGAACGCACGAAATGTTAGCAGGGCGGCATCACTGGAAGAATTCTCTGCTCCTGGGTTGCTCCAATCCCTCGTCTTACCCAGCTTGCAGGAAAGTTTTGAGACTTGCAGAAGCAAGAGCCACGGCCCTGGAGTGTGAATCTGCCCAGTTTTTCAAGAACTTGAAACAAATCGGGATCTCTTGCTAGCTGTGCATTCATCACTCTACTCTGCAAAGGAGGGGGCTGATAATACATGCATTTTCTGGGGTCCACAGCTTATGCCCTGGGGAGTCTCAAGATGGGCTTTGTGCTGTGCACAGTTCTCTAATCATGAAGCCGTATTCTGGTAGGGGGGTGGGGGGTGGAAGGTTAGAACTGTGTTTGCAAGTGGTTATTCTCAGTTCTTTCCTCCTCCCCTCATTCTTCTCTTGCAGCACAAAAAAATAGTGTTGAAAAATGTCCGACACCTTAGAAATGAGGCACGGAACTGGAATTGGGATTGTGGCTGCTCCTTTGTCCACACATGTGACAGCGTTTGGATAATACTGTGAACCATGTGTGCCAGGCTGCAGAGCTCAGAGACAATGGGTAACCCAAGAACCCACTGGGGACCACCACACATTTCTCTCCTACTGTCGTTTCTGATCCAAATAGTATTTAAGGGAACGTTTCTGTCCTTTCCCTAATTTTGTTGTTATAACAATATGTGTTTAAAAAGGATCCTCCTTTTAAAAGGAGGAATGGGCCAACCTTTGTACATCTAATCCGTTTTATCTTGACATGTTTGTAGCTTTGTGATTTGGAAAACTGAAATGTCTCTATTGAAATTCTGCAGCATAAATAGTGCCATTTGTTGTCATGATATGTGTCCTTAGATATTCTCTGAATCTTTTAGGGACAGTCCAAAAACACCAGTGACTATTGAGTTGTAAGACTAGAAGATGGTACAATTTCATTTTCTTTTTCCTCCCTCCTACCCGTCTTTCTTTCCTTTCTTCTCTCTCTTTTTTTTTTTTGGCAAGACCAGCTCCAAATCTACTTTAGGTCAAACACGTCTTTACTCTTCTGGAAGCTCTATAGGGAATTAAATCCATCTATCTTAGAGACATCTAATGTCTTCCAAACCCACACAGAAACTCTCCCTCAGTGAGTATGTAACTTCTCTCAGGCCCTGAGGCATCTATTATCTCATACCACCCTCGCAGCATCTGGGAGAGGGGCAAGGGACAGTCTGATGTGTACCTGCTTTATGGAAGAGAAAAGCAAGCCTCAGACAGGTTCAGCCATTTGCTTAAAGTTCATGGCACATTTTTAGAATCCTAATGTTTTCACTTGGATTCTGCCAGAAGCTGACTTGGAGACAAAGATACGAGGCAAACACTTTGTTTTGGAGATGACCCCAGAAAACATTGTAGAAGTGTGGGGAAGGGGAGGAAGACAATAAAAATGTGTTATTACTCTCGTAACCGCTGTGGGAAACCAGTATAACCCTTGGGGGGCTGCGGACACAGAAGTCCCCGGTCAGAGTTATTCCAATCACGGGGCAACCAGTCTTCACTGGCTGAAGCTGCTTCCGGGGGTATTAACGCTCCAGTACGTGCAGGCCAAGCGTGGCCTCCAGGCCAGAAAAGCCTTCAATTAAAGAAGTGATGTTTGGAGGGATCGTCAATGTCTAGGGGATATGGAGGGGACACTGCCAGCATCTGCTACACCTGAGTTCCAGATTCCTCACCTGGTTTTGTTTTGGTCCAGAGCTGGCGCTCTGCTTTTTCCATACCCTTTGGTATGCAAGGTTTGGGGACACAGGAGAGGCAGAGAAGGTGGGAGGGAGTAGGCTTCTGCAAATTTTCTTTTCTTTCCCTCTTCTTCCACCCCCCGCCCCCACCCACCACTCTGGTTCAAGCTGTTTTTTCTCAGTCTAGTTGTATAGGACATAGCTCCCTGGTCCATGCTGGTATTATGAGCCTTGCGCTCCCCCTGGGGCTGAGGTGGTCAGTCGCTTGTGGTTGATTGGCTGCCCATGGAGCACAGCAGCCTGTGGCAGCCCACAGCAGCTCATGCTAACCTCTGGCTGCTCACGGCAGCCCAGCTCCAGGGAAAGCCATTGTTCATAATCTTAGCTGTAGAGGGTGCAGCTCACTGGCCCATGTAGGAATCGAACCAGGACCTCTGCGTTAGGAGCACGGCACTCCAACCACCTGAGCCACCGGGCCGGCCCAAATTTTCTTAGTATGCTACACATCACTTAGGAAGAGAGATGTCATATCCAGCAGGTCTCAGAGTTTGAGTTTGATGAATGAATCAATCTAGTTCATTTTCAATACCCATGCTTGTGGACAGGACCAGTGGTGTGGCCTGCAGGATTTTTTTGTGTATTGTTAGTTAACTTTCCATATATGGATATATATAGTTAGACTCATGAATGTTAGCACTAGAAGAGAACTCAACAAATGGCCTGGCCTGAAAGAAGAGAAGGATGTCCCTTATCTTACCCATGATGCTGTGAGGACTAGGAAAGTCACCTGCTCCAGAGCCCATCACACATGCTGTGCATGGATGGCCCCAGGTCACATGTCCTCTTGTCCACATTCCCAGGCTCCTGACAGATAGAGCCACGGGGGAATTTCCAGCCAAATTCCCCCTCTTTAGCTTTGCCTTCTCTCTTTAGCTTTGCCTTCTCTACATCTTAGGTTCTAGTTAGCTCCCTTTTCTTGCCTTCTGATCCCCTAACTGGTCTAGAGCTCAATAATCAAAGACTTCCAACCTAACAGTTCCTTCCAGCTAGTGGGTGTGAAAAAGGGTTAACAACGGGCTCTCCAGGTCAGGGTGGAGAGAACCTTGACTTTTAGCATTTACCTCTTTCCAGTCTGTAAATACTCCCAGCATGGCTTTCTTTGAGTCTCCAACAGAATGTCACTAAACACTGAGCTGGGAAGAGATACTCACAATTGGCACCAGTACATGCTACTCTGCATCCCAGCATCTCCAGTTCCCAAAGCCTCCCGAGCTCCAAGGCTACACAGCCCAGGAGCTGAAATGCCTTCCGAATTGGTAAACCTCTCACCCCAAACACCTACATCCCCAAAGTCCCCCAACCCCCAAATCTACTTCCCTGCAACCTCATCCTCCCTAGTCCTCCATCCCCTCTAGATGGGGGCTTGGTCACTTCAAAGTGTCCACTTACAACAGCTGTCCCGGAGCCAGGGGAAGAGATGAAGGGGTCTTCCACCTCCTTCTCACCATGTGGCGACTGACCCACGGGTCTGCAGGTCAGGTTTGTCTTTCAGATATTAGGTGTGTGCAGGGGCACCTAGACCTCCCTCCAAATCTTTCTGCAAGATACATCTTTGTTCACTGGGACAACATTGCTACGGGGGTAGGAGGTAAGGCTGACACTGCTTGTATCTGGAACTTAACTATACTGGCTCCTTTACAGCCAGTCCCGTGCTCAGGACACCTCCTCGGGGAAGCCTTCTGTGACTTTCCCCAGTGTAGTTCTTTGTTGTTGCTGTCACAGACCTGTGATCTTTTCCACCAGAGCCCTTTGCTCATTCTTTGATGTGATTATTTTGTTGAGGGAAAAGTCTGTGTCTATTTGGGCTTACTGTGGTGTCACCAGTGCCTGGCACATAGTATCAATGAATATTTATGCAATGAATGAAAGAACGCCCGAACAAAATGAACGAAAGACATGGGGTGCTGCTGCTCTTGGGGAACCACAGTTCTCACCCACAGATGCACAGGAGATTCATCAGGGGTGCTTTTCCAAATGGGCTATTCCCAACTTGAGGTCCAGAGAGCACCCAAAGGATGGGCTCTGGATGGGGTGCCATGAGCTCCCTAACTCCCTGAGGTTGGAGGCAAAACCATGTGCCTGAGTGTGCACTCACACACACGTGGGCACTATTCTGGGGAGAAGGTTCATTTTTGTTAGATTCTCTGCAACCTCACCGTCCCAAGTCCTTCATCTCTCAGCGAGATCAGTGACCAGCAGAAAGTCCAGTGCAGAGAATTCTACCCTATAAGCAATCATCTTTCGATGTCTATAATTCCAGGGGCTCTAAAGATGAGGCATAATAACGGTGATGGCATTTACCGAGCGCTTACTGTATGCCAGGCATTCTAAGAGCTGTAGGTGTATTACCTCTGTATTAATGCCATTTTGCAGATGGACCCTGTGAGGACCTTCTGACTGGAAGTTCAAACTCTTAACCAGTATACAGAGAGCCTTCCACAGAAGAGCCTCAAAACACACAATGCTGGTCCCCAAAAGTCACACAACCACCTGGAACGGGACAACAGCTTGCCACCTAAATACTAATCCCCTTTAATCAACTGCACTGCCCCAAATAAACAGGAAAAGGAACTTGCCAAAAGGACCCATGGGTCTGAGGTTATCCGTTCTGAGAACATCAGTGCCGGGGTTATCTGTGAACCTGGAATTTGGGAGGAATGTCTCCCACTGTGGCACTCAGATGCTCCTCTGCAAAAGATCCTGCTTTGCAGGGAAGCGTCCAGTGCTATACAGCCCCCTCCTTTCCTGGAAGGCGCCATCTGAACTGTTCCTTCTGCACTGGCAGGATGTGAGTCTCAGACGACCCCTGGTCCACATTCCAGCCCAGCTCCAGCCGCTGTGGTTACCGCCTCTCTCTCTCTCTTTTCCCAACACCTCCAGTGTTTTCTCTCCTCCCCTCTTTTCTCCCCATCCTGATTTCTCCCCTGGCTTGGACCCAGCTTCCACTCATTCTTTGGAGTGGAGAACCCGGGCCCCTCACCAAGCAAACCTCCTACCCTTGCACTTCAGATGGATTCCATCTCCTGCTCTTTTTTTGTGTTTCTCTGATTGCAGCAGGCAGTCCCTTCGAAGTCCTCGTTGGAAAGACGTGGGTATAAAAGCATCAACGAATAAACGAGAATAATCTCCAGAGGATGCCAAGACTCTGAGCTCTGTCCTGTCGTTTATGCCTCTGTGGCCACCTTTGCTCTTGCTCTGGGTTTCCTTGGGCCTCTGTAGCTCCAAAATTCCAGAGGACGTTTCCCATTCACCCCACTTCCGGCAGCTAGAAAGCATCCCTCAAAAGGTGTGGGATATGGGGCACTTTCTGATAACGTTGCTCAAGCTATGCCTTCAGGAAACCAACATGTACTCAGTCCGACAGTTGATCAATAAACATTGAGCAGCTAGTAGGTTCCAGGCACTGCGACAGTTGTCAGGACTACAGGGGACTCTAAGTCCTTCCAGTCTGGTTGGGGAAATAACTCCCTCTTGCGCTGACTCTTCCACTGAGCCTGGTGAAGTCCGTGCATGTTAGCGACACCCAGAACTTGCCTCGTTGCTTGCTCCTGACACTTGCCAGTCGAGGTAACATGAGCAAGTCTCCTCATCTCTCTGAACCCAGCTTTCTCATCTACGCAGCGAGGGGCTGAGAACTTACCTCAGAGGGAACGGCCCCCATGCACGCAAAGCTCCTGTCACAGGGTGGGTGACTCGGGATGATTAGTGCAGGATGACTAGTGCCTGCGAGTCTCTGCTCTCCGCCCGTGTCCGTTTCACGCCTTCAGGAACCCAGTGCTTCACAGACTTCACCTGTCTCCCCACTTCCTTCTTCTCTTGACGTAGCCATGAGGGGGTCATTCACACATCCCGGGTGCTCCTCGATTTGAATGGAATCTGAAATATCTTCCTACCCTCTTCTTTCTCTTTCAAACAGCTTTGGTGTCCGGTGATCCAATCCCGTTCCCTGGGCTCCTGGGACACAAAGGCCCTATTCCCAGGGAGGGTGGGTATGGAGACGTCTTGTAGTTTGTCGTCTCTCAGGTGTGACGTGCAGCCACACACCAGGGAGCCATACACAACCCCTGCCGAGCAGCCCATGGAAATAGATGCCGAGGGACAGCGACCAGCAGGGGGATGCTGTCCACACCTCTCTGACCGTCCAGAAGGGCAGTGTCCCTGGGACCTTCAGAGTCTAGTCCTCAGGCACCTGAGTCCTCCAAGCTCTTTCCCAGTGACAGTGACCAACACTGACTGTGGGATAACCCTTCCTATTTGAAGCCATCAACTGAGGTGCATTTCAGCAACTTCTCCCCCGACACCTACCATTAAAAAACAAAACGAAACTAAAAACCCCCGGAGCCACTAACTATTATGGCAACTCTCTCTGGGTCACAGACACGTTTTCAGTGCCCATTGTAATCCTGCTTCTACCCTCTTCCTCCTCTCCCTCTTTCTTCATTCCAGGGCACTCTCCACGTTTCCCCCGTCACTCTTAGGTTGTGGATTGCCAAACTTCCAAGAGCTTTCCAAGGGCCAGGGTGGAAGCCAAGAAAAAGGCAGTTAATACAGAACCCAGATATCAAATGTCTCTGCCATCACATGGAGGGGCCACAGGGGAGAAGGTGGGAGCCTGCCGGATGCAGGTCACAGTGTGGGTGACTCAGGATGATGAGTGCTCGTGAGCAGAGGTGCATATGCGTGTGAAGGGCTTGTCTGTGGTTTCGTATACTCTCTCCCACTGCTTTCTGCTGGGGGGTGTGCACCTTCCCAGCACTGAGAGGAAGGCCCTGGATCTGCCAACAACTGCATGGAGAGTGGTGGCATCCACACTTGTTCTCACGTGGAAAGAAAGTGTGGCTCTCATTTAGACTAACTTAGGGGTAGAACAGTGCAGTGTCAAGTGAAAATAACATCTAGACCTGAGTAGGGGCAAATGGAGGATAATCTGGGCAAACAAAGGTCTCCAGGTTCCTCTGCCAAGAACACAGGGCACAGCCCTCAGATCTCAGAGCACAGTGGTCTCCCTGAGGTGTGGGCCCCATGTCCGGCTCACGTCTAAAAGGTGTTTTGTTGTCTTCTTGGAGACACCCCACAGTGTCCCAGTGACAATTTCCACATGAGTTCCCAGCCTGGCAGGCCTGTGACGGGGCAGGCAAGGGCAATCATAGCCCCCTCCCTTACTGTTAAAACACGGCAGCTGTAGAGCTAGGCACTTCCTCTGTTCTGTGCTGTCTGATGAAGCTTCTGGACCACGCCTCAGAATCATGTTTTTAAATACATAAAATACTCAGGATTGCAGAGGAAACCAATTATATTGAAATATAGTGATGAAAATAGTTTTAAAGAACAGATCTGTAATATATAATTGTTTCTTTAACCAGCACACATTAAGATCTGGCGGCAAGTGTAGTGTGTATGTGACTTTGAAGTAGTGATGTGTAGACAAAATTTCAAGATCTCTCCAACAACTGTAACATGTATCAGCAACTTTGCTTGGGGACAAATACTACTACGGTTTGTGCCTTACATTTGTCAACACATTCAAAATTTTAGTTAGAGGTTAGTGATGATGAAGATGTAATTTCCCCCATCCAAGTTCATGGAGCCCAGGGTAAGCATACCTGTTGTACACCTAGGAAGCCTGTTATTGGGCTGAATTGTGTCCTTCTCCCCAAATTCATTCATTGAAGTCCTAAACCCCTGTACCTCAGAATGCGAGCTTATTTGGAGGTAGGGTTGTTGCAGATGTAATTAGTTAAGAAGAGGTCATACTGGAGTAGAATGGCCCCTAATCCAAAATTCCTAGCGTCCTTATCAAAAGGGGAAATTTGAACAGAGAGACACACCTGTAAGGAGGAAATCATGTGACGATGGAGACAGATCAGGGTGATGCTTCCAGAAGCTAAGGAACGCCAAAGGTAGCTAACAAACCACCAGAATCTAGGAGAGAGGCCTGGAAGAGATCCATCCTCATAGACTCAGAAGGAACCACCCCTGCTGACCTATTGATCTCAGACATCCAGCCTCTAGACTTCTGAGACACTACACAATACCCAATTGTTGTGTAAGCCACCCATTCTATGGTGTTTTGTTACAGCAGCCCTAGCAAAGTCATACAGCGCCCTGGGGTGCAAGGGACCAAGGTTCCAGCTCTAGAGTCACAAGAGCTGGGTTCAAATCCTATACCCACCATTTGCCGGCTGTTTGAGTCCGGGAAAGTCTCACATCTCTGGGTCTCAGTTTCCCTGTTACAGAACGGAGACAGACCTATCTCACAGGGTTGCAGGGAGGCAGGAATGTGTGGCAGAGTGCTCTGCAAGCAGTGAAAGCACTATGTGTGTGCCCCTTGCTCTGAATCACCAAGGAGAGTTTTCTCCTTAAGTTTTGAGGAAGACTGAAAATTGAATCAATCTTTTTAAATGCACTGCCCCCAAATTTCCTGCCAAAGACATTTGGGTTCATCACCGATATCTTCTTTCCTTTCACCCCAAACCTCTCCTAAAGGTGCACAATGGATTCCTAGGAAGACCACATTGACCACAATTTTGAAACCACATTTGTAAGGGAGCTGTAACATTCTTGGCACCAAAACAGAGACTTGTGCTTAATTGCTGGGCTCAGGCACGGTTTTGACAGTTACAATACCTGGTTCAACATTGCTGCTAGCCAAAAGTCACCCGCTAAACATGTTTTCTTAAACAGTGACTGATAAGTTGTTATCTTCCAGCTTCTCCTGCTAATTAGACATCATGAGTCAAAGTTAATTTGGTGGAAAACATTTCTCAACGTAATGACATTTATGGGCAATTAGGCACGTGTGGAAGGGAACACACATTTACATTTCAGCCTATTTTTTTTTCCCCTAGGGTTTAACAAGAATTTTCTCTTTCCCGGTTGGCGATTTCTCATTCTCTGAGGAATATGTTCGATACAGACACCACGGGCTTCCTTGTTATGCTAGAAACCAGGGGTTGTTTGCACGAAGCAAGCTACCACACAGTAATGAGGTGCAGACGGAGATAAAATTAGACCCAGTGAAGGCTTTTGTGTTGTTTAGACCTGTGTCTCGTGGCAAGAAGTCCTGAGCTTCCCGCTCCGTGAAAACCATGCGCGCAGGCTCGTATCCCTGATAAATGAGTGCCAAGCACACACTTCTCAGCCTGTCATCAGGAATGGATTCTATTTTGATGTTAACCCGTTTGCAAAACAGCTAACCATGGAAAAAAATAGCACTCCTGGATTTCAGGATTGCGAGCTTTGTTACGGGTGTTTTTGTTTGTTGGTTTTGCTCAGCACAACATTCTCAATGGGTCATTTTGCCATAATGAATGGTCACGTCCCCTTGCCCGCACCCATTGAGTGGGAATCCAGTTTGGGCTGTAGCTGAGAAACAAAGGTATGGGCACCTGGACACTTCAGTCCTGGCTCAGCTCCTGGATGAACATTGTGCCCACCTACAGCTGCCGGCATCCACTTTCACCTGACGTCTGTCTTCTCTCCAGGAAATGCTTTACTTGAACTCACATGAACGTGCTAGTTCTTTTCCTTTGGGACTGTCATATTTATGTGTTACACACACACACACACACACACACACACACACACACACAGACACACACACACAACTAGTGGTGATTCCTCCCCTTACTGCCACAGGCAGAATGGTTTATAGGCTTAGAGAACTAATATTGAAGTAAAGTGCTCCAGTCCAGTACCAAAGCAATTTGATGGGCTAAGATGCTGAGCAGGGACTTCTTCCAATTAACCAAATCCCTAACCCAGAAGCCAAGTGTCTTCCACAGGATTCCAGGAATTCACAGTTCAGTAAAACCCGGATTATGAGATACCTCTGGGGCCTCAAGATTTGCAAACTTCTCATATTCCACTTAAATATTTAAAACATTTTATTTTTTTATGTACAATACACATATACGTTATATATAATATAATTATATATACATAATATACACATATATAATAACTTTACAGGTGAAGAGACACTTTTTTTTTTTAAATTGTGGTTATTATATATACAATTTAAAAAATCATATTCTGGGTGGTTGAAGGGTAGAATAAAACTTTACATAACAACCAATAGTGAATAATTTGGAGGATGCTTATTTTATACTTTAGGTGTTATTAATTGATGTTTCCTAAGGTAAAACAATGAAACTTTCTAAAATATTATAGTAATAATGTTTTACTATATTACAAAATATAACATTTAAATATATTATATATTACATATAAAATATAATATATATTTTAATATATTTTAATACATAGATTTTATATAGTATATATGTAAGCTATGAATGATATGTAAATATTAAAATAAGACAGATGAACAAAATAAAATAATGATCAAGTTAAAGCTCCTGAAGTCAGCAAATAATGCTCTCTTTTAATAGAACTTCCCAGGAGATAAATATAATTTTCTGATGGTCTGCACTGCTTTGGACTACAGTTCAATTAGACCCAAATGTCCCACAAGCCAATGCAATGATGAGATCTGCCCCGCCTCAGGGGACACGTCCTCCCAGAAACCCTGGGGCAGTTCTTGGTGGGCAGCTGCAGACGGTTAATTGTGAGACTGTGGAGTGGCGTGATGGTGGGCCTGGCCTCTAGGTGCCCATTGGAGCAACTGCAGGGAACTGCTGGAAAAATGACTCTTCATGGAGAATGTCCTGATGTGGTGTCTCATCTAGACTGCCAGGTGCTTGGTTACACCCTTGCTGGCTGTGTGGTTACTCACCCTGTCGCTTTCCTCATCTGTAAAAAGAAGATACTACTCAGACGTAGTGTTGTGGTCATGGAGGTTAAATGAGCTTGTATATGTGAGCTGCTTCCAGTAGCAGCCGTCATAGCAGCAGTAGTTATAGTAATAATAGTATTGGCTAACCCTAACAGTGGTGCTAACCGTTACTCTTATTAGTAGTGTGCAGCGATCACACATCACTGCCTTGATCTTCCTTCTCCTGCCTGTAAAATGGAGATAATGATACCTACCCTACAAGGATATTGGAAGAATCGGCAAGACTGTGCGTACTGTAGGTTGTGACGTGCTGAGCGTGGACATGTTGGGAGCAGGTGGTCGAGAGACAAGCACGGCTCTGGCTTGGGTTTCTCCTGTGGACTTGGGAGCTGACTGCAGCCTCCACCTGGACATTGCCCCTGGACCACATGCCGCTCTCCTGGCCTTTCCCACTCGGCTTCCCCATCATAACATGCTTAACTGGTGTCCTGCTCTGCAGGGTCCTGCTTCCTGCTAGGTGACAGCAAGATAATCCAGATGCACACTCCTTCATAACGGGGATTTGGGTAGGAATGGATTCTCCTTCTAGGTTAATATCTGTACTTCTACAGAAGGGCCTTCTGGAGATGATGCTTTTTCCAGAGAAATGACTCTATTGGATGAGTTTGTACGCAGCAGGAGGGACCCTTGTAATGCAGTCAGACAGTTCCTCTGTCAGCAGCCCCCTGTATACCTCTACACAAAACTCTGGCCAAACTCTTCCAAAACACGCATCCCTCCACTCCATTCCCCATTCTACAACACTCAGAAAGCTTTTCCTGAAAGAGAAAAGATATATCTCTTAATGAATTCATCAATTCATCCATTATTTCCTGAGTGCCTTATAAAACCAAAATGATAATTGTCATTTATTAAGCACCTACTATGTACCAAACCTTGTACTTGATGCTTTATGTATATTATTTCATTTAGTTTCACAACCACCCTCTCCCTTACCTTACCGATGAGACAAGTTTTTTTGTGTGTGTTTTTTTAATTGTGGTAAAATACACAAAACAACATGTACCATCTTGCCCATTTTTAAGAGTACACATCTTTGGTGTTAAAGTACATTTACACTGTTGTGTGTTCCATCCACAGAACTCTTTTCATCTTGCAAAACTGAGACTCTATACCCATTAAACAATAACTCCCTATTCTCCCTTCCCCCTAGCCCCTGGCAACCACTATGGTACTTTTTGTCTCTATGGATTTGACTACTCTAGATGCCTCATATAAGTGAAATCATGCAGTATTTGTCCTTTTGTGTATGTCTTATTTCACTTTGCATAATTTTCCTTAACGTGCAGCATTGTCAGAATTTCCTTCCTTTTTAAGGCTGAATATCATTCCACTATATGGATAGATCGCAATTTGTTTATCCATTCGATGGACACTTGAGTAACTTCCACCTTTTGGCTACTGCAAATAATGCCACTATGAACATGGGTGTACAGATATCTCTTCGAATCCTCGCTTTCAATTCTTTTGGATACATACGCAGAAGTAAGATTGCTAGATCATATGGTAATCCCATGCTAGACCGTATGGTAACACTATTAAACAAAATAGGAACCCTTGAGCTTCTACTGATATAAATAAACAGATAAATAAGTAAATGGAAGAAGTAAAACCTTTTCCTTAAAGTTAAAGCCTTTTCCTTAAAGAAGAAATGATAGAATTAGAAAATCATCAATTTGCAACAATCATAGCAATTACGAATCCAAGCAAGAAACATCAATGGATGTTAAAAATAGAGTGAAAGTTTGGTGAGGGATGGGCTTTTTCAGTTTCAAAGTACCTCCCCCAGTGTAGCTTATTAATTACATAGGGAGGAAAGTAACTTTACAGTGGAGACACATGGGAAACATCACCTTAACCATATGATTTACATTAAAATCAAATTAAATTTGACGGGGGTAAATGAAAGTCATGTAACACTTGGCCAAATGCAATGAGAAGAATCCAGCCTCACTTCTGAATTTAATAATGAGGAATCATCTGAAAAAACCCACACAAAGGAATAGTCTACAAAATAATTGGCCTGTAATTCTCAAACATGTCAAGGTCATGAAAAACAGAAACTGTTCCAGATTGAAGGAAACTCAAGAGATGTGACAACTAAGAGTGATCAGTAATCCTGGATGGGTCTTTTTGCTATAAACGGCATTATTGAAACAACTGGAGAGACTTGAATGGCGTTTGAGGATTCGATGGGTGTATGTATCCATGTTAATTCCCTCATTTTGAGGGTTGCATTTTGATTATGACAGAGAACGTCTTGGTTTGTAGGAAATACACACTGAAGTATTTTAGGGTGATGGGGCATGATGTCAGGAACTTATTCTCAAATAAATTAGGAAAGAAAATTCTTTGTACTATGCTTCCAGCTTTTCTATAATTTTGAAATTATTTTAAAATAAAAGGGAAAACATTTTTAAAAGTCTACAAGTTAACATGCAACATCAGAATCTGCACTTTCCTCAATAATAAATAAAGGACCAATCAGAGGCACATCCTTTAGAGAATGGGATAACCCTGAGCTGGCCTGCTAGTGTTCCAGCCTGGCATTGAAGGATAACCCTCCTTTGCTTTGTTACCCAGCATTGGACACATTTTCACAACAGGGGGTGAAATTTTCTATTCTCCCGCAGAAGTAGATGACCATATATTGTTGCCCAAGAGACTAGAACTGAAACTATGTCTATGCCTGTTGGATAAGCAGGACCAGGTGAACTGGAGAAGCCACACCCAGACCTCCACCTACTTGCAGACTGTGTGTGTTGGAAAATACCACTCATTAGACAACAAACAAGAAGACTGCTTGAATAAGAAATGTCACTCCTCTCCCAATCAGGACACTGGACCCACTACTGGGGTTATCATTTATTTGCAAAAGTAGGGGGGAAGCTGGCAGAAGAGGGGCAGAAGTGACTGTTACAAAAGGTTTTTGGAGGCAGGCAGAGGAAAGCAGACTTGATGGAGCAAACGTGGGAAGTCACTGCTGACTCCTGAAGAGGGTTCAATATCTACATATTAACAATGACTTGAGGTGGGATTAAAAAGTCTGACTCAGGGCTGGCCCAGTGGCTCAGGCGGTTAGAGCTCCATGCTCTTAACTCCAAAGG
This sequence comes from Rhinolophus ferrumequinum, assembly GCF_004115265.2. Classification (NCBI taxonomy): domain Eukaryota; kingdom Metazoa; phylum Chordata; class Mammalia; order Chiroptera; family Rhinolophidae; genus Rhinolophus; species Rhinolophus ferrumequinum. The sequence goes on along the minus strand of NC_046285.1, from coordinate 99,124,218 downwards.
CTGCCGGTTTGATTCCCATATGGGCCAGTGGGCTCTCAACCACAAGGTTGCCAGTTCAATTCCTCGAGTACCGCAAGGGATGGTGGGCTGCACCCCCTGCAACTAGCAACGGCAAGTGGACCTGGAGCTGAGCTGCGCCCTCCACAACTAAGATTGAAAGGACAACAACTTGACTTGGAAAAATGTCCTGGAAGTACACACTGTTCCCCAATAAAGTCCTGTTCCCCTTCCCCAATAAAATCTTTAAAAAAAAAAATAAGTTAATATTTAAAAAAAAGAAAAGTCTGACTCAGAGCCGTCAGCTAGGCTATCCCTATATTTCCAAGGATGGGGTGGCATAGTGGGCATTATAAAATTCTTTTTTTTAAAAGATTTTATTGGGGAACAGGACTTTTATTGGGGAACAGTGTGTACTTCTAGGACTTTTTTCCAAGTCAAGTTGTCCTTTTTTAGTTAGGAGCACCAAGCTCCAACCGCGTGAGCCACTGGGCCGGTCCATAAAATTCTTTTGATTAAACACACACAGATTCAGAAATAATTAATGCATTTGGTTTGTTGTGAGAATTAGATGAATTAACAAACGGAAAACCATAGCATGGTGCCAGGAACAATAAATGTTAGCCAAGCAAGCATACAAGCCCTGCAACAAGAGCTGGGCATATGAGAAGTAGCTCCCTCAAAATGCCTAAAAACCCTCCTTAACCACATTAGCTAAAATCCTGAGTGTGAAAGCATGGCTTTGGCTACCCTTCTCCATCAACCCTGGTATCATGACCTCTTTATTTTATTCGAGGTGGCACTTTCCCTCTAAGGAATTCCAGGTAACTTTAAATTACCCAGGGGGAACAAATCCTCACCAGCCAGAAAGCAAAATAACTCCTCAACCAAAATAAACTCTCTCCACCGCTCTGTCTCCCTGTGGGCCAACCCCCTCATCTAAAATAACCCAGGCCGGCTTTCCCCCGCGCCTGCCCAGCTGCTGCCTTTGCCAGCCGTCCAGTCTCTCCTGTGATCAGTTGACCCGTTACAGTTTTGCTGATGAACCTTGTGCACTTATACCTGCAGGGTTCCTTTGGAGAACTTCGGCAAGGTGCCACGCTCTCTTTGGTTTTTAATGACTACCTTCTGACATCAACCACGTAGAGTTCCAACCCGTCCTACTCGCAGGAAACACGGATTCTCCTGCCACGATGTCTGATAGTGATGAAGGCGTCTTGACGCTTGGATCTGCTATGATCACACGGTGTGTTTGTGGTTATTAGTCTCCTGGGAGAAGCAGCTCCCCTGATGATAAAACTCTCGCAGATAAATCTGACTTTGCTGAGACCAGAGTTCAAGACAGAGGGTTAGTCAGGAGCCTTGAGCTGGGATTTCAAAAGCTGCTGCTATTCCCGCTGTGCTCAAAATTCTATAAATAGAAATGGAATAAGTACCTCAATTTCCCGGTTGCCAAGAGTCTGGGGAGGAGCCCTAGAGCCGTCTAGATTTACAACGTACTGGCCAGTAAGGGGCGCTGTTGATTGAGAGACTGTGGCTGGAAGACGCAGAAGAGAAGTGACCAGCTGATGTCCTGCGACCCTTAGACGCTTCTCTCTTTAGGGGGGCGATCTCATTCGAGCTGTAAAACTAAAACAAGTGACTTCAACTTAATCAGTCTTATTGCCGTGCAGTCTCAGAACAGACTCCCACCCCCACGGCATTTTTCCTGCCAAGTCCTTCCTGCACGTTCCCCTCCCCTGGTCCAGCCACCTCTCCCTCCGCAATGGCGTAGAGGGATCCAGACCGCCCAGACCGGCTGGCTGTGATCCCTGCCTGCCATAAACTTCAGCCTCCTTGTTCCACTTCGCTTTTCCACTGCCTTTACGTGTTTGTGTGTGTGTGTGTGTGTGTGTGTGTGTGTGTGTGTGTGTGTGTCTTTTTCTTAACTCGGAGAACCATCACGGGGCAATCCGGTCCTTTCTTGCACTCACTGTCACTAGTCCCCTGTCCTGGAATCTACCCAGCACTTGGCTTGATGGACTACTAAAGCTGGTCTCAAGTTCTCAAATGGGGGTGGGGGGTGTGGGGGGACAAAAGAGAGAGAGGGAGGGAGAGAGAACTAAATGATATTGGGATTGCATGCTTACCCTACTTGCGACGGGACCTATATTGTAATAGGATAGTGTATATTCTACATATCGTCTTTTACAACCCCCCTCCCTCGCCCGCTCCCCTTTAGTCCGGGTTTTAGAGACAGCGCGCACGCCCGTTGCGCTGAGACCCACAGGCGCTGTGACCCAGCCAGGAGGCGCATCCCCTGGCTGGCTCCACCTCTGGAGGCAGAGGCCTCGTTCTTTGGCCAAAAAGGACTGCAGAAGTGCAAACTATTAATAGTCCTTACCGCAGTGGCGCTCACTTAAAACCCGTTTGGCAGCAGGTGAAGCAGTCGAGGCCTCTTGCAGTTTCCTTGTGTTTCTCCCGCTGTTCTCCCTGAGCAGAGGAAGCACCAAACATTAGATATTTGAAAACTCAGGCTGGTGGCATTTTGTTGTTGTTTTTCTTGGTCAAGTGAGGGAACCCAGGTGTTGAGGGAGAGGTGCGCTTTCTCTGGAGCTGGCAGCGAACCAGTTAAATGAATCCCGCTCGCTCCCCTTTCTATGTTTGAAGTCATGGTTGAAGCTAAAAGTGCCCCATTAACATTGCAGATTTGGCCATCCATTTGCAGAGAACAGATATTTCAGATGCTATACGGGAATCCTTTCTGTATGTGTGTCTTTGCGGGTGGAAAGTCCAGCTGCCTCTTCTAAGATTGCTCATAACTCTTCAGATGTCAACACATCATTGAAAGGTGTCAGAATGAGGGAAATGAAAGATAATTATTCCAGCCCGGGAGAGCTACTCTGAAAGTGAATAGACTCTGTCAGGTCTTCTTTTGTAAACAGCAGTTGGCTGCTTGTCTTGGCCATATTAAATGGCTATATCTAGAGCCCAGTGAGGTTGTTTGAGATGGCTGTAATCAGCTTAAGTCGGTTTTGGTGGAGGGAAAAAAGGGCACTAGAAACGGGGCAATTACTGAGTTGGCATGGAACAGTGGCCCTGACATGGTGGCCAGGGGGCTTCTATACCGTGCTTAAAAAAACGGAATCTTGCATTCTTTGTGAATAAATAAAGAGCAAAGTCCGGAGGGCTTGGTAATTTCCAGATGGGTCGGGTATGGGCCAGCAGAGGAGGCTTCAAGGGGATCCTGTGGCCTGGGGTGAGTACAGTTCAATCTCCTCTCAGGAACCAAACCAGCAATGGGAGGACAGTGGACCTCGACACTGGATAAATAGGTGGATGCCATGTGCTTGCACCGAAAATAAAAATGAAGGCTCATCAGACTTGGATTACATCTCCAGGTGGCAAAGCAGCAAAGAAATTATTTTAGACAAATGTTCAATGTTCTATAGAAGCCAGAGTTGTTCCTGCTTCTCCCACAGCAAGCCAAATACTGGGGAACTTGAACTTACTTGTTTGTGGAGGAAAGATCAGACCCAATAAAGGGAGGGCCAGGAGAGGCATTGCCGGGGCCTCACACCTAGAAAGAAGTTCAGTGTTCTCTCTGAACAAGGCTGCCTGCACTTTTGGTCCCCATCAGGGTGGCCTGCTGCAAAAGTCCCGACTTACTCTTGGCCCCAACTCCAGGCCACACTGAAGTGCACCGTGAAAGAATGTTCTGCAAACCCTGTAGTTATTCTGTGAATAGTGTGACTGTTGTTGCATTGTTCTTCTGTATTAAAAATGACTCTGTAAAGTAGACGATAATTTGTCGCTCCCTGTTTCAGCATTTCTTCATTTGCTAACATAGTGGGAGCTTCTGGTAGTCTGGGCAACACTGGTCATTGGGAATAGCGTGAAGCAGCCTCCTTTGGTCACAGGAGCTTGGGCCAGATGGCTGGTGGCTTTACGGTCTGAAGCACAGGTCTCCATGGCTCCCAACCACAGATAGTTGTCTGCCACCAAATTAAGGAGGAGTTGTGCTGCCCCACCTCTCTTTTCCTATTTAGGACAAGTCAGGGGAGGAGGGGCCTATTCACCTGATGTGCACTGTGCACTCCCGCCTTGTGGGGTTACAAGGCCCTGCATGGAGTCAGGCTCTGGGTGTCCCCCTCTTGCCCACCTTGTCCTGTACTCAGGCCCTGACATTTTTATATGCAAAAAGCCTGCCCCAAACAGGTAACTATTCAAGACAGGAGACCCTGGCTGCTCGAGGAAGGACAGTGGTGTTCTGCATCCGCTGTTTCAGCAGAAGCTCATGCCATCCTGGTTATCGTTTTAATCGGGGACTGTCAACCTCTTGCCATAACCAGTGATCACCAGTGATCAAGCAGGAAAGAGGTTTATCCTGTGGTCCCTGGTCCCTCTGTGGCAACTTCTTTGCCGACACAGATCTCATTGTCCTTCTACCTCCTTTCCTAAGGGCCAGGGGCAACTACCACATCTTCTGATTCAACACGCGTGGATTCATGATTAATTCTCATGCACACATTGTTTAGCCCCTGCCAGCCCTGGAGGCTGACTGGATCACATTGACTTGATCCCATTATGTATAGGGTATGAGTGGTTGGCATTCATTTCCTTAGTCACTTCGTGGATGTTTCCCGCAGGGCCCAAGCTTCAGAAGGAGTTCCCCAAAGGACTGTGAGTGCTAGTAAGCTCGGAAAGGTGCGTGAGGATCCTCTGACAATCTCAGCAGCTTGGCTCTTGTTTTCGTTATCCTGTGCCAGCATCACTGGGGTGAGTGAATCATTTGGCACTGGCTTCCCGCCAAGCATCCAGAGACCCTGGGTCGATTTGGCTTGCCTTTGGGCAAGTCATTTGCCTTGAGTGGTTTTAGGGTCATTCTAAACAAGAAACCATTTTCCCTTTAGGATGTTTCCGAAAAAAGGCCATGCACATGCTTTTGTGTACATGGCTGGCCCCATTTTGCTCATCCTCTGGCAAACTGCCACCCAGTGATGAGTTTCAGAGCCTTAAAAATGTGGCCAAAAGTAAGAATGTGGCCCAGACTCCCACTGGTCACCACGTACAAGATGTAGGGGTTTCTGTTTTTGCTAGCCAAGGAGGAGGACAGAGGCGAAAGGCAGTTTGTCCACCTATGACTTGGGTCACCCACCCCTGCTCAGAGGCCAGAGACAAGCAGACAGTCGTGTTTCATTAGGAAATGGGGACATAGGAGATAAGCCCCACGGCCACCTCCATTACACACAGGCTAGGGAAGAAGGCAGAGACAGGGTCCCCAGGGCGCTGAACTCTGTGTGTGGTTACGCATATGACCCCCCTCCACTGTCATGACTGGACATTCTTTCAGCAGTAGGAATTTATCTGGGACAATTTTCACTTCCTCACAGGTCCATCTAATGAGTTATTGTTTCATTGGTGGATCCATATATCTGTCCTCAATTTTTCCTCTTTATTAAGAAATTTTACTTTTGCATTTGTGGAAAGTTTTTGTTGTTGTTGTCGTTTGTGTGTTTTACTTTATCTTAATCCTTAAGATAAAAAGTTTTCCCAAATGGAAAAGAGAGAGAAGGGAAACATGAGATCTGGTTCATTCAGGAATTGTTTTTCTGAATGTCCTACAAAATGCTCAAAACCTATAAGCGAGACCGACCTAAGAGTCTGGAAAGCTGGATTCTAATCCCAGGCTGCTTTCTGGCTCTGTGGTCCTTGGCAAATCACTCAACCTCCCTGAGTTGCATTCTCCTTCTCTATGGAATGGAGATAAGATTTCCCTCATCTTGGATATTATCTAAACAAATTAACACGTGAAAGAGGTTTGTAAAAGGTAAAGAGCTGTATAACATAAAACATTGATGTTAGTAGCCAAAACAAGATAATCTGATGAAAATGATTTGTTGGGTCAGCTATGAGTTGCATCTGATAATAAAATAGCCATGGGAAAAACTGTCTTGTGCTTTCTAGATCACAGAAAAATACAATTGTATTTTAGTCACAGAAAAGACAGCCAAGGTTTCCACCTGCTGTGGGGGTGGGGGGTGGGGGTGGAGCTCTGTTCCGATTACTGAGAGAATAGCTTCTTGTCAGTTCAGGGTCTCTAGAAGCAGTGCTGACCAATTAGAAGGAAGAAGAGTCTCTTTTCTAGTTCTAATTGGTCACTAGAGGTGTCAGTTATTGTCTGTCCACCCACAACCCACAGCAGGCCTAAATGGCTATTGTATACACCAGCTTGACCTGTGCCCATAGTTTCTGACTAGTTTTTCTAGTTTGCAAAGTTGAGTGGGACCCTTTAATTGCTCTTGTGGGGATTGGAATTGGGGGAGTGAAACAGTCAAATAAAGCAACAAAAAGGGCATGTGGGGTTTGGGGTTCAGTGGCCAGTGAGGGCCATGTGTGAATTGTAGGAATGAGGCCAGGAGTATGGAGTAGGTTCCCAGAAAGACATAGAAACACCATGAGGGAAAGGCAGGGTGGCCTCTTGGGGTCTCCGGCCTTCTGTGTCCGTGTCTAAAGGTCTCCAGACACTGAGTCACCTTATCTTCTAGGTGACTTATTTGAGCTTCTATTCCAGACACTCTCCTGCCTAATACCACCCTCAGGCAAAGGGGGTTGATTTGGGAGTCCCTGACAATTGTCTTAGGACTCACTGGCAGGGACGAGGCAGAGTATCTGATCACTGAAACCAGCTCCAGCTATGTCACAAATGGTTTCTGAGGGGAAACTTGTGTCCTTCACAGGAGAATCCATCCCATGGGTCAAGGTCACCGGGCAGTCTGGCTGTAAACAGGGGAGGTTTTTTTTTCCTGTCAGTCTAACGACATCTTGGTTAAACAGCTGCCTGTTTCTGTCTCAGTGTTTACAAGTGAGCCCAACTTTGTTCCAGGTCCATAGATCCCCCGACCCCAATCTGTCTTGTTGAAAATGTGGATCGGGAATGTGGGCAAAGCGTGTGGCTGGTTAAGGACAAATTTCCTGTTGGTGGAGTAACTCAAAACCTATGTCTGTCTCATGGTGGGTCAGCATCCTCAGAAATGTTGACTATCTTATGCTGTGCCTTCTGTGTGAAGGCCAGTGCACGGATAACTAAATTAGTTATAATAATAATAACAACAAACAAAATAATAATGGCTAGATTCATAGCCCTGGAATTCTTGACACATGCCTGGTACGTGATATACACTGGGCTCTCTGTTAAGTGCTTTACATTGACTTTGTGAGGTAGATAATACAATCATCCCCATTTTACAGAGAAGGAAACTGAGGCCCAGAGACATTATGTAGCTTACTAAAGTCACAGCTAGAAAGTGGCAGAGCTGACCACATATTCTGACACCAGTGTCTGGACTCTTGAGTGTTTATTATATTATATGACCTGTGTTGTCACAGAATCAACAATAAATAACCACAAACCATTAAAACCTTACAGCCGGGATAAGTCAAATTACCACTACTATTATTATTATTATTATTTTATTTTTTTTTAGTCACAGACTCATTATTACCAGTAAGTCCATTAGGGAAAGAGATTCTTTTTTTTCTCCCTCTGCCTTTGGCATGGACCCCTTCTCACAGTGGGCATCCAGGAAGTGTTGCTAGCCAGCTCTCCCTCCCGTGTTTCTTATGAACTCGATGTCCCCCTGCCATGGAGTATCAGCAGCTGAATAGTGAACGATTACTGCATATATTTTATTCGAATGACTTTTTTTTTTTTAACAGAAGGAGTATGAGCCTTTTAAAATGTGAGTAACAACAAAGGGGATTCTGTAAACATTAAAAGTCCTACTATTTTCATCCTCTGAATGGCTTGATGTGCAAGCTTCTGGATAATTTTATGTATCACTAGATATACATGTAGATATATATGTCAATGACATTGAGCATGGAAGTGGTACAACTCACCCTCATTCTTTCTATTGGCTGCACCATAAGCTATTTAATCAGTCCCCTATTGATGGACATTTTGGTTATCTCCAATTTTTCACTTTTGTCAATAATGTTATAATCAAGCCCTTTGTACGTATGTTCTAGTAGACTTGAGGGAGTAGCTCAGTAGGATATAATCCTAGAAGTGCAATTACTGGGTCAGAGGGTGTAAGCATTTTACATGTTGGTAGAGACTCCAAATTACTCTAGAAAAAGGTTGTTCAACCCATGTTGCCACCAGCAGTATTTGAGTAGATGCAACCCTGCGGTCCCACCCCAAAGGTATATTTCTAAGTTTAATTACATTCGTATTTGTCCTTAGCTTGACTTCCTATGGGTCCCAGGATCCCAGGTCAGTATTCATTTGCATGGTTGACTGTTAACCTGGGAACAGTTTTCCTACTGAAATTAACCAGGATCCATAGAAATAATGCCACATGCACCATAGCTTCCACATTTAAGCATTAAAAAAAATGAAACAAAACCCTAAAGAAACAGGTGAAGATTTGTGCATATGTACTAAATATTTTACATTCTTCCAAAGATATAAAGTCTGGAAGATTTTCCATATGGAAATTTCCATATTTGGGGAACACTTTAAATTTCTATTGAAAATATCTGGAGGAGTCATACAGATGATAATCAGTTGTTTTAATCATATCCTGCTAAATTGATTTGCATACCGGTTACAAAATTTGAACTGTAAAAGTTCCAGAATACTGGTTACAAAGTTTGCACTGTAAAAGTTTCAGAACTCAATTTATGATTGGTTAAATATGACATTAGTGGTCATTTTCATGAAGAATTGTTCCCTAAGTTCTGGGTCCAAATGTGTCCTCCCCATTAGCCAACTCTTTGAGCAAAGGCAGTATTCATAAGTTCAACCAAATAACTTCATTTCTAGAAATTAACTTGTCATAATAGTGAAGGTTACTCTTAAATTAATTGCAAGAAATTAAAATATTGGGATTGCTTAGAGGTAAAGCAAAAGTAAATAAAATAAAAAGTAAATAAATGAAGTAAATAACATTTAAGATATCAAGCCAGTACCAATGATTTTACACCCAACTTATCGCTACGGTGCATGTGTTTTTTTTACTTTTTTTAAAAATATGATTGTCACAAGAATAACTTAATATACAATTTTGGCCAGTTTTATGCTTCATGAACAAAGTTCTATGCAGAAATAGCAGGGAGGACAAGCCAATTAGTAGTTTATGCTAAATAATAATGATAATAAGTATTACTATTATCAAGGGTCAATGTGCATTTAAATGGATGACTGGTACCCTGGAAACTTTTCCGACTGAAATTAACCAGAAGTCACAGAAGTGATGTTACCATTATCTGTTGTCGTTGCTATAGCTACCACTGATTAAATAAGTCCTTACTACGTGCCAGACATCATGTTAAGCATCTGTCACACATTTTCCAAAAATAATTCCTGTGAAAAAGAAAGCGTTATCCCTTATTACAAATAAGGATAGGTACCGAGAGGTTAAGGGATTGGCCTAAAACAACTTGCTTGTCAAAGTTCATGTAGGAATTCAACCCTCCTCCGTTTATTCCCCAACATGGTGTTTTCATCACTGTACTACAGGTGTCATCCCTCAGGTGAGTCTGGCTGCAAAATGGTCTGTCTCCTCGCATTGGGAAAGCATTTAGAGATCTTATTTTGTGAGGTATTCGATTTTTATGTAAAAGGTTTCATGCACAGGGGTAGGTCAGGGTTTCTTTCTTTAAAAAACAAAACAAAACTAACAGGCGTTGGAACAGGTGGCATGCTTAAGCCAAGCCAGCTTCTTGGTCTGTTCTTCATCATGTCTCAATTGCTATAATGAAAATTTCCCACCAAACAGCAACACAAATATCTTGGCCATGGAGACTGAATTGGGTCCTTTCCGGAGGATGACACTTCTCCCATTGAAACTGCTCCTTTCTTGGAACGGGATGATGGGGAGTGAGTGTATGTGTGTGAGTGTGTGTGTGTGTGTGTGTGTGTGTGTGTGTGTGACCTTGTTTGTCTAGTGAAGCGGGTATTCAGGTGGCACGATGCTGCAAGTGACTTGTTGGGCTATTTGTGAAGAAGCTGGCAGACTTGGGCCTTCTCCCTGGCAGGGAGGACAAAGGGTAGCTTGTTTCCCAAATATCAGAAAAAAGGCTGGTGCAGGTGGGGCCTCCATCAGTGAAATGTTGCTGGAAGCCATGGCTGCAGGTGCTGCCGCTGGACACGGACGTGTGCTTCCTGGGTTGGGCGCGGGAGAAAGAGGACTGCCAACCTCCCAATAGAACCACACTGTTGTCCCAAGGGTGAATGAAAAAGATGTTTCAGTGCTGTGGACGGATCTGGATGGTTTGCCATGGAGGACAAAAAGTCTCCTATAAAATTCCATTTACATAGTCCTATCTCACTTGGGCTTTTGGTGACCAGATTCAATTGTGCTGGTGTCCCCTGTGCAGTGTGATATCATAGCTTCAGAGGAAGGCTTTATTTAGAGGTCACACTAGTTTGTCCTGGGGATGTAGTCATTTTTTGTGTCACAGACAATGTTTTACTGTGGAGATATGAGCCAGATGGCTCAGCCACTTGCAGTCCAGAACTAAACAGTGTCTGTATTGTGGGCGAATAAACAGAATCTATTGTCTGCTGCTCATGAAACTCTAGTGCCCACCACTGTTTAGAGATGAAGTATTTAATAAATTGTTAGGTCTCGCTTAAAGAATCTGTGAAACAACATCCCTGAGGGATGCAGGCCTCCCATAACATAAAGCGCATGTGTTCTTAAAAACCACCATCACCACCTTTCTGTCGGCTTTCTTCCTTCCCCGCCCCCATCTACTTACAGTAGCTAGGGCTCTGATTTTTGTTTCTTTCCCACCGCAATCCATATGCTAATATGATCTGTAATCCTCAGGCAGCGAGGTGGGGGAACAGCATGCCGCCTGTGCTTCAACTTTCTCACCCCCTCCGAGGCCCGAGCCCGGACAGCAGCCTCACAGGACAGACCGTGTCGCGGGAACGCAGCTTCAGGATTTGCTCTCTCCCTTCTGCCTGAGATTATTCCCGATGCCTGAAGATAGAAGGTGTAGTGTTGGGCCAGCCCCTTTCACATGCTGAATTGGCCGCACGCAGCGGGGGGTGGGGGGGTGGAGGGTGGGGGGATCTGCTCACTCACCCCAAACAACAACGGACAACACAGCACAGCAACTAGGGAGGATTACAGACTATCTTTCTCCCTTTGAGGAATGCGTAGAGAGTGTCACTTTCTGAGCATTTAGCATGATCTGCCTTCCTTCCTTCCTTCCTTTCTTTCTTTTTTTCTTTTCCAGCGTGCATCATGTCTTTCTAAATGAAGCACACTCTTCCGTTTAACTTCGCCCAGCTGCGGTGGGGTATATTGCAATGTCAGAAGTATTCGTTTCCTGCCTTAATTGCAGCCCAAGCCAACCTTGACTGGCAAGGAGAAAGCCACTGACAGGTTTGGGCTGTGTCCAGGCCTCCTCAGACTTTCTGTCAGCCAACTGTTTGACAGTATATGCAAATGCATGCAAATGCAGGGACACTGGCCGAACACCTGCAGAAAGTGACCGTCCCGCCCGGGCTCTGCCTCCCCATAACTGGGGGCTTTGAAATGCTGCTTGGTCGCTTTCTGTCAGTTTATTATGCATTTGTCAGCAGAACGTTGGGCTGATAAAAACGCTCCTCTTTGTCCTGTAGAGCTGCAGGGCTCCATGTGGTACAGCAAGTGCCAGGGATAGTGGGATGGCTCCTGGCCAGCCCTTGTGAGTCATCCCCTCTGTCTCCAGGACCCGAGTGGCAGCATCCGAATCTTGTGGGCTTGCCGGCATCGAGGAAGGCCTTCTGTTTCCCTGGGTGTAAAGACATAACGTTGGTGGTGGGCAACAGAGCCAAAGGCCGGCTCTCTAGCAGCTGGAACTTGGCGACTTTGAGCAGTAGTATGTCCTGGATTTTTAAAAGCCAAAGAAAAATCTGCCAGGGCTGTCAGGGAATTGGAAAGGGGGAGAGGGCCCGCCACCTCGAGTGGGAACCGAATTGCCAGCCACACACACCACCTCCAGACTGTGGGAAGACTGCCAGGCGGCGTGACTCCCTCATCCACTTGCCGCCTGGACATGTCGGCTCCCATCTGCTCAGGTCTCCGCTGGCCTCTGACAACCCCGCTCTTCCAGAGATGATGGGACCAGCCAGTCAGCTGTTACTGAAAAGTTGTGTGTGTGTTGGAGGGGGGGAGGTGTAGTTTTGAACTAGGTCGTTTTTGAAGGTAAGGCAAGTAACATAAGCAGTACAGCCCCATTGGAAGACTGGTGGGAAAGACATGGGTTCTGGGGCCTTCCGTGAGAGAGAAGTAAGGCAGGGAGGGACATGGCAGACCAATCAACACCGGTCACCGGAACTGGGGAAGCATTCTGCATTTTTTTGTGCCGCGCTGAGCTTTGATTCTTTAGAAGAACAAGTCACTTTGGGAATGGTTGCACAAACCAGAACTTGTAAACCCCCCCACCCTCTCTGTTTACAGGTTGGAAGGACCTTGAAATATAGACCTTTTCTTGTGTATTTTGGGGCAGCTGAATATACAAAATCTAAATATAGGACTATGGTGTCCTGAATATAGATCTATTAGGTTGGTGCAAACGTAACTGCAGTTTAAAAGGTTTAAAATAATCGCGAAAATCATAATTACTTTTGCACCAACCTAATATAACCAACTCTGGCAATGTCTGGGGAGTAAGCAGGCATGGCTTATAACGAACACATAACTGGTATCAGTGTAGACTGCTGGTCCGAGAAATTTATACTCCGAAGTAGATTTCTTTCCCTAAAGAATTACTTTGCCATTTCGCCATTCATGCAACTTAAATCAATCCAATAACTGCCCATTCTTTCCTGGTATAAAAAGAGGTGAAAAATCGCAGTAAAGACCCTTAAGATGTTTGATCATCCATTCTTTCCCTCTCTAGAAGGAAAAAGCACTGAGCTTCCTAAGAACTGCTTTTTGGAGTCTGATGGAAAATTTGAGTCATGGCCTCAGAGCAGATATAAGGGCCGTCTGTGCTGAGACCAAGGGTGTGCAAACATCACTCCAGCAGCCCTGAATGAAACCCCGATGTATAACCAAGGGGCCCAGCAGATTGACGAGCTCCAGAGCTTTTTAACTGGTGAATATCTCAGTATTGATAACAGCACAATGGCGCCAAGGGCTGGTGGGATCGGTGGATTTTCCAGGTACTGATTTATTCAGAGTGAGGAAGAAAGAAAGTTAAGCTCAGAAAGATATAGTAGGTGCTTGCTAAGGACCTGCATTGGGCATCTGCTGTTATGGATAAACTGAGGCACAAAGTCATCGATGAGAACGCTATCAGGGTCATACAGTTTGGCGTTTCCAATAAGGCCTCAAAGTCCAGCTCAAGTTCCATCCACATGCTTCCTGTTAATTAGATCACACTGTACTAGCAAGAAGGAACACTCTTGGTGGGGCCAAATAGCCACAGAATTCAGGGGGCTATGCATGTGAAAGAGAAAGGTGATTTAAATTAGAATATAGGAAGCACATGGAGGCATGATGAGGGAGGCCTCCAGTCATGTCCTCAGTTCCTTTGAATATCCATGAGACTGATATTGTTTGTGGTTGTCATCACATCAGCAAGGAATGAAAGCCAGAATTTCATCAGCTGGGAGGTTGTGGGTAGGTTTTTTTCCCCCATCCCCAGTGCCTGGTGTAAAGGCGAGCAGAGCCCACTCCTCTCCCCAGAAAGCTAGTGCCAAGGCAAGTTCCACGGGCACCAATTTTGTTTTACCACATGGAAAGAGGGTTTCATCATACCAGCTGTATGTAATGCAGAATGTCTGGGCATCTCTTATTTAAATGAGCCCACTGTTTGCCTTAAAAAAAAAAAAAGGGAGGGAAGGCCAGAAAGAAATAAAATGCCACATAAATGAGACCGTTTCATTTCCCTCTTGCACTCTCTCTCTTTTAAAAATAAACTTTAGAACCCAAGGTGGTTGTATTTAAGCAGCTTTAATGTCTTTTCAAGGCTGCGTGCAGGGTTGTGGTCACTCAGGCAGCAGTAACTTTGAAAAAATGACCCGTCTACACCCAAACAATAACAGAATCCCCCTTTTTATGTTGGAAACGCCCACGGCTTTCTGTGTATCTGCAGACTCCCCACATAGATGCAACTGTTTGACCAGCCTTCTACTGAACAACTTAATTAAGCAAAAGAAAACGTGTCAGTTTCTGCCAACCTCACAAAAACAGAGCTGTGGGGGTAAAAAGGGTCGGCCGAATTAACCCACATTCCTGAACGGGTTCACTAAAGCGAGGACTGGCTTTGCAGCAATGCCAAGGGGAACCGTACACTGGATTGCCATTCACATTTATCAAGACATATTGTTCGGTACATCATACTGAACACAATTAAAGCTGCAATATCTTGGGGTGGGGCGCAGGGGGCTACAGCTCGGGTATGAGCTTAGCCTAATTAAAAAAAAAAAATCTTGTCACGACATGGTGACATTCGGCACAGCTACAGAGACAAAACAGTTTTATCCTACCATATGAAAACAGCAAGTTGTTTTTAGTTTTTTCCCCTCATCAGTATTCTGCCCTCCCTCTCTCCCCCTTTCCCTCTCCATGAAAACATGCAATATGCAGAGCAACTGTATACTCTACGTGCAATTTATACTGGCCAGATCAAACCTGAATTTAATCCTTTTTTTTTTTTTTTTTCTATCCTGAGGGCGGGGAAGTCCCCCTGCCTAAATCCTTCTCTGGAAGCTGAGAAATCAAAGGCCGCAGGAATCCTGTTTCCTAGCCAATTAAATTTAGTTGTGTGTGTGGTTTTTTCCAGCCTTGCGTTTTGATTTTGCTTCCTTTATGTGAAGCCAGGATGGAGCTTAGCGCCGGACACTCTGCCTCCCACTCCCAACCCTCGCCCCACCCCTTTGGAGCCTCCCATGGTCACCAGGAAAAGCAGGGGCTTTCAGTGGCAGCCAGAGTGAATCCAGAAACATCACCGTTTATGTGGGGAGAAATTGGATGGGCACCAGTTTGGGGTTGAGGCTATGAGATTGTGTTATTTTTATTCCCAATTCCTCTCTCTCTCTCTCTGTACAAGTCATCATACAGCATTATTCCATACAGGAAGCATTCCACAGTTAAAATTACATTGTCCCGCATTCTGGACAGGGAAGCACACACGCAGGCCAACCTTTAGTTCCTTTAGTTTTGCAGGAAAGCTGATGGTACACCAGTGTTTGTAGGTTGGAGGCCTCCAAGTTACACATCAGAAAGAAACGAGCTCTCCAGTCTCAGATGAGCTGAAGCATCAACATCTCTGTGGGACAACTGGGGTCCCAACTTTCTGAGCCCCCTGCCATGCGAGGAGCCACTGGACAAAGAGGCCTTTATACCGGATGTCTACTGTGGGTGTTCGTCCATGGGGATGGGGGGTGGGGGCGGGATATGTTTCCAATGAAAGCTTCAAATGTGGGTCAATGATCAGATGACCATATAGGCAGCTTGTGTTTGCTCTGCCACCTGGGGAAAAAAATACGATGTTTGCAAGATAAGCTGAACAAAACCTTGCCAGTACTGGAAGGTTGGGCACACTGCAAACCGAGGAAGTGGTGGAAGATTGGCGTAGAAGACATTAATAAGCCCTGTGCAGAAGGCAATAGTAGCAACGAGTGTGCACTCTGCAGATGTGCATGGAACACTGCAGGCTATCATGATTTTTCCTTCTGGTTTTAAAATGGCTTCTCTCTTGAGTTTGACACCCTTCATAAAGTGGGTGCTCTGAGAAGCTTGAAGAAAGCTCCCGGTACAGAAATTTTCCACTCACTGGTAGAAACACATGCAAAACATGCTGGTCAAGGAAAGCAGAGAACATCAGTGGTAAAACGTGATCAGGAGTTTCTGTCAGACAGTTATCCAGATAACTTGTCTCCACAGAATTATTTTGTCTAAGTATACAGAAGTTTCTGGCAAAAGTCATCAAAACTCAACACCAGGACAAGAATGGCTTATTCTTTTAAGGGTTCTTTATGTCTACAGAAGATGACCCCCATGTCTCACTGGGGTGCTCAAAGATCTGGGACTGACCTATATTTCTAAGTTTTTGTCCAAATAATTCAGGCCCCAAAGGGATTTTCTTTTTTTGGTCTGAAGAGTGAAGCTTGTCTGGTTGGTACCATTTATCTCCCCAGAGATCTCTGTGTTGTCCCAAAATGGTTCTTCTGGGGCCTGATGGAAAATCTGAGTCGAAGAGCTTTAAGTAGGCATAATGCCCCAAGGACGCATCCTCTCCTGGGGCTGTACTCCAGCCAGCTGGGCCCTTGCCCTGCCCTGCCTGTGGCCCCCCTCCTGGCTTCCTGCTCTCTGGAATAGCCAGCCTCACTCAGTCCCACCACAGGAAGTACTACTGTCTCTGCTGAGGGCCCGAGGCTGGCAGCTATCAGTACCTCTAACCACTTAGAGCATGGGCTCCCAGAGCCAGCCAGCGGCAGGGGTTCAAGTCTCCTCTCTGTCTCTTACCTGTGGTATGCTTTTAGGCAAGTTAATAACATCCCTGCACCTCAGTTTACTCACCTGTAAAACTAGGCTAATAATAGTATCTACCTCAGGAGGGTGCTGGGAGGCGTAAGTGAGTTAATTTAGGTAAAGGGTTAGAGCTGTGCCTGGTGTGCGGTAGCAATTGTCATTAGTCTTCAAACTCCTTCCGGAGCAAGCATTACTTATTTATTGGAAAACGTCCGGAAGGTACTCAACAAAAGTGCCGGGGTCAGTGATCCATCCCCACATCTGCTTCCCCTGTCGCCTCAGCACAGGGCAGGTGGGGATCTGGCGTGGTAACCCCCTTTCCTTGACGTGGGCTGACTCCCCTGGGCTTTCTCACCCAGCCAGAGAGCCAGTCCCTGCAGAGGTTTCCCTTGAGCAAATGGCAGTTCAAAAGGACAAAGGCTGAATGAGATCAGGCTGTTCCTTCACCTTGCTGGCACCTCAGAAGGCCTAGCGGTCCCTGCCTGACCCTTCAACTCCTTCACACCACAACTGAGAATGGAGGTCAGAGATGTAAAGTGACTGGCCCAGGGTCACACAGCAAGTGCTGGGACCAGAACCTGTCTTTCATCCTTTGGGTGTATCGTTTTGCGGGGCACTGTCATCACATTCAGATGGTAAGACAGACAATACAGCAGTCATCACATCATTATACTCATTCAAACGTTGCCTTTCATCAACTCATGGCCTGAACGCAGGCTTGAGACTGTCCAGATGGAGCTTAACATACTTCTCCAATGTAAAGAGATACTCTCCTACCATCCTCTCCTAAACGTGACCTACAGTGTGGATTTTACACACATAAGGACCGGGTCTACATCTAAAGGTTATAATAAGTCGGTCAATACCAGAAGCAGAGGGACACGTACACACACGCTCACAAATGTGTCACTGAGCATATCGCCGCCAACAACTTTCACGTCCCCAGCCTAGCCCGGCGTGCCTTGTGCCAGCGATTAGTGGCTGGGAGCTTTCCTCACAAGCCTGCGCTGGATGGCAGCCTCTTGTTGGATGAAATTTACGACCGGGCACTTCCTCCGGGAGACTTCCCACGTCGAATTGTTGAACCCTTGTGACCTTACTGCCCCAAACAAGGGAAGGGTGGGGAGGGGAGGGGCGGGAGGGCGGAGAAAGTAGGCAGAGGGAGGTGCCACTTAGCCAGATGTCCCTGGGCTGGACGGTACGGGTGCCTGACGACAACCTGCTTGGCAGGCGCCGGGAACCGGGGGTCACCAGGACGCCGGGATAGGCGCGCAGGGCCGGGCTGTCTGCTAATGGGTGCAGCTCAAGCCCAGGCCCCACGACCTGTGTGACAATCGGTGGCCCCTTGGGTCTCGCAGATGGACCCTACGTTGAGGGAGTGAGCACCTTCCGGGGCCCAGCTTATCCAAACCTGTGTGTTATCTGGCGACACCCCAGAAATGCCCTCATCGGAAAGAAAGAGAGACGGGCGTGGGGGGTGGCGGGGTTTGCTAGTTTATCACTCTTTGGTGTGTTTGTTTCGTAGATGCTCCTTCATCTGCAGGTTATATCTGGATATTCTCTTTCACCTTCTAGTCCCTTCTTGGCTAAAAGAAAGTCCTGAACCCTTTGAGGGCATTGCCACTGCTCCTCCTTCTGTCCTCCTACTTGGGTGGGTGGTGGGGATGGGGGCAGGATGGACTCATCCGAAGAGTCTCTGGTTCACAGCTTCTCAAACTTGGCTGGGCATTGGAAGCACCTGGGGAGTTAAAAAAACAAATACTGATGCCAGTCTCTCCCCACTTCCCCAAAGAGTCAGATTTCACTGGCCTGGGGTGAGGCCTGGGCACTTGGATTTTAGAGACGCAGCCAAGTTTGAGAACCACTGTCAGTTCTCCACTGTCAGCCCCACATGACGTTTAGGGGCTCATCTAGTGCACAGTGAGCATCTGAGAAGTGGGCTGAGCTCAAGATGAAACGGAAAGTGAAAAAGGTTACTTACTGGGGGAGAGGGGCTGGTAGCTAGTAAAATAGAACACTTTTTTGACCAGCAATTCATGTAAGCTGGACAACCCCCTACTAATACAAAACCAAGCTAACCAAAACGGTTTTTACTTTTTGGGAGTAGTGAGTTTTAGTTCCCTATGACTCAGATGCACCAAACAGTTTCTGACTTCACTGCTGTGGCCAGGTTGCTTTTGGTACATACACGCTTCACGAGGTTCTGTGACATGTGGCCCGGACTCCCTCACCAGCCTCATTTGGGACCCTGTAGGGTGCTAGCCAGATCGTGGGGCTCAGTCCTTCAAACACTCCCTGCTCCTTTCTTTCTGCCTCGGGAATTTGCACACAGCTGCAGGCTCTGCAGGGAGCTTCCGATCCCACTCCCACCACGCTCCCCACTCCCCAACGCACACACTTCACCTAGTTAACGCCTGTCATTCTGCAGTGTTTATGTCAGACTGTTGCTTCCCCGGAGCACACCCCCAGACCACCCGGACCATGTGAAATCTCCCTGGGATATGCGCTCACCCTCCCGACCCTCTTCATTCATAGCAGTTATCGCATAGAAATTCAGTAAAAATGGATTGTACAACCAGTTGCTTACTATCGGTCTCCCTGCTAAGATGTAAGTCCTATAAGACATGCAGCTTGCCTTCGTCATTCACTGCTGTGGTTCCAGATCCCTAGTAGGACCAGAATAAATATTGGTCAAAGGATAAAGGTGGGCCACCCTTATCACTTATAACACCGTCCTTGGGATCCAGTCTTGCGTTTACTGGCCTTTGTTGGTTCAGCCTTGCTTTGTGCATAGGAGCTGGTGGTCCTGTTGTTTTGATAAATGAGTTTGGCTCACTGGAGCGCTCTGAAGCATGGTAGCTATTTGGTTGTTACTGGTGGCAAGCTCTTTATATATGTTCCTTCATGCCTCAGTTTACTCAACTATGAAGCCAGTGGGTCCCTCCCCCTACAGAAATCCCATGGGACCTCAGAGGCGGGGCACGCTACAGTTATGAATGCTGTGAACATGCAAAGTTTCATACAAACCGTAGAAGTTTGAATGGCTCCTTTTGTTATGGGCATTTTTTAGCAAGTTTTTGATGTTATATATTTAAAATGTTTACATGAGAGATGATCATTAAAGTTTAAATACTATAAAATCAAAGAAAAACATTAAAAAGGAAACTAAGATTTATTGGCACTATGCCAAGTACTGTGTGTACTTGATGCTACTTGATCCTAACAACATAATTATGAGGTAGGTCTAATTATTGCCATTTTACACATGAGGAAATGGAAGTTCAGAGAGACCTAGTAACTTGCCCAAGGTCACACAGCTAGTAAGAGGTGATGGTGAAATTTGAAAACAAGAATCCCAAGCCCCCTACCCTACACAAATTCCTTATTAAAAAGAAAGAGTAACCATCTTGGTTAGATGGAGTTCCAGATTAGTTCTCATTTGGAGACGATACCTACATTTTGGCTTTCTCTATTATGGAGATACATTAACTCTAAAAATTTCCAAGGAAG